>NW_027554101.1:316903-633806 GCF_045843805.1 Urocitellus parryii | reverse complement strand
TCCGAAACCCCAGACTTTGACCCCGCTGACGAGCCCCTCCCTACCACCCTCCACCATCTCCGACCCCTCCCGGCCTCCCTCACCTACTTTCGGTCACCCTTTACTTGCTCTGGCTCTGGCACGGACCCCTCTACCCAGCTCACCCCTCTGCTTCCCCTCTGTGAAGTAGCAGGGTCACAGGGAGTTGTTCAGGTACCCGTCCATTCTCCCTTAGTGAACTCTCCCAAGTCAAAAGAAGGCTAGGGTCCTTCACCTCTCACCCTTCAGGGTACATTCAGGAATTCCAAGACCTAACCCAGTCACATGCTTTCCTTTCCAGGATGTTCCTAGGATCCCATCCGACATTCTCCTCCCTGAAGAACACAGGCACATTCGGGAGCAGGCCAGAAACTATGCCGGGAAAGTCCACCAAACCTCCCCGTCTCACCCAATTGGCACTGAGGTAGTTCCTGATCGTGACTCCAACTGGGACTATGATTTGGCTGGAGGGATCACTGGTAGGAACCAATTCATTACCTGCCTCATGGCAGGACTAAGAAAATCAGCCCATAAAGCTATGAGGAACTCCAAGAGGTTATTCAGGACAAAAATGAATACCCCTCAGTATTCTTGGTCTGCATTACAAAGGCCCTTTTACAGTTCACCTACCCAACCCTGAAACCCCAGACAGGAGACAACTACTAATGACCCATTTCTTCTCCCAGAGCTTTCCCGACATGAAGGATAAACTCAAACACCTAGAGAGGGCACCCTAACTCCACAAGCAGAGCTTCTGGAAGTGGCTTTTAAGGTCTATAATGGGAGAGATGAGAAGAAATACCAGATGCTGGCCAAGGCCTTTCAACCTGCCCCAACCACTGGCACTTTGGCATCCCCACTCCCTAAAAGGCAGCCAGGGGGACCCCCTGACCCCTCCTTCAAATGTGGTCAAATGGGTCATGGGGTCAGAGTATGTCCGGATCTCCGAAAGCCTCCTGGGGCATGTTCCAAATGCCATCAGGAAGGCCACTTGCACCAAGAGGTGCAAGGCCACCCGGCTCTGATATCTTTCCAGTGGATCTTCTAGGTCTGGCAATGGATGACTGAGGAGGCCCAGGTCCCCTCATCCAACCACCACTTCTCAGGAGCCCAGGGTAACCATGGTGGGGGCAGGTAGTCCCGTCTCTTTCCTTTTGGACACTGGAGCCACATAAGTCCTAAAGGAGTTTTGGGGACCTACTTATGTGGGGAGCCACTCCAAATGCACACCCCTTTAAGTACTGATGCACCATGGGGATCTGAAAAAACCCTGTAGTCTGGCACGGTAGAGCCCTGACTTGTGACTCTTCCCTTGGTCGGATAACAAGGCATGGCCCTTGTAGTAGGCAGCACCCAGAGGTGTGGAGCTATACTCTCCTAATCCTTTGTAATCCTATCCCTTGCCTCATTTAAATGGCTTCTTCCCATAGACCCTAAGTTCAGAGGAACCATCACAAGACCCAAATAAAAAGATATTTCTCTGTCTCTGTGTGATTATTTCAGCCACCCAGTTCACTTGGAGTGATTCTGAGTGTTTAGTCGTGCAGTGTGACATACTTCTCTTTCTTGTTCTTCTATTGTCACGCTGAATGACTAGCATTTTCTTCCCATGATTGGTAGAGGCTCTGTCGGTCACTTTTGTAGTGATCTGGTCATTTTCGTAGTGGCCTTAGATGTTGCCCCAATCCTCAAAGTAGCAGAATGTGTCTTCATGCTAGGTGTGCCTTCCTACAGCCCCATGGATCAACTATGCTCACCTGTTCTGTTGTGCTATTACCCCTTTGCCCTGTTTGGGATGGAAGGTTTCATGGAAATGCCCTTTGTGTGCTGTGTGCCCACTTCTCTTGCTCTGCCTTTGGGCGTGGCCTTCCTAGATGTCAATCAACCTGCTGGCAGCAGACATTACAAGCTAGACTCAGCCCCCTGAAATCTGACCCCTGGCCTCATTTGAATGGCTTCTCCTCAATAAAAGGGTCAGCATGTGCTCCTCTCTCTTTTCTGCAGACTCTTAAGGTCAGAGGAGTTGTCAAAGAACCCCCCCCCAAAAAAAAAGGCATCTCTGTCTCTTGTGTGGTTATTTTGTGCAGCCCAGTTCACCTGGAGTGACCCTGAGTGGTTTTGTCATGAGGAGCTCGACAGAGGACGGTTGACCAGCCCCTACAAAGACCTTGGCTTCTCTGCATGCTCCAGGGCATTGCCCTCTCCCACTCCTTCCTGATTCCCACTGCCCAGTTCCTCTTAGGCAGGGATCTCCAAAGTTTGGGCTTCCATTACCTTCACTCCTGAGTCTCAGCTCGCCTCCATTACCCCCCCTGCTAGTAGTCCAGACAAATTCCACGGATCCCTCTTACCCCGAGTCTGCATTAGAGATTCATCCCTCTATCTGGGACTTCCAAAAGCCCTCCACAGCCATCCGCCACTCTCCCTTGATAATACATCTCAAGGACCCCACCTATTTCGCAGTAGGACCCCAATACTCACTTTCTCTCCAGAGCCTCAGGGGTCTCAAACCTTTGATCTTCTCCAGAAAGGCCTCTGTGCCAAACGAACTCCCCTTTCAACACACCCAACCTAGCAGTCAGGAAACCAGACACTGCAGACTCATACAGGATCTTGCTTCACAATACAGCCGTAATCCCCTGTTATGCTCGTATTCGGGACTCCCAAAAGACCACCAATCAACACCAGCAAAGAGGTGTTGATGGTGAGCTAGCTCCATCCTCCGCATGCACACACAGCAACTGGTGATGCTGAGAGGCCCCGAGCCCAGGGTTTGCAGCAGTTTTATACATTCTTTGGAGAAGGCAGGGATCCCCACATACGTCATAACATCTCTTAGCAAATCATCACACACCATGGGGAAAATCAAATCACAACTCTAAAACATGATTAGCACATTCACTGGTGGGAACAGGTTGGGTAGAGGTGATTGGTTACTACAAAAGGGGTATTCATTTGAACTGATTGGTTTAAGCCAAGAGGGGTGTTCATGCTGAATTACACATGGTTTCCCAACACCATAAACTACTGGGAGGTCATCTGGCATCCCATGTATTTCCCTGTCTCATGCTGATCGGTGGCTGCCAGGGGGTTGCTATGGGTCCCCACCTAGCCTGACTGAGTCAGGGACACCTGGCGCAGATCTCATTTGTAGATAAACCACTCAACAGGGTGGGAATGTGCCTAGGAGTGCTTTGTTGGTCTTTCCAAGGACAAAGGTCATGTCCCTTTCCTTGGACAGGCTTTTCTCTGAGGTAGAGGCTGGTTTTTCACCCAATTCACCCAGGAGTTCCCAGCCCACATCCCGCCTCTCCATTATTCCCTCACACATCACTCATTTTTCGGTTTTGGATGCCTTCTTCTCCATTCCCTTACACCCCAATTCCAGAACATTTTCCTCTTCACCTGGACAGACACAGACACTCACACCTCTACCCAGTTAACTTGGACTGTCCCACCCCAAGGATTTAGAGACAGTCCCCATCTATTTGGCCAAGCTCTTTCTAGGGATCTGTCTTCCCTCTCACTCCCCCAATGTAAACTTATTCAACATGTAGATGACCTCCTCCTTGGCAGCCCCTCTTTACAGATCAGTCTCACTATAAGGCAACCCCTAGAGGACCTCTGACTTTGTGCATCTCCAAAACCTCAACTTTCAAACCTCCAAAGCTCCCCACTGATTCCTAAAGAAGACTCTTCTTGGAGAGAGGAGGCTACTACAAGGACTAACAGCCCCTGATGCCCAAGACGGAGACCTATGAGTCCTGATCAACTCCTCTCTCCCAGAGACTCTGCCCCCACCTAAAACCCTCCCTGATTCCCTTTACAGGAATGAACGTCTTCACCCCTAAGCAGCAGGAAGAAACTACAGAAGAAAGACCATCAGCCCCACCCCTGGTATCTAAAAAACAAAAAGGGAGGAATATTGGCATCAGATTCACCATTTTAGGTCGGGAGAATTTTTATCTAAAGGCTTCAAAGTTTCGATTATGAAGCAATGATACTTAACTTCCCATAAGAACATGTGTCTGCTAAACAATCAACCCCACCCCAGCTTAAGCTCCTAAACAGCTTGTGACCAACGCTACCCCGCTTCTGGCCCAACCCTATCCCGCTTCTGGCCCAACTCCTAAGCAGCTTTCCGTTTTGGACTTAAAAGATGCCAATTCCAGGACATTTTCCTCTTCACCTGGACAGACTCAGACACTCACACCTCTACCCAGTTAACTTGGACTGTCCCACCCCAAGGATTTAGAGATAGTCCCCATCTCTTTGGCCAACGGCTGCTCTCCACCAAGGGACAGGTTTGCCAGTTTGCCCCAGGTCACCAACAGTGAATCTCTTGCACAAGATTCAGGTGTGTGGTGTGCTCTTTGGACTGTGGAAGACTGCGAGTGTCCTTTCAGATGGATTACAGCAAAAGCTTTGCCCTCTGAACTTGCCTACAGCCAAATAAATCTTTTTCCTGCTGTCTTCAGGTCTTGTCTCATCTGTCCCCACCACACTATGGAGATAGTTGGCTAATCTTTTTCTAGCATGCAGAAAGCGCAGTTGGTGTATTCTGTAACTCTCCCTTACAGACAAAGGATGGATACACACTTCAGGTTGCCTGGGCCACTATTATAGGAAAAGACTATGATTGTTAGTTTTGGCATAAGCGATGGGGCCCTTTTTCCCTAGGTGACATTATGAGCTCTATTCTGCTCCCCTAACGTTCGAGTTAGGAGAGTCACGCCGTGGCACAAAAGCCCCTTGGGCCTGTTTTTCCAGAAATGAGAACTCAGCACAGCAACCCCAGGTAAGAGAAATGCAGAACCTGGTGTTGCAGGAGCTGGCCCGCCTTGCAGGGGAGGGCCCGGAGGTTTTCAGCATCTCTTGCTCTGGGTTTGTAGTGCCCGTCCTTTCCAGATCAGCTCAGGGTCCTTTTCGTCAGGAAAGACGCATTAGGGACGTCGCTGTTTCCTGGCAGGATGCCACTATCAATCCGCACCGCCCATTGCCCCTTCCAGCTTCCAACCCCGGGTAACTTTTCTCTCGTGGCGTGAGCGCTCGACGCTCCTGCCACCACCCAGATGGCTGCCAGCGCCTTTTTTCTGATGCCACTGCCAAGATGGCCGCTGCCCCAGGTTTCCGCCTTCGTGGGGTGTGGCCTGGGGACTTCAGCCCCGAAACACGCGAACCGGCCGCAGCCAATGAGAAGGCAGGCAGCGCGGGCTCGGAGAGCTAGCGCCTGGACGTCCTGGCGCTCACCATGGCGGGCTCGCCGCCTCCGGGAGCAGCCGCGGGTTCCGATCCGCTGCGCCGCCGGAGGTCCTGGGCCGAGCTGCTGGTAGGTGGGCGGACCTCCGCCGGCCCGAGCCCCTTCCCTGGGCGCTTCCCCACCGCGGCTGGCCGGCTCCGGCCTGAAGGGTCCCGGCGGCCCGGCCCTCCGCCCGCTGGGCCCCCGGCCACCCCGCGGGCGGTACGCCTCGCGTCCCCTGGGCCCGGGGCAGGAGCTCGCTGGGTCGACGTCTGGAAACTGATTTTCTCCTTTTCCTTAGCGGGAAGAGTCAAGAGGCAAAAATATAATCCTGAAAGGGGACAGAAACTGAAGAACTCGGCGGTGCAACTCCTGAGACGCCACCAGAGCCTGAGTGACCTTCTGCTTGAGGTGAGAGGAAGTCGGTGTGGCCTTGGCTCCCGGCTGCCTGGGGTGGAGAGCGGGGCATCTCGGTGGAGAGCGCGGTTGAGGAGTGGGTTAACGACTCTCCCCAGGCTGCGGTCAGTCAGTTCCACTTTAAAAGTCTCAGGCCGGCCCGGTAGGAGCCTCTGGGTTTTGACAGTGGTGCACACCCTGCTTTGATTCTAGGTGGAAGATCCACTCTGTGAAAAATTGTGCTTCGACAGATTGATTGATTGTGACAGTGACAAGGCCTCCACGGATGGTTCTTGTTCCTTCATAGGTGAGTTACACTTGGATTCTTAATTCATGGAGTTAGAGGATTTGTTATTTTATGATTTGGTGTGGGCTTGTTTTGCTGCTGTGTTTAGAAACTGACTGACTTGGGTAGGAACCAAGCTGATTTATGAAAGACCGCAGTGTGTGCTGCTCATCCACAGAGGTGCACAAGCAGAGGTTGTTGTGCCGGGAGCAGGCAGGAAGGCAGTGTGTTTCTAGGTGTGTGTCAGGGAGGAAGGAGGAGGGTAAGTGTGTTTCTAGGTGGCCACTTTCCTCCCAATTTGGGATAGTGAGATAGGGAAGGCTCTGGAGGAGATAACAAAAAATGTGTTAGATTTCTTCTTGTCCTTCATAGTTTTTTACATGACAGCTATTTTTGCAAATAGTGGAATTAACTGAATCACTAATTTGTTCTTAAGAAGTATAAAGGTAACCTTAGATAATAGGTCTGGCAGAATCTCTGATGCTGTGTGCCATTGGGAAATGATCCTGATTTTCACTGCCATAACTGGTTTTGAATCTCACAGATGATGAGTCACAAGTCCAGGGGCCAGGCATGGTTGTACATTCTTGTAAGGACTTTGAATAAGGCATGAGATCTTGTGCTGTTTATCCTTAATCACAGAAGTATGGACCCTCCACCCATTAGTAGTAGTAGTTGTTGTTTTTTATAACTTTATTTTTATTTATTTATTTATTTATTTGTTTATTTATTTATTTATTTATTTATCTGGTGCTGAGGATCAAATCCAGGGCCTTGCACATGCGAGGCGAGCACTCTACCGTTGAGCCATAACCCCAGCTCCCATCCATTAGTTTTTAAATTTCTTTTTCTTTTCTTTTTTTTTTAATATTTATTTTTTAGTGTACACAGTATCTTTATTTTATTTATTTATTTTTATGTGGTGCTGAGGATCGAACCCTGGGCCTCACACGTGCTAGGCAAGTGGTCTACTGCTGAGCTACAACCCCAGCCCCTAAATTTGTTTTTTTGCTGAAGAGATGGCTACCATGCTTTAAAAATTAAATAAGTAAATAAGATAAATGCATTTTAAATAAAAATAAATTTTTCCCTGGCAACAAATAGTTGATTTCTAATACTCTACTGAAGCCTCTAAAACCATCGCATTTGCTCACTTCATAAATATGTGCTTTCAGAATCTTGAAGATAATGATCATGTACTAGAACTTTCTATTTCTTCTCATAAATTAGTTTTTGAAGCTAAGGAAGTGACTGCTTGTAGGTGTTACCTATTTCCAGGGTGCACAGCGTTTCTCACTTCAAGGAAGGTAGACTAGAGACTGGTTGCTCAGGAGTAGCCTGGTGGCTGCCTGAGAGTCAGCATTGGGGTTCCTTCTGTTAGCCCTGCAGACTGACTCCACCTGTGGCCCTTGCTTCCACCAGGTGTGTGTGGCAGAGCATTGGGAAGCCCCTACCTATAAAGGCGGTGGGATGCTTCCATCCTACAGGTCATCTGGATGCTGAAGTAATCAGGAAGACAAACTGCTGCACCCATGAACGCTTAGTGGCTGGGCACTTACCTAGCATGGACGGCCATGGAAAGGAGAAGAGTAGTTGAAAGAGCCTGCTGGGGTTCTCATTCGGTGGTGCTGGCTGAACGGTGGAGATAGAGCTCTTTGTGTAGCTGTCAGCATATCTGCTCATCCTGCTTGCCTGTGCGTGTGCACAGCTCTGGGTTCAGAAATTACCTCTCATTGTAGTAGAGCTGCTTGGTCCATGAAAGTGTCTTATTTTGGGTATCATGTTTTTCCCTTTACATTTTCCCCCCTTTTGAAGACAGTTTTCTGTGTGCTGTGGCTTAAAAAGATATTTTAACTCAAATTGCTGATGTTTTCAGGAAAAGTTTTGTTTTTTGTTTTGTCTTTAAGGCTCTGCTTTTCAGGATCAGGCCTTGAAGGTGGGGGTTCCTGTGGGGAAACTGTCGGCAAGGACAGTTGCCTGCAGTATGAAGATGGTTTGTGAGGAGCCTAGCCATCCCGTGCTGCTCATCACCGAGCAAAGAGTGAGATGCCAGTTCCCCTAAATGTCACATGTTGTTGCTCATGAGTTTGTGTGGAAATAGCACACTGCTGTAGTTTAGGTAGTCTGCCTGTCTTCAAAAAAGATCTATTGTCCTTTCAGAAGAAACTGTCTTTCTTGCTTGAGATTGCTCAGTATCTTCTGGCACACAGCATGTTCTCCCGCCTCTCCTTCTGCCAAGAAGTATGGAAAGCACAGGTAACAACCCCAACTCTGGTCTTGTCCAGCAGTGCTCTGTTGATTTGGTTGGAGCCAGAACCCTGGGTTTTCTTGGGGATTCAGTTGAATATGTTGTTTAATGATAATGAAATAAAAGTTCATCAGATGCTCCTGTGCTGGGAAGGAAGAGCCTCAGTCCTTTTGCCAGTGTCTGCCCATTGTTGGCAATCTTTATTAGAATACAGTGCATCCCAGAAACAGGGTGGTCTGCCTTCTTGGGTATATTATCATGAAGTCTTTTTCAGTGTAGTAGTAGAGTATTTAAATATACTAAAAGTATTTTTTTGAATAATTCAAACTCTGTAGGTTTACAGATATTTTTCGTTTTGGTTTTTGGTACCAGGGATTAGAACCTAGGAACATTTAACTACTGAGTCACCTCCATGGTCCTTTTTATTTTTTATCTTGAGACAGGGTCTTGCTAAGTTGCTGAGGGCCTTGCTAAGTTGATGAGCCTGGCCTCAAGCTTCAGACCCTGCTGCCTCAGCCTCCCTAACCGCTAGGATTACAGGTGTGTACCACTGCACCTGGCAGTTTACAGATTTTTTTTGAAGTTTTGAAAGTGCTCAGTTACCATTTTGTGCTAACTGCCTGAGCAAGTGTATAAAAGTGGTAACTTCCATCCTTTTATCCTGCTTATGATCCCTGTGCTCATTGCATCTAATTTAGGACAAGGCAATGACATGCACATGAAAATTGCATTGTGTCATCTTCACAATTGTGCAGAGAAGGTGTGAGGAAAGGCTTCTTGGCAGCTGAAAGTTGCCTGGAGGTTGGGGGAGGGGAGGGGATAGCAGGTGGTGGGGGACAAGATCAGCATGGTCTGAGCAGGGTCCAGTGGAATGGTGTGAATGCCTGGCCAGTCCAGGGGGGCTTCCCTGGGGGAGGCTCATGAGGAAAGGCCTATGCCATGCATAAGAGTTTGACTTTGTCCCCAAAGCGATGAGGAGCCAGTAAAGGCATCTACAGAAGAGTTGGAGTACTAGGGATTAGAACCCAGGGGCATTTAACCACTGGGTTGCTGTGTTGGCTGCATGGAGCCAGGTTGGGGTGGCTTGCGAGAGCCTGACAGGCAGCAGGTTAGACTGTGGGAACGGAGAGAAGCCCCAGGACAGCAGAAGAGCCTGAAGGGGGGTAGGAACGTGAGCCCAAAGTGAGGCATCGGGCCATGTTTCAGTGGGCATGAAGTCGGCCTACGCTGGGACATAGGCACAGACTCATAGCACTCATTTTCCTCAGAACTCTCTCTTGCTTGAAGCTGTATGGTGTCTTCATGTGCAAAGTGTCGTGAGCCTACAAGAGCCACTGGAAATGTAGTGCACTAGTGAATCCATGTTGCTTTGACATTGCTGTTTAGTATGAATTATTTACTTCCAAAAGCACCTGGAGAAGCAATTGCCTCATTGTTTAACGAGAACATTAGTTGTTATTGAAATCATGTGTGATTTTTTTCCACACCACCTGAATCCAAATGGTGGTGTGACAGTGGCTCACACTGATTAAAAAAGGTCATATCTTTTTCTTATTTCAAAAAAAGCCTGGGCTATGGGGTGGCTCAGTGTCCTCGAGCTGCCTGGAACCTGTGAGTTCCTGGGTTCTGTATGCAAAACTAAACAAAATCTCTAGATGAATTAAAGAGGAAAATGTCAATACATAAAAGCCAGCCCTGGGAGGACTTTCGTGATTTTGAAGTGGGAAGCCTAAACGTGACAGAGCCAGAAGCTATACATGGGTAGTAAACTTCACTACATGAAGTTTAGTGTGCACCTAATATACCTTGAGATGAGTGGAAATGAAAATAGTCTTCCAGAATCTGTGGAACACAGCTAAGGAAATGTTTAGAGGGCAATCCATATTTGTAAAAGCCTATATTTCAAAAAAGAATGTTATCAATCTAGGCTTAACCTCAGAGACTAGAAAGAGAAGAGCCAGTTAAGCCAGATGGAGGGAGAAAGTAATAAGGGTTATAGCAGAAACCAGTGAAGTAGGAAACAAAGACATACAGAGAGTATGTGCAAAGGAGCTGCACATGTCCCGTATGTGTCCCATCCCTGATCCCTACAGTGTTCAGTGCAGATAAGTGAACCATTTGAAATTGATTGTTTCTGGGTCATTTGCAGCCAGGCAGAACCCTGTAGCTGGTCCATGGACTTTTGGAGCAGAAAGACTAGGCTTCACAGTGGAGTGAGGGTTGCAGAAAATTGCCAAGTAAGGGGAGGCAGCCATGGGGTCAGGCAGACCCAGATCCACTGTGTGCTGTATCCCCAGCCATCCTGACATGCGGGCCGTGGTGGCGTGGCTCTTCAGGAACCTGCGCCTCCTGTGCCAGCAGATAGACACCTCCTGCCCATACCTGGACATCGCTAGGGCTGTGCTCTCTGGTATGTTCATAGTTCCTGAGAAAAGTACCTTGGGGGCGCTGGGGTTGTGGCTCAGTGGTAGAGTGCCTGACATACATGAGGCCGTGGGTTTGATCCTCAGCACCACATAAAAATAAAATAAAGATATAATGTCCAACTGAAAGTAAAAAGTAAATATTTTAAAAAAGTTCCCACTGCCAGTGGGAAGCTGAGCATCCGCCATGCCTGTGAGCGTGGGGCCCAGCAAGTTCCTGGTGTCCTGAATTTGCTTTTAGCCTCAGCAGTTGGAGGGGGTTGGCAGAGGCTGCATTTTCCATTAGTGGCCAGCTCTGTCTGCTCTGTGAGCCTTGGTTGCCTGCATTGCCTGGAATCCTCCCTTGCAAAAAGCTCCTTCCTGGTGGGATGAGCTGCATGTCCTGTATTTGCTGTGGGGGGACCATCCATGAGCCATCCCTTGAGATCTACTTCTTTGCATTAAGAGAAAAAGCCCTTAATATAAATTTGATGTATGCTAAGTACTTCCAAAATAGAGTGAGGGTAAGTCTGGCTTGGTGAGTGCGTGTATGTTGATAGGAATGGGGCTGGGTGGCCCTAGGGATCTGTGTGAGTCACAGCTGCTTGGAGACCATATGTGTGTAAATACTTTGGTTTGTGGTTTTCCAGATTTTGTGGAGCTGTTGGTTTCACAGGGATTTCAGGAAAACTCGGATCTGAGAAGAGTGGAGGAGACTGGAACAATGTCCCAGGTAGGAGGGACAGCAGAGCAGGGAGCTGCCCGACTCAGCCTCCTAGCAGCAGTGGGCTGGGGCCTGAGGAGCAGGCCCCACCAGGTCTTGGCTCCTTTTGGAACTCCTGGGCTAGTGGCTGCCATTTGTTCTGTGTCCACACTTGTAAGTTTTGCGTAAGGAAATCATTTTCTGCGAAGTGACCACTGAGGGTGACCTGAGTTTCCAGAGGTCTCCAGGGCAGGGGTCTTCACAGCAGCACAGGTCTATCCTAGCAGCACAGGAGGGGAGGGGGTGCAGCCAGAGCGGGGGCTGTGGGTCCCGGCCTAGACCTTGCGGGGACATGCCTGGGTGTCATGGTGGGCAGCATTGGGGGATTTCTAGGTTTGTGAAGGAATTTTGGAGGTGCTCTTTGTAGAGGTGACAGGTGTGTCTAATGCGAGTGCGTGACTGCCCAGACACTGCCGAGTGACATCCCTGTGCTCTGTTCTGACAGGTGGCTGCTGAGGTGCTGCAGAGCATGCTCTCATGTAAGTCAGTGGCCCCTGCAGCTGGGAACACTTGGCTGCTCAGGAGCCTTCCCAGCTTTCGGGCCTTGTCCTGGCAGTAGCTGGCCGGCGTGGTGCTGCAGAGCCCCGTTCAGTGTGGCTGCACAGTTAGCTCCAGGGCTGCACAGTGGTGCAGCTCACTGCAGCATCAGCAGCCTGCTTGTTGTGAGGATCTGGGGACCCAGTTCAGTGGCAGAGCACTTCTAGCTTGTGCCAGGCCCTGGATTCCATCCCCAGAACCACAAAAGAAAACAAAAAGCTGGCAGGCCTCGGTGTCCTCAGGGTAGGTAACTGGCTGGCTGGACCTTGTGCCATGGGATTTAAGGGCCTGCAGAGGCCTGAGACTCAGAAATTGACCCCTTTTCCCAGAGCACTTGAGGGTGGGTGCTGACAGACTGTTAGTGCCTGCTGAGTGCTGCTTCTGCCCTGTGTTGTCAGTGGCACTTGACACTTTGGCTGCCGGCCTTCAGGAGGAGTCCTCCGATCATAGGGTGGTGAGCTGCTGGTATGTGGGCAATTTGGGGAAGGGTCCATGCTCATAGGGAGGCCAGGGGCAGAAGCCTTTCAGTGGAGGCCTTCCCATGGTATTGAAACCCTTCTAGGGTAGCAACCCCTGGTCCAGGGCACCACTCTCTCCTTCATCTTCTGAGAGCCAGTAGGAAACACACCCCGTACTCGTGCTTCTGGAGTCCCTCAGGAAATGGGGCCTCCTGACGTGAGCTGAGCCCCATGGCTTCCTCCTCTCTTTGCTCTCAGACCCTACCACAGAGCTTCCCAGAACATGCTGCTGCTGTTGGTCCTCCCGTGTGGCCAGCCCCACACTGCTCTCTGGGTCCTGCTCAGATCTGCCGTTGTCAGGCTTGGTCAGGGTGGCCTTCTCTTTCCAGGGCTCTGTAGACTCACAGAGTTGAGCGTGGGAGGTGGGGGTAAGGATGTGCTTCAGTGCACAGTGGGTCAGGGCCTTGAGGGTGGAATCCCAAGAGGACAGGTAGAGGCCCCCATATTTCCAGGTCTTCTCAGTCTTTTTTTTTTTTAGAGAGAGAGAGAGAATTTTTTAATATTTATTGTTTAGTTTTTGGTGGACACAACATCTTTGTTTGTATGTGGTGCTGAGGATCGAACCCCGGGCCACATGCATGCCAGGCGAGCATGCTACCACTTGAGCCACATCCCTAGCCCTCTTCTCAGTCTTTTAATTGTTTTCCTCTTGATTTTTATCTCTTACAAGGGGCTTGATGTGCTGAATGACTCAGTGTTTCTGTTGCAGTGGTTAAAACACCATTTTGTTATTGAGTTACATGTGATGGTAGAGTGTACTTTGACATACTATGTGTACTCACATAAGAACACTGGGAGGTTATGTTCAATTCATCCTACTGTCTTTCCCATCCCCTTCCCTTCCCCTCACTCTCCTGTCCAATCCAGTGAACCTCCACCCCCTCCACCACCCCCATTGTGAGTCAGCATCTGCATATCAGAGAGAACATTCTGCCTTTAATTTTTGGGTTTGGCTTATTTCACTTAACATGATACATTCCATCCATTTCCTGGCAAATGCCATAATCTCATTCTTTATGGCTGAGTAATTCTATTGTGTATATGTGCCACATTTTCTTTATGCATTCATAAAGGGCACCTAGGTTGATGACATAGCTTAGCCATTGTGAATTGAGTTGCTATGAACATTGATGAGGCCATGTTGCTATAATATGCTGATGTTAAGTCCTTTTGGGTACAAAATTAGGAGTGCACCACGTTATTTGTGTGTGTGTATATGTGTGTGTGCGTATGTGTGTGTGTTAGTCTGCCCAAGTTGCCAGAGCAAAATATAGTGGACTGTGTGGCTTAGCAGACATTTTCTCACAGTTCTGGGTCTAAGCTGGAGTTTGAGGGCCAGCAGGTCTGGCTTCTTGTGAGGACACTCTCTGTGACCCTGTAATGAGGCCCTGTCTGTGCACCTCAGGTAGGCTCCCCACTGAGCTAGGCTGGCAGGTCCGGCCCAGACGGCCTGTTGGGCCAGATCTCTGAGACAAGCTTCCTGAGTCGGGTGGCTTGCTGTGCTGTTTCTTCTCATGTCTGTGTTTGGCTGTAGTACTTTAAGTTCAGACATTCTCTCATGGGAATGGCCAGGCTCCTGCTGGCCCGGCTGCAGTGTGCTCTGTGGAGAAGGCTGGCAGGGGTAGGACTTAACTGCTGGCCCCTTGGTTCTTGCCCCCTCGTTGCCATGGCTGTGGGTGCCTTACCCATGTTGGGGAGTCTTGCAGAGTGGCAGGCGGACCCCAGCCTAGGGACATCTGCCCCATGCTCCTTCCCTGTTCTCTCGGAGTCATTGGCTCTAACAAGAGCACAGCTGCCACAGCCACCGCACATGCCGGGTGCTATGCCCTGGTCTGCTCCTGGTGGCTGAGGCCTCCTGGCTGCCCATTTCTGCTCAGTTATGGCCCATCCTCCTTATCTGGTCTCGCCTCCAGCCTGCCTCTGCACTCTCGGCTCCTCACTGCTTCATTTCTGTCTTGATAAGACCATTTTCCTTGGATCCCACTCAAAGCCTAGAGCTGGCCAGGTGCAGTGGCCATACCTGTGATTGTAGGGACTCGGGAGGTTGAGGCAGGAGGATGCAAGTTCAAGACCAACCTGGGCAACTTAGATCCTGTCATAAAATGAAAAATAAAAAGGACTGGGGGGGGGTGTAGTCAGTGGTAGAGCACCCCTGGTTTCTATTCCTTGTATCAAAAGAAGAAAGAAAAAACAAAAACCCCTGCAGCTTCATGGCCTGACCAAGAAAGCGCTTTTAAGAATAAAGAAAGGAATGCCTGCGAGACCCACGGTGCGAGGACTGGGCCTGAAGGGGCAGCCTTTCCTCCTGAGAGTCTCCCTCTGCTGTGCTCAGGCTTGGTGTGTTCCAGGCTCTCCCGTGTGGTAGGGTTTCTGCGGATGCGCTGAAGAGGTTCCTCAGCCACACCCTGACCCAGGTTCTCACTCACAGCCCTGACTGAAAGGTGGGCCCAGCACCTTGGCCCCTGTGCACTCTGGGGCAGCTCCCTGGGCCCTGATGGATTCATGGCTCTGTCCTCTACAGGAACTTGGGCCCTGAGACCTGAGGGTGCAGCTTAATGCTCTGAGTAACCCTAATCCTAACCCTAACCCTAAACCCTAAACCCTAAACCCTAAACCCTAACCCTGAGCCACAACCCAGCCCTGAGAAAGTCTTATGAGAGAATTATGGAAACTGTAGGTCTAATAAGAAAATGAGATTTTGATGGAGAATAGGAATGTCAAGTCTAATGGCCAGGGAAAGACAGTAATATGGGACTGTTTACCATAATTCACTGTAACCAGTAGTTACAAACATCCATGGTGTATACCTTCACGATTGCACTGATTGCCTTCTGCTGTCTCTTCGGAGTCTACACAATTAAAATGCATATATATTTTAATATTTGTATTACTAGGCCTGGCAGTCTCAGTGCTGAAAAACTGTTAAATGATGATTTGAAGTTAAAACATTTGAACAAAAATTCTAAGACTAATATTTTTTTCCAATGCATTAATCAGAGAGGGGGAACTCTTCTTATAGGTGCATTATGGGTTTGCTTTGTAATTCTAAATAATATTCTAGGTGTCAGTTCTAGACAGATGTTGGTAAGACTTATTCCTATTTTGACTTAGCCCCAAAGCAACTATTGAGCCCCACATTACTTGTATTTGCTCTAGAATAGTCATTTTTAAGGGAATGATTAAAATAAACATGGGAGGAGAGATTTCAGAAATCTTATAAATATGTTTTCTCATTCAGGAATAGAAAATAATAGTTTCCCAAAGTTGGATTCCCCAGGGTCTTCCTCCCAGCTCTTTGGGCCCAAGGTGAACACAGACCCTTCCTCAGACTTCCAACATTATTGTCATGCCACCTTTTTGCTTCAGGTCCTTCCCACTGAGTCTAAAACTTAACCTCTTTCCAAAGCACCATGTTTGGGATGAGACAGTCAGGAATATGATAAAAATTCCCTAATTTCATATCTCTAGCAAAAGCTACTGAACTAATACTGTCTTATGAGACCATGCATTGAGTGCTTTAATCCTTCCCATTGCTCTGTGGAGGTGCTGATGCCCTACTATGTGTTGAGAAGATAGAAGCCAGGAGTGTTCAGTGACATGCCCTGGGCCCTGGTAAGAGCAGACATTTGAACTGTGTCTTCTTATTTCCAAGTCCAGGAGTCATGTGCCTTCTCTGGATCTTCATTCTTATCTATGGGATGGAAATGGCACCTACTCAAAGGTTGAAGGATTCAATTAATGTTTCAAGAGTCATGGATTCTGACTCATAATGGTGGCTCAGTTGGTGGGTGGTTATATTATTCCATTTCTCATGCCTCACAGAGACAGTTCGACCTACAAGAACTGTTCTTGGGTGCCATGCCTTAATCACATTCGTATACCCCACAGATGGCATAGTAAGTACTTGTTAGACAATTTGCATATTGTCAGATACTCGTCCACCATGGACTTGGAGGAAGGAGAGTCAGTGAACACAGATATTGTAGCATTTTTCACCCCCAAAGCTGAGTGTGATTTCGGTGTTGCTATATACTTTGCATGGTATAATAATATGTTCTTGATCAAAAAGTTTGACTAAGATGCATTAGAAATTACATCTTCAATGCACTAGAGGAGCTTATTGGTTACAAGAACCCTGCAGTAAATCTTTCTGTAATGTAAATATAATTCATTTGTTTTTATAAATTCAGAATGTTTTACATTCTTAAATCTGGCACATGTACTCATGAAAATGACACTGTTAAATATTATGGTTGTGAAATCCATAAATAAGAGATTTATTCCTAGTGCAGCCAGGTTCCAGTGACAGGGGATTTATGTACTGTGGGCCGATTACTATAACCACAGAAACCTCTAGATCTGCATTTTGTCATACTTGGCTTGCATGTAATTTCTTATTTAAAAAAATAAAGAGTGGAAACTCTGTACATAACAGCTCATTATTATGAAGAACAATTGCAAAGCTGAAGTGCTATTTTTAAAAAAAAAGCCTAATTATTTTATTTGTCCTACTGAGTTCTCAGTAAATGAATTATAAGTGGGTCTTTTTTCACTGATAAACTAATATTCCTGAAAAGGCTTGTCTCCTAAATCATAATCTAACCCTTATATAATGCATGCGGGGGATTTGCAGAATTATCCTAGCCTGCTTGGAAACTGGGATGCAATAAAACTGTCCCTGTAGTTCTCCATTAATTGCAGCAGAACTCATGCTGGCCTGAGCTGGCTCCACCACAACAGGGTGTTTCTGCTTCCAGACACAGCGGCTGGACAAGTCTCAGCATGCCACAAGCTCCTGACCTGGTGGGCTGCTCTTTCTGCCCTGTCCTCCTGGATTCTGCTGTGTCACCAGTCGGGCCCTCCCTGTGGCCTGAATCCTTCTGTCCTCATCTTCCACCCCACGCTGTCTCTCTCCAGTGCTGATGGCCCTACTGGGCCACTCACAGGCTGGACACTCAGTTCAGCAGGTTTGGGGAGATGGCACCTCTTTTGTCCTGTTCTCCCCCCTCACAGGCTCCTTCCCCACTTGGTGGCCCAGTTGGTCTGCCCATGTTCATCTTCCACTCCAGTGAACACTGATTTTCCTTGTAGGTGGCCCCATTGCCCAGCCTATTTGAGCAAGTTCATAGCTGTTGTACTTTCCCGCTGCCCTCCTTCCCCCACCAAAAAATGCTGCCTTCTCCCTTCCCATTATGAATCCTACTAGGCTGAGGTAGTCCCTCTGACACCCATCACTCAATGTCACACCTCAGCTCCCGTCTCTGAAGTTTTCTCCCCAAACTCAATGGCTGACCTCTTAGCAAGGAAGGTTCCCAAAAGTTGGACAGAGAAGCTGGGTTTCCATTTCCTCTCCATTTTCATTTCAGCTACACCTGAAGGGTTTGTAGCTCTTCACCTCTTCCTGCTTTTCCTCGGGTAGTTGTTTTATCTGCATGCACCTCTTCCTAGACATGCTGTAGCCCCCATTTCCCTTAGTTACTTTTGTAGGCATCAGCCTCTGTTCAGAAAGCAGACTGCCATGGTAGCCAGCAGCTATGGGGTCACCTGCTTCCCTTCCCAGTGAGTGCACGAGGCCAGGCTGTTTGAGAGGAGCATCAACAAATCAGCAGCTGACAGCAGCAGGCCAAGCTCAAATCAACTTTGCCCTGTTTGGGTGTCCAGGGCTTAGGGAGGTCAGTCAGTGCCTGGACCTGCCACAGACCAGGTCTGGATTCTGCTCGTGGTGGTGGTGGATGACTGTGCCTGGCCCTCTTCTCTCTGGTGGGGGTATACCTGGGGTCCTTTCGGTTGTAGCAGGGCTGCTCAGAGCCTTCACTACACAGAGTGCAGTGCCTGCCAGGCCTGTGGATGCAGATCCTTCTCTCCAGAGCTTTCTAGATCAGCTGTTCCCAGGCCACATTTTGGAGAATCTCATTTCTTCTCATATTTGCATTTTAAAATATAAATATGGCAAAACTGAAACTTTTCTACAAATAAAACATCAAGTAAAAGCTTCTCATTAGTATGTCCTGTCATGTTTTCATACAAAGATGTTAACAATGGTTTGTTGTAAACACTTGTGTGGAAGGAAGAGTCCTCATTCCAGGTGCCATCTGGTTCCCATGCACATAAGGTTTTCTGGACACATTTTCATGGTGAGCAACTCTGGGGAGACTGCCTTGCTTTCTTATTGTCTGCAGTGAGGAGACTGTTTATTCTCTTATATGCAGAAAAAAATTCCAGGTTCAAGAGAAATGGCTTCTTTCTCAAGGCCATTGAAAATATATTTTCATCCTATAAATTACAAATGAATGTTTCTCCCTGAATAGCTCAAGAAAATGAATATTATTTAGGGTAAAGGTTGAGCAGAAAAAAATTGAAATAATGAAACATAAAATGAAATCTTACAAATAATTCTAATGTCAATTTTTATGAACATAATGCACATCAAAACAGCTCATACTGATGAACCAGAGCTGGTCTGTTTGAAGTGAGGATAGCCAGTCCCTTGCTGCACTCCAAGATCCCAAAGTGACTATTCACATAGATGCCTGCTTAGGCCTCTGGCCTAGTGGTCACTTTAAAAAGTACAGGTTCAGTATGACCTGGTGGTGTCCACCTTTAATCCCAGTGACTGGGAGGCTGAGGCAAGAGGATTGGAAGTTTCAAGGCCAACCTCCACAGCTTGGTGAGACCCTCACAATTTATTGAGACCCTATCTCAAAAAAGGACTGGGGTTTTGCTCAGCAGTAGAGTGTCCTGGGTTCCATCTGTGCTAGAACCTGGTGGTGTCCACCTCTAATCCCAGTGACTGGGAGGCTGAGGCAAGAGGATTGGAAGTTTCAAGGCCAGCCTTCACAGCTTGGTGAGACCCTCACAATTTATTGAGACCCTATCTCAAAAAAGGACTGGGGTTTAGCTCAGCAGTAGAGTGTCCTGGGTTCCATCTGTGCTACCAAAAAAAAAAAAAAGCTCTGGTTCTAGGATATAATGACCAGCCAGAACCAACTAGAACGGTTAAAGTTTTTTTTTTTTTCATTCCAACCCATTTTATTTGGCCTCACGTCAGAATTTATAGGTTGGATTAATTTCCAAGTTCAAGGCAATAATACAGAGCACAGAACAAGACTTTTTACTTTATTTACTGGAGGATGTAAACCACCAGTTGATTGACATCCTTGGGTAGTCTCTACCAGTTTTCTCCTTGGTAACTGCCTGACTGGAGTCCATGCCTGTGCACAGTGTGAGGGAGCAGTCTCCAGCCACCTTCGTTGCAATCCTTACTCAAGTTTGAACTTGGGCTGAGAAGGTGGTGAGGCTGTGGTCCTCTGGCTCTTAATTAGAATCTGTACTTCATCAAACTGTCCTGACCCTGGTTATTTTTTTTTAAAGAGAGAGTGAGAGAGGAGAGAGAGAGAGAGAGAGAGAGAGAGAGAGAGAGAGAGAATTTTTTTAATATTTATTTTTTTAGTTCTCGGCGGACACAACATGTTTGTTGGTATGTGGTGCTGAGGATCGAACCCGGGCCGCACGCATGCCAGGCGAGCGCGCTACCGCTTGAGCCACATCCCCAGCCCTGACCCTGGTTATTGATGTGCAGGTAGAATTTGCCTCTACGTAACTTCAAGGCCACACCAGCTGTGCTCTGGCAAGTCTGCTGTGTCCACCGCACCCTCCGATGCCACCTCCCCTCTCCTCCCCTTGATGATGTTCTTATTCACACTTAACAGTTTGACTCACATGCCAGGAATGATGTCAGCCAAAATAAAAAAGGGCCCTTTTTTTTGTTTCATCACAAAGTATTGTTCCAGACAGTTACCCTAGAACCCAAATTATCATCTTTGGGAAAGGAGCAGAGGCCCCATCACTTGAAGTAAGGGGTAAAAGGGCAGAAATTCCCTTCTTTAATAATAATCAGGGAAATGTGAAAATTTTGTTCATTTAAAAAAGGTACATTAAAAAAGGTTAGTCTGACCATATGTTTCACATCTCTCAAAAATTTTTAAAGTAGTTTTGTAAATAAAAAAATAAGGGCTGGGGTGTGGCTTGGTGGTAAAGCTAGCATGCAGGAGACCTCAAGTTTCATCCCAGTACTGAAGAAGAAAGAGAAGGAAGAATACAATGGATTGCTAAGAAAATTCAAGTAATACCAAGAAGTAACAAATGAAAAGTAACATTCTCTGCTTCTCCGGCTACTACCCCAGGAGGACTCCCCAACATTAAACACTCCTGGCCTCCCGCTATGGGGTCCTCCTCCAGATGAGCCTGAAGCCCAAGCCTGTTGGATGCTGCTGTGGTACAGGTGATCTGCCCAAGGTGCCTTCCAGCTGAGCCCTTGCTACCCATGTCTGATCACCCAGGCTGTCCCCTTCATTTGTGCTGGACTCTCCTCTCACCCTGTGTGCCTGAAGTTTGCCTGCATCCTGTCTTGGATTTGGATGGTAGACCCTTTTGTTGTTGTTGTTTATGTGTAATTTCACTCTGTATTAGCCATTATATATTAATCCTCTACTGTGAACAATTATTCTTACAATTAAATGGAGTTAATCCTCAAATTGGTTATTTGACATTGTTTTTCCGGTCATTTCTCCATAGTTGTACTTCACTATCCAGCAAATTTCTGGAGAGGGATGTTTATAGTCTTGGGGCTTGGGGTTTGTATGGTTCATTAGCCTTTTTGGTTTTTGTTTGTTTGCATTTTTAAAACTGTGTCCTTTGTACTGGAATGATAATTTAGGTAGATATAAAATTCTGAGCTCACACTTGAGCATTGTAGTACTCGACTTTCATTTTTTTAAAATTTATTTTTTACTTATAGGTGGACACAAGGTCTTTATTTTACTTTATGTGGAGCTGAGGATCGAACCCAGTGCCGCCTCATGCATGCTACACGAGCGCTTTACCTCTGAGCCACAACCCCAGCTCTCCACTTTAGTTTATATATATATAATTTAAGTTGTTGATAGACCTTTGTTTATTTATTTATATGTGGTACTGAGGATCGAACCTAGTGCCTCACACTTGCTAGCCAAGTGCACTACCGCTGAGCCCCAGCCCCAGCCCTTTTTTTTTCAATTTAATTTTTTTAATTAGCTACACATGACATTACAATGATCTTGGCAATTCAAACATTTGAATCATTGGGGTATAATTTCTCATTTTTCTACATAGCAAGACATTATTAAAAGAAAGAAATCTTCACTTTTAATCCCTTCTTCCACAAACATCTCACCACACATTTTTGGATTCCTAGGTTATGTAGTCAGATATGTGAGGTAACTAAACTTATACTTAATACCTACCCTAGGATCTTGACTTCAATATTAACAGCATTTAACTGACTCAGCCTGGGATTCTCCAAGACTCCTAAATATTCTTTTAGATTTTCATTTCTTCCCAATTTATATAGAAACATATATTTCTTATTTAACATTTATTGAGCACTTCTGTATACTACATGCTACAAACTGGGGCAAGATTAGCAAATAAGCCAGAGTTTCTACCCCTGAGGGTTTTAATAGACTGTTGGATCTGAGAGGACAGATGAGAACAAATGAGTTAGTTATTTTATCCTGTGTTTGCTTTGGTAGGCAATTTTACATGTGAGTTTTAATTAATAAAAACATATTTGTAATTTTAAGTTCTGATTAAAAGTACTGGTAGCTCTTATTCATTTTTTCCTACTGCTGAAGGTCTATATAAAAATCTATATTTTAATTGGGTCCTGGAGACGGACTTTTAGTTTTAGGACTTTGTCAATGTTTTCCTGCCAATCTCTCCTATGAAGTAGGATTTGCTATGACTAGAAGCAGTGTTCTTGGGGAAGACCATTTCCCAATTCAGTTTTGAGTAAACTCCTAAGTACATTTGGGGCTGACATTCTCAGGCATATTTGGGCATTTCACATGGTCAGTGATCAGAGAAATATATATACACAATGGAAGTTAGGCTTAATTTTGGGAAGATGCCAATTCAAGAGTGCAATTCCATTCTGCTAATCAGTCAGGTTACACCCAGGTCTCCCTAAGGCTGACAATAGCTACTGCTGTTACTCCAGAACAGTTTCCCCCTTCCAGCTATATTGATATCTTGCCTACTTATCTTCACTATCAAACTCATTTTCCTTCTCCTTTACATCCTGTATCTGGGAAAAGCATTATCATGCCTCAAGGAATTGCTGATTCCTTGATCTACTTTTCCTCTTTCATCTAAGCAGTTACCAATCTCAGTGTCCAAGCCCATCTTTTATGTATTTCCACAGCTTCTGTCTGAGTTCTTCCCAGTTCAGGAAACAAATTCTGATTTCCATTTCCCCTGCCTCTATACATGTTGCTGTGTGTCTGGAATAGCTTTAAACCTGTAAATGTGAGAAATTTCCTCTTCTGCACCTGATTAAATTAATGTTTTTGTCCTCCAATTCTTACACTAGTTGTTAGTTTCTTCTTGGAAGCCTTCCCTGATCACCTGTGGGCTGATATTTGACTCACAGTCCCTCAGTTGTGAATCTACAACACTCTGCTTGTCATATTGGATCTTAATTCTCTTTACTTGTTTCTCTTTATCCTTCAAATCCTTGCACAGGAGCTGGCCCATGGTAAATATTTACTGGTTGATGGGTTGGTTGGGCTTGTTAATATCTCTTAGTCTTTTCTGGTCCCAATTTCTTTCCTTGGTTTTCAGTTCCTTTTTTTGTGTTTTGTTTTGAGCTCTGGCGGGAACAGAACTGTGCTTGTTTTATTTCTCCTTCATTTTAACTCCTGGCATGTTAACCCCCAGGATGGCCACCTGCTCACTTGAAGGAAGTGTGTCCACTGTGGTGTGGCTTGTCCACCAGCCTGGCTGTGTCCCCTTGAGAGCAGAGGCCCATCTTGGGGCAAGGAGACAAGAGTACACAGATCCCACCCATGCTCCCGCTTTCTGCCTCCTCCCTGCCCGGGGCTGTCTGGAGGACAGGTGGGACCCTGCTGCCCACTGACAGGCCTGCTCAGTCTGTGGGGAAGCCCCAGCCACTGATGCCTAACTGGAGCGTGGGGACCATGTTGGACAGTGTTCCCAAACCTTTTAGGTGTGGCCTCGATGTTAGCATCTGGACCATTGTAGACAATATATTGGGACAGAGTCTTTGGCTTGGTCAGAGCTCAGGTGGGAATTGAGAGTTGTGCAGGTACCCAAAGGCTGGCACCTTGCTTTTTATTTTCCTAATCTTCAGGTCAGAAGGTCTCCATACAGTGGACAAAAACCAAGTAAAGCAAACTAGTTCTGGTCACTTTGCTGGTATCCTGGAAGCTCTAGGCTTTAAAACACAACTAAAATCTGATCTCAGGGGAGCTGGAAGTTCCAGTGTGCGAGACAGAGGCTGGTGGTAGAGCTGATTTGATTTTCTCTGAACAGCAGGTCTGGGTAAGCACGTGAGGCTCTGAGTCTTAGAATTGTACCAGGTCGAGGAGGGCAGTGGGGGAGGTCCCCTGTGTTTCAGTTCCTGCAGATGCTCCCCATGCTGTCCTCCAGGAGTTGCTTCCCAGTTTGGACTGACGGACAGGGTGGACGTTCTCAGCTTGGCCCTCTGCCTCCCTGTGTGATCTCAGTAGCACCTCATTTAGGCTCTCAGCACAAGGATACTGCAGGTGACTTAGGCTTACAACCAACTTAAAGTGACTTGCCCAAGGTCACACAGCTGGTGATAAAAATCAACCTGTAAAGAGTTTGATAACCCCTTAGGGTTGACTCTACCCAACATCTCAGCCTGGTAGCAACAAGTGCAGGAGGCCCTCCAGGGCCCAGTGTGGTAGCACACACCTGTGATCTCAGCAACTCAGGAGGCTGAGGCAGGAGGATCACAAGTTCATGGCCAGCCTGGGCAACTCAGGATGTTAACCCCCAGGATGTCCACCAAAATAAAAATTGAAGATGCCTGGGGAAGTAGCTCAGTGGTGGAGCACCCCTGGGTTCAGTCCCTAGTAACACCACCACCAACAACAACAACAATGAAAGGGTCCTTTTGAATATTTTTGTTTTTATTGCCATTACTTTTCAGATATTCAGGTCCAAAGTTTATATTGCTGTTGGTGAGGAGAGGGATTCACACTTTTAGAAAACCTGTTGAAGAAGCTCTCTGAGACTGTAAGTGCCTTGATTTAACAAGTGTTGTCTTTTTGTCCAGGTGCACTTAGAACTACCTCCCAGCTCCTTCATGGTGCAGACCCAAGAAGACTTCGACCTGCTGAAATCCAGCAACATGAGAAGATACGAAGTCCTCCGGGAGATCCTCTTGGCCCTGGGTGTCAGCTGTGACCTGCGAGAAGTTCCTGCCTTAACGCCCCTGTACCTGCTGTTGGCTTTGGAGGTGAGCACCTCATACTCCGCTCTGTGGCTGTTCCCATTGGCTTTGGTGTTGATTTTTATCATGATTTTCCATTTCTGCGTTGACTTTGAGTTTAGGAACCCTCTTACTGATGTGCGGGTGTCTCTGACTTGTTTTGGTGTGCGTAGGTAAGGGAGGTGGAGAAGACTGGAATTCAGGAGGTGTCAGGTCTGCAAGTTATGACCCTTTTTAGGGGGAGGATCCCTGTTGTGTGTGTCGAGAGTGAACAGTGCCCCTCCACATCTGTGGGCTCTAAATCTGAGGGTGTAGCCAGCCAACTTCAAAAAACAGTGGAGAAATTAATTGTCTCTACTGAGCACGTGCAGGCTTCTCTCCTGTCCTCACTCCCTAGACAACACAGTGTGATACTACTCACACAGCACTCACATTGTGGGAGGTGTGCAGGTCATCTGGAGTTCATTTAGGGGATTCAGAGGATGTGCGTAGGTTAAATGCAAATACTCTGTCCTTTTCTATGAGGGACCTGGGCACCTGTGGACCTCAGTGTGCATTGGAAGGCAGTGCTGGGCCCAGTCCCCCATGGATCCCAAGGGATGGCTACATTTGGGAACCATAATTGTTTGGGATCAAAACGAGTTATTTTGTTCTGGGCCTTCCTCAGCGTATCTTTGGATGAGGAAGTCCCAGCTTCCCTGTGTTGTGCAGACGTCTGCCATCTTGTGGCAGAAGTGCTCTGGATCTCCATCCCTGTCACTTGTGTCTAGAAGGAAAATGCCCTGAGCTGGGGATGTGTTTGGGGATTCTCTGGCCTCGGGTCTGCATTTGCTCCCTGTTGTTGAAACCGGGTTTTGGGCAGGCCACCAAATTCTACAGGTGTGTGTTCCTGCTAATCCCCTCACGTGGCCCTGCCTGTCAGTTTCTTATTCCTAGTGACAATCTGATTATCTTGGGGGTGTCTCTTCATTGTCTCCCCTTAACAGGGGGATCTGAGTTTAGTGATGTGACCATGTAGCTTCAGAAAATACCCTGCTGCCCAGGTGACGTACACACCGGGTTCACCTGCCCTCCCTTGAGAAGAACAAAACATATCCTTCGCCCCAACAGAGGAGCTAGAGAGGGCACTGTCTTCCTGACCGCTCGGGTCCTTGGCAAGCTGAATTTACAGAGGGATGCCATCTGCTCCTTGGAGAAGACAGATGTCAAACCCGAGAGCTGCCTCGCAGGATTCCCTGAGGACAGAGTGAAATAATATCTGTGGAAGTTCTGTGTGAATTATTATTAAATAACAGCTTATTAAATAAGCTAATAATAAAATATAATAATAACAATTTATTTTAATAAAATATAATTATGTACTATATGATTATATATAATATAGATTATGATACAAAGAATTATTATTTAAATAACAGTGTAACAATGATTATTATAGGTTTTGGGGAGGTTGAATGAGTTAAAGTTTAGAATGTGTTTGACCAGTGCCTGGCACCTAGTCTAGAAAAACCAAAGGTAATGTGTTTAATTTTAAAAATTAATAGTACAGCAATGAGGGCTGGGGTTGTGGCTCAGTGAAGAGCACTTGTCTGCATATGTGAGGCCCTGGGTTCAGTTCTCAGTACTGCATATAAATAAATAAGGGTCCATTGACAACTAAAATAATATTTTTTAAAATGCAGCAAGGGATTGTTTCTTGTTTAAGAAACATGCTCTTGCTGTGTTTTCCTCACCCAGCTCTTGACAGCTTGCCCTGCTCCTGATGCATGCCTGGGGAGTTATGATGGGGCTTTTGTTTGTACCTTCGTCTCAGGAACTCAGAATTCCCCGTCTTTCATCTGTTTCATGCATTCAGATACTAGAAGGAAAAGCACCACTCTGTGGTACAGAAACACCACAATAAAGCCATCTGCAGCATTTCAGGTCCTGTAGATAAGCCCCTTGTAGGAGGGGCGGGGCCCTGTGGGTGAGGACTGCGGGTCCTGGGGGAGTGTGACGTCATGGTCTGGAGCTTCTCTCTCCTTTCCTGAGCTGGACTGGACTGGGAGGGAGTGCCTGTCTGCTCCGGGGCTCTCCCCATGTGGACCAGACTGGCCCTTGGTAGTGCTCCCTCACCTTTCCTGGGAACTCTGACCATGGTGGACTCGGGACTGGGACCTTGGCACTCTTGGACTGAGAACAGAGAAGAAAGAGTGGCCTGTGAGCAGACATTTGGAACACTGGTCTTTTTTGGTATATTCTTTTTTTTTAAGTTGTAGGTGGACACAATATCTTTATTTTATTTTTATGTGGTGCTGAGGATTAAACCCAGTGCCCCACGCATGCTAGGCGAGTGCTCTATCTTTGAGCCACAACCTCAGCCCATTCTGGTATATTCTTTAGGGTGGGCATAACGGAAATACCCAAGCTAAAACTTTGTGTTATGCGTCTACTTACCTTAAAACATATTTTTGTCCTTCCAGTTATTTAAACTGTCTGGGGCAGCAGGTGTGGGAGAAAATTTTCCCCTATTATTGATCAATTGGGGGAATATTGATTCACCCTTCATAAACTAGGCGAGGCTGGTTAAAGCAAGCGTTTGCTCTGTGGACACACAAATGCTCCCTACCAGCCCCACCTTACATACCAGCCTCAGAAATGTTGGGTCCTGTTTGGTCTTCTTGGGTGTCTCTGCTGTGGACTGCTTTTTAAAATTTTTTTTTTTTATTGTTGGTTGTTCAAAACATTACATAGTTCTTGACATATCATATTTCACACTTTGATTCAAATGGGTTATGAACTCCCATTTTTACCCCATATACAGATTGCAGAATCACATCAGTTACACTTCCATTGATTTACATATTGCCATACTAGTGTCTGTTGTATTCTACTGCCTTTCCTATCCTCTACTATCCCCCCTCCCCTCCCCTCCCCTCTTCTCTCTCTACCCCCTCTACTGTAATTCATTTCTCCCCCTTGTATTATTTTCCCCTTTCCCCTCACTTCCTCTTGTATGTAATTTTGTATAACCCTGAGGGTCTCCTTCCATTTCCATGCAATTTCCCTTCTCTCTCATTTTCCCTCCCACCTCTCATCCCTGTTTAATGTTAATCTTCTTCTCATGCTCTTTGTCCCTACTCTGTTCTTAGTTACTCTCCTTATATCAAAGAAGATATTTGGCATTTGTTTTTTAGGGATTGGCTGGCTTCACTTAGCATAATCTGCTCTAATGCCATCCATTTCCCTCCAAATTCTATGATTTTGTTATTTTTTAATGCAGAGTAATACTCCATTGTGTATAAATGCCACATATTTTTTATCCATTCATCTATTGAAGGGCATCTAGGTTGGTTCCACAGTCTTGCTATTGTGAATTGTGCTGCATGTCGGAGACCAGCTCCAACAGGGGGTCTCAGGAGACTAACGGATGGTGAGGAGTTGGCGAAAGAGGGGGTGGAGAAACAACACAGACACCAAAGTGAAGGTGTTGATCCCAATCTTTACTTGTGAAGTTGATCATATATACTTTTCATTTTGGCAGGCTTACAGTACTTTGTGGTTACAAAACAGGAATCATTATTCAAAGAAACAAAATATTACGTAGTTACAATTAGAATAGAAGAATGTATCTTGGCTTATGCATAAGCAAACATTTGTACTTTCAGTTCGAGTTTTGCTTTGAGCTGTTTCTGCTTAGTTAACTTTTAATAATAGTTACAAATGTCCCAAACTATTGGCCTATACCTTGACTATTCTTTCTTGACTTACTGACTGGAACCGGTGTCATGGTTACAGCAAGTGGTTGACTTGTTATTAATTTTAATCAAACAAGAGTAAGAGCACAAACCATTGTGTACAGGAACAAAAACAAGTTGCCCAGTACTAAGCACTAATCTATCTTCTTAACATTGATTTTTCTTCTCTAGATTTTAATTTAATTTCTCAAAAACTTCCTTGACAGGAATACAGGGAGTTTTTCATTAGACATTAACAATTTACGCTCCACAGCTGAATCATTGTATTTAGAGCCAACAGATCTATGCTTTAGAAGTAGTTGCATTAATTGGGAAAGTCATGTTTTTTCCTTCATACTTAATGGTCATATGAGAAATCACAACTATACTTATTAAAGGAATACAAAAACAAATCAGCCCATTCCCAGAAACATACTGCGCTCCTCCAGAGGATGGACACCTTGCGCCATCCACCTCAGTACGGCCTTGCCATTGCCTGAGTCATGGGAGGGGCGCAGCAGCTGCAATGAACATCAATGTAGCAGTTGGACTGCTTTTTTCTATTTGCTCATTTCTGGCTATACTCCTTGTGTGTGTGTGTGTGTGTACACATGTCTGCACACACTTGTACATATTTTTATTTTTGCTGTACTGGGATTGAACCCAGGGCCTCATGCATGCTAGGCAAGTGCTCTTCCCTTGAACTAAGCCCCAAGACTGTATCCATTCCTTAATATTTATCAACTCCTCTTAAAAGACCTTGAATCTACTAAGAAGGACATTGTCAGAAGTTTAATATTATTATTTTCCAATGAATTTGAAAATAGATAAACTGAGATGGCCTTTCTGGAGGTGGCCAGATGGTTGCTCTTGCTGTGGTTGTCCTGATGTCACTGAGGCTGAGACAGACACATCTGAGTACCTAGTCATCGTGCTGCTGGATTCATATTTACAGACACAGACCCAAGAGTTGGGAATACAAGTGGGTTGTTCTTTAGCTTTCTTTCCTGTGGCCTTAATAGATCACATTGACGCCTGTGGGATTACGTTACATAAAAGGACCTTGGCACTGCCAACTGCTGGAATCACCTGTCCTAGAACTTGGATGTCTCAGGGTTTTATTTCCTGCTTTCTGGAAAATACTCTGATGCTGTAAGCCAAGCTTCCACCACAAGGTGTCGCTGCTGAGCTAGGCTGCCTGCATATGGGCCCCTAGAACCACAAAGTAGTTCTTGAGAAATTTGTTTTTTTTTCCTCTTTATCAATGTCACCTAGTATAATTTAGAAGTTTTGCATTATTTTAGTGGCACTTTCTTTTAGGCCTGTAGAAATTATTTTAGTGTCATAGCTCATAATGACTTTGAGTTAGCATTTACCGTATACTAGGTCCTATTATAGTAAAGAATATGAAAACAAAATGCATGCATGAGTTACTTGAATAGTTTTACTGATCCCCAGCGAGTTGATACAGTTTGGTGCCCTAACCCTGCTCTTGATAGCGAGTGGCACAGAAGATCTATGAAGCCCCTGTGTGCTTCTATGTTACTGTGATTCAATGGAGAAGAATGGGAGAGTACCACACAGGAGAAGCCCACCTGGCGGACATTGACCCACGTGATAGGGGTGTGTTCTGAGGCTCTATGACACCCAGACCCCACAGTAAGTGTGAGACTCCTACTGGAACATTCCACCATGTAGTGCAGGCAAGGCTTTGCCGGGTGCGCCTCTGGGTGGCCAGCTGGGCTTCCCCTTTGACCAGAACCCCTCTTGTAATTTGTAATTCAGCCTCCCAGGGGCAGGGTCAAAATCTGGGCTTCAGCAGAGTTCTAGTATGTTAAACCATGAAGCCCACACCTCTGTCCACAGAATCAAGACTGGAAGGAAATGTAGTACACTCATGTCTATCTGTCTGTCTCTGTATTTCCCTGTCTACGTGTGTGTGTGTGTGTGTGTATGTGTGTGTGTCCATGTATATATGTGTGGAGTAAATTCTGATGGTGGGCTTGTGAGTGATTTTAATAGTCTTTTAAAACGTTCTGTTTTCCAAATTAGTACAATGGGTGGATGTTACTTTTTATAATGAGCAAACCAGTTATTAAAAACTAAAAAAACAAATTAGTGTATGTCATTGAACTTGGGAGTTGCCCCATATATGGATAAAACTTGAATGTTAAAAGGTCAAGTGTCTTGCGTAGATATTGATACTTAGTGGATATTTGGCATCTGTTTAGTTGTTTAAAAGGCTCAGCTTTGCTAGTAAATCACTCAACTCTGGTAAGTGGTGTGACCGATCAGGAGCTCTCTAGTTGGCGTGCGGTGCCTCAGGGAAGGTGCTTCTGGTGTTAGCTCCCAGTTTCAGTGCTAGCCCTGCTTGGCTGTCCCGTTTCTTGGGAGGGCTCTCTGGACATGACATGCTGCCTGCGGCTTTCTTTCTGCAGGATTGGGAGACTGAGGCTGTGCTGTTGATGTGGGTGTTGTGAAGTGACCTTGCGTGGCGGCCTCCATGTGGGTGGGGACTTTGCTGTGAGGAAGCGTGGTCATGTTTATGGGAAACACTGATTTTGTAGAAAAAACCACAATTCTTTGATGTGTCATAGGATGATTTTAATAGATTTATTTTGTATAAAATTTGATTTTATAGATAATACAATTCTTCCCCATTTTAGAATCTAGCTGTCTTGTTTCTGGTCTCTGGTTCCATTTCCAGTTAATCTCTGCCGGAGTCAGGACAAAGGGGAAGAGGTAGTTCTACCCAGCCAGAGGGGTTCCTGTGGCAAGGCCAAGCGACGGGGACCTGTGGGACCCTGAACCCTTGCATGGGGACAGAGCCAGACTCCCCCCCTCCACTCCTGCAGCGTCACTGGCCAGTCCCTTTCCCTCTCCCATTGAGGCTAGAGGATGCAGCAGAGGATGGGGAGAATGTGGGCAGTGGCGGCTGTGGCTCGGGGCCGTTTGTAGAGCTCCCTGAGCTTCCTGCTCAGCAACTGGGGAACACAGATTTTTTCCCCCTAAAATGGAAACTCTTGGAATTTCTTTTGGGCATTCATGGTGGCTAGGAACATAGGTGACCTGAGAAATGGAAGCCGGCAGGGGTCCTGTGAAGGTGTCCTGTTACTTCACCCTTGGGATCAAGATGTAACCGTAACAAGAAGTGACAGCTGAGTTTGTTATTGAAGTAACTGGGCAAAATCACCGTGGTGTGTATGTGTGTTGTTTTGGTGGTGTGGGATTGTGGAAGGGATAACACATGCTTAGGAACAAAAATGAGTTTCATTTTAACTCAACCCCAAATTATTTACTCTGAAACTCCCTCCCTTTAAAAAACAGGTATTGTTGGCAAGAATATTTTGATATTTATCAAAATAAAAAAACTTGAAAAACTCCTACTATAGCCCCTTCTACCCAAAGAGTTCCTTTAAAAAAATATCTTTTATTGTCAGGGCTTAGGTGTCCAACGTGTGTTTTGATCTACTCATCTGTAGTGAAGTGGCAATGACTTTGCTAATGGTGTCTTTGGGAAGAAGCTCAGACTAAGTCACATCACGCAGTCCTCACCCCTCCCCTTCTAATAGACCACTTTATTCAGCAAACATTTGAGTGCCTATCGAGTGTAAGCCCCTTGCCGTGGGGGCTTCTGTGAGAGCATATTTCTGATCTTCGCAGCACGCTCTGGAGCTACACAGGCACCCGGGCTCAGTATCAGAAATCCCTGACGGGTGGGTGAGGCTGAGCAGAGCTCCTCAGCCTTAGGAGTCGAGGTTTTGTTTATTTGTTTAATATTTGGCCGTGCTGGGGATCGAGCCCAGGTCCTTGCCCGTGTCAGGCAAAAGCTCTGCCACTGAGCTTCACCCTCAGCCCAGAGACTGGGTTTCAACACAGAAGAGCGTGGTGTAGTTTTCTAATGAATTAATTAGAATTCCCCTTTCAAATGAAGAATGAAAAACTTTTCCTGCAACTTTGACTTGAAGAATTTTGCCTGGAATCCTGCCTCTGCTGCCTTTAGCCCTCGTTCTGAACCTGGCCGGCACAGAGGCGGCCAGCACTGCTCTGCAGTGCACCTGATATGCTCCTTTTTTGGAGACACAAATAGGAGAGAAAAGCCAGAATCCCAGGTGCAGCCTGAATCGCTGCAGCCGTGGCTGCGGGGTGGCCGGGGGTGGCCGGCTGTTTTACTGTACCGCACCCGAGGCGGCTGGAGGATTAAGGCAAACATTCTAGAGCTTTTATAGCCAGGAGTGTTTTTAAGGGTCTTTCATGTACCTCTCTCCTTTCTTCCTTTGCTCTTCACTGAAACTGGACATTTTCTGTTCCTTTTGACGGGCTTCCTGTTGTCACACGTAGTGCCTGGGGCAAAAGGCCTGATGCCACTTGGTGTCAAAAGGCAGAAGAAATCGTAGGTGGCGTGTTCCCCTTAGTTCATTCTCAGAAGTCTGCTTTTGTGAGAAGGCTTTCCAGCTCCTGTGTGACCTCTTTGCTGGGATCTAGTTTCCACTGGCATGTCTCTAGCCTCCTGCGGAGTTCTTACTCCAGGGTAAAATCGAGAGCGCAAATTGGGGCGACAGAGAAACACACTTGGTTGTTTTCCACTTTTCCTGAATTCTGGGGTGGTTTGGCTTTCTCTGGGTTGTGATTTTGCTGTGGGGTCTGGGAAGGGAAGGTGGGCTCTGGGCTGGAGGGACATGCTGCCTAGCCGTTACCTTCTCGGGGTGGCACCGTGTCTAGGAAGGGCGGCTTTCTTTCCTCAGACTATTTATATCCACCATTTATACAGTCACAAATTCGTGGATGGGAAACAGGCTCTTTCGGAATAAAAAATTCTCCAAGACCAAATGCTTTTTGTCTTCTCCACCAGCTCCTAATCGCTGCCTTGTGTGAGCGGGTATGGATTATGGCCCTACCACCCGGGAAGTCGATTGAAGCTGTCTTTAGGAAATCTTGGAACATTCTTAACAGCAGATTTTTGTCTCCCAGGTCTAAAAAACACATTCCAGGGAACAAGCCCACACTGGCACCAGGTTAGAGGGCACAGTCAAAGGTCCTGTGATCAGGTGCAGAAGCAAGGTTGGGTTAGAGGGGGAGGGTGCGCAGTGTCCCATGCATGGCATCGGAATGGCCCTTGGAGGAGGCTGTCCCCATCTGTAGAGCCTGCGTGTCAGTTCAGGAATGCTGGGGTCTGAGACCTGAGTGCTGTTTGATAAATGTTCTCCTTCAGCTCTTGGGATGTGAATCAGAGTTTTCAGTCATGCTAATAGTTTGAGAATGTTCCTCTAAGTATGGTGCTGACCGTCTGGGAAAGCGCTGGCGGGTTTTTGGGGGGTTCAGACCTGACAGGCAATTTGTGGGTGGAACGGTGTTGAATCCGGCCTTTCTCCTGCCTGAGTGGGATGGTGGAGGCAGCCTCTCCATCTCAGGGTGCTGGAGCACCTCTGTCCTGGGCGCAGCTCAGCGGGGACACCAGGGCATGCAAGTACAATTCTCTGGATTCTTTAGGAAAGCAGGACACACAGCCAAGGTTAGTTTGTCTATCTGTCCGTCTGTCCATTGGGCTCTTTCTCCTGCAGATAGAAGAGTGCTCATTTCTTCTCAGCTGTCTTCTCCATGGACAGTTTGCTGCCTTGGCCCCACGGCCACCTGTGAGCAGGTGTGCGTGTCTTTCCAGGCACCGCAGGGCTGAGCTGGGCCGCACGCAGTGTCTAGGACTGCGTGTTTTAGCACCAGTCCATGAACTCCTGTTACTTGGGGCATGAGCATTTTTGTTTCTTAAAATATTTTTGGTCTTTGTTGTAAAAATATCTGTGGAAGAAATGCTGGAGTCAGCAAATACATTTATCAAAACATGTTGCACACAATGAATAGATACAATTTTTGCAAATTAAAATAGATTTATTTTAGAAAGGAGAAATGTTGGAGTTGATCATAATTTCAGTTCTTAGTGGGATACAGTATTCCTCATAAAAAGTTGTACAGTTTAAACTCCAAATCTTGTTTTTTTTTTAAGTTTATTCTATTTTTTTATGTGGTGCTAAGGATAGAACCCAATTCCTCCCTCACATGCTAGGCAAGTGCTCTACCCCTGAGCCGTAACCCCAGCCCTAAATTCCGTTTCATCAGCCGAGGAACATGATTTTAAATAAGTACAACTTAGCCTTTAGAATATTTGTTTTATTTGATTCTTCTTAGTGGTGTTTCATCTTTCTCAATTTTAAGCATGTATGTTAGTGGATGGATGTGTAGAAATACACACATATGTACATTTATTTAAACTCACATTTATGTAAGTAAATACGTATTTAACCCCATATGTCCACTTTAATTAAAGATGCAGGAGAAAATAAGATTACTGAACTAGAACCTGACCTTGTGGTTGCAGTCTTTTCCCCGTTGACCCTGGGGATGCCAAGGCATGGGCTGGAACGTCTGGACATTTCTGCTGAGGGGAGATTCACAGTGGAAGGTGTGTGGCTACATGATTCGGGCTAAGGGTGAAGAGAGGGCTTGCTTTAGCCCTGGACAGTTTTGCTTCAAGACTGAAATTCAGATTCTGACCGAGCGGAGGTGGGAAGGCATTATCCGTTAGCAGTCCGCAAGGACACCTGCGTCCTCTGACTGTTGGGGTCACAGACCACAGTCTTTCCCGAGGACTGAGCTGCAGAAACTTGTGCTTTAAAGCCAATTTGCATTCTGCATGCAAGGATCTGCTTTTCTGAGCCTTAGAAAAGCATCTGGCAAGTGATTTTCTTCTCTTTGAACAAAAGTGAATCCTACACACAGCTGTTATTGGAGAGCAGTTGAGTGATGGCATTCATTAGTTTCCCTTCCCATTTTTAAAAGCTGAAACATAAAAGTATAAAAATCAAACACATTTGTGGGGTACAATATGATGCTTTGATACACATGTACATGGTGTAGTGTTTAAATCCATTACCCCTTCCTATTTTAAATCTCTGTTAATAAAGATGTTTATCTTTTAAAAGAATCATCAAGCATTTTTGGAGAGTCGGGCCCATCCAGACCCTGGCTCTTTGGAATGCCCAGGTTATTACCTGGCGGTATCACTTTCCACTGGTGGCCCTGATACACTGATGGTTTGTTTTTCTGCAGCTTTTTGGTCCATAAAAATGCAATGGAAGTCAAAAGTCTGTAATTTCAAATTCTCCCATTTGGGTGTATTTTCCTTCCGTGATGTTGGGTTGGGTGTGGTATCTCAGATTGGCTAAATGAGCTCGTCAGAGGAGATGGCCTTTTAAAGGCTGGTCACCAAATTCTCATTGCAAAACAGTTTTGTCAGGAGGCAGGAGGACAAGACAGCCTTTCTGATCCTTTCCAGGCTTCGCGGTGTTCTCGCTGGTCTTGGCAAAGCTGTCAGACTACAAAACAATTTGATAAAGCAATTAGACTAAAAAACAAACTTTAAAAAGACTTTTTACAAGGTTCACATCAGTGTATCCTTTACTAAGAATTTGTGATGATTGCCATATTCATTTTTATACTGGAACAACTTAGAATTGTTGATAGGTGCAGCTTCACAGTTGAGTACAATGAAAGAGTATTTCGCTTTCTGCTTGCTTTTATTTACTTCAGGCTCTTTCTCGGATTAACTTTACTTTCAGTTTGAGAATCATGATTGCAGCGTGTAGGAGCCGCACATTTACAGAAGCTGCATTTTCCAAGTGTGTGTGCTCTATTGTCTGTTTAAAATCTCGCTCTCCATGTGGCCCTTGGGTTTCCCTGTCAGCTCACATATTCTCTTGCTCCATAGTGCAGTTAAACCATAAGATACTGTCTTTGATGCAACTTTATATTTGCCACAAAGTAATTTAAATGTTGCTTTATGAGTGTTCAGCAAGCGCGTGTGTGAGACTCACAAAGCACTTCGGGGTGTCCTGCTAACGTATTATGGGACACCCTCTTGGCTTCCAAGCCCACAACTGACCCACCTCTGGACAGGCCTGGAGGGAAAGCCCGCCCTGCCTGGGATGGCTGCCTGGCCCAGTCGCTCTGTCACCCTGTATTCAGATGGAGCAGAGCGTTTGCAGCAGCTGTGTGGGAGAGTTCGCCAGAGTTGGCTACGGATGTGTTGGGGAAAACCGGCAAGATGGAGCCAGGAAGAAGCTGGGAGCATGTTACCTGTTACTAAAGATGCGTCCAGTCATCTTTATGTCCGGTACTGACCGTCAGCAAGCTGCCCCTTCCTGTCCAGAGTGCCTGGTGTCTCAGACCACGTCCTCTTAAAACTGAAGAGGTTCTTGCGTGTAGAGCTGCCCGCTGTTTGCTCATGTTGGACTCCTGCTCTCCCCTCCAGGCCCTGCATGGGTTGTTCCCTGGATTCTCTGAATTTTCCAGAGTGTGACAGGGACAGCCAGCTGAAGAAACGAACCTCTGCTAAGACAGCCTGGAGGAGGATGGGCTCGCCCTTCTCCCGGCCACTCTTTCCTAGCTACTTCTCTCCTTTTAGGTGACATATATTTTAATACTGGAATCCTGGAAACAATATTAACATTTTAGTGGAGAATCAAACAATGGAGACAAGACTTGAAGCTCAATTTTGATAGAAAGGGGTGTTCTAGTTTTCTCTTTTTAAAAATGAAGAAACTGTTTGGGTATGGTAGCATGTGTCTGTAATCCCAGTAACTTGGGAGGCTGAGGCAGGAGGATTACAACTTAGAAGCCAGCCTCAGCAATTTAACAAGGTCCTAAGCAATTTAATGATAACATGTCTCAGAATAAAATATAAAAAGGGTTAGAGATTGGCTCAGAGGCTATACACCCCTGGGTTCAATCCCCAGTATCCCACCCCTCTCCAGAAAAAAAAAAAAAAAAAAAAGATGACGATGATGAGGTCCGCAATGCCTTGCAGGTCTCACTGCTGGCTGGTGGTGGCGCTGTTGGCCTGGTCCCATGCCCTATCTCACAAGCAGTGCTCCAGAGGAGTCCAGCCCAGTCGACCAGTGACAGGCACACAGCAGACAGTAGTACCAGGGTCTGAGACACACTCAGGTTTGAGAAGAGATGAGGTGTCTTAGTTTTTTATTGCTCGAACAAAATTCCTGAGACCAGATAATTTATTTATTTTTAAATTTTCATGTTTTCATTCTAGGTGTTGAACATGGCGGGGTGGGGGGCTTTACCAACTGAGATACATCCTCAGCCCTTTTTATTTTTTTTTTTATTTTGAGACAGGGTCTCACTAAGTTGCTGAGGCTGGCCTTGAACTTTCAACCTTCCTGCCTTTGCCTTCAGTGTCTCTGGGATTCCGGGTGTGCATCATTGCACCTGGTAGACTGGATAACTTTTTTGTTTGTTTTTAATTTTTTTGGTACTGGGGATTGAACACAGGGGTACTTCCCCATTGTGTTACATCCCCACCATATTATTATTTTGAGACAGGTTCTCACTAAGTTGCTTAGGGCCTTGCTTGGTTGCAGAGGCTGGCCTTGAACTTGTGATTTTCTTGTGGTTTTCCTGCCTCACCCTCTCTCTGGGATTATAGACCCACTGGACCACTGCACCTGGAAGACAGTCAATTTATAAAGGAAAATGTGACTTAAAGTCGGAACCAGGAAGTTCAGCCGGAGGCTGGGAAGTTCAGGACTGGGCAGTAGCATCACCAGTGAGGGTGGTGGGGGGGCCGTGCTGCCTCAGCTCATGGTGGAAAGCAGAAGAGCAAGCAGGTGATGGTAGAAGAGCTGGAGCACAAGGGTGGGCTTGCTTTATGACAGCTGCCCTTATGGTAGCTAATGCAGACTCACAGAGTGATCGAGACTCGTCCCTGGAGAGAGGCTTTGAGCCCTGCACAAAGGTCTCCCACGAGGTCTCCCACGAGGTCCCATCGGGCAGCACTGCTGCACAGAGGAATTGAGATCCCAGCCTGTGAACTTGTAGGGGACACACTCAGACCGTGGCAGGAAGTGCTCACAGTCACTTTCAAGTGCATGTTGCCAGGCTGGTCCACTCTCGGCCAGTGGGCAGGCATTTCCCACCAGCACCCTGGGTGCAGTGTTCTTGGCTCTGCACCCCCACTCTCCCTGCTCTGTCAGAAGCCGGTTTGTGTTGGACTCAGACAAATGGCTGGCGTAGGCAGGCTTAATGAGGGCCCTGGATGTGGTGCCCCCACCGAGCCCCGGGTGGAAGTGTGCACCTCCTTCCTAGTAGCACGGTGGAGCCTCGAAAATTGGCCCGTTGTCTCTGTGCCCTCCGTGGCTTCCTCTTTGGTCTCCACAGTTGCAGAAGAGATCTCGCCTCTGACATGAGCCCACTTGGCCCAGAGGAGGTGTGAGGCCTGTAAAACGGCCTCGTTAGAAACGACTTATTCATTCCCCCCTTTACTGTTCCCCTCAAGCCCTTTGTGGTCTTCGCTAGTTGGCACGTAACAGAAAAATGCAGTAAATCCAGGGCCTTTCAGCCACCGAGCCTGAGCTATCACTTTACATGATAAAAGGAAGATGGCTTAGCAGACATTTATTGAATGCCCACATGGACTGGGCATTGGTGGGATCTGGAAATGACCAGGCCCGGTTCAGCCGTTGAGCAATTCCTAGGATTCGGATCGTGGGACCCTCCGTGGGAGATCCTTCAGAGCCGCAGAATTGCCATGGTAGATTTGGTCTAGGCACCAGGGAAAGATCTGGATGTGCGGAAGCTCATACAGCACCCCGGGGCCGGCCAGTGCTAGGGTTAAGTGGTTAACCAGGGATCCCATGGCCAGCCCTGAACAATGTGGTGTTCCCTCCTGGAGGGTGTTGGCCACACAGTCCACCCTGCTCTCTGTGCTGTTGGCTCTTCTCTGGGTGCCCTTCCTCTTAGTTCTGGTTGATTCCATCACTGGGATGCGCTGGCTGGACTGATGGACAGAGTCCAGAGCCGTGTCCCAACCTCTCCTCCTCCTGGCTAGCAGCTCCTGTTAGTGGCTCTGTCCGCTGCTGGCCCTGGTGCCTCTCCGCCCCTCATGCTTTGCTTCTCTGCAGGCAGTCCTTTGTTGAACTCTTCTCAAAGTGCCATCTCTTCTGCCAAAACCGGATTGTGGGGAGGTCAGCCATAACTCACTCACATGGTAAAATGTGAAAATGTCCTCTTGGATCTTTGTCTAAGTAGCTGCAGTTAGTGGGTGGTGGATCCAAGCTTCAAATTCCCTCCACCCCACTGCCCAGCTCCCTCCACCCCACTGCCCAGCTCCAAGCCCTGCCCATGTTTATCACTGCCTCATGCTTGCAGACCATGTGAGTGTATGTTTCTTTGTGATGCCATCAGTATTTTGGTGGCAGTAGATAGGAATTTCCTACGTTGCTTTGTGTTGGGTCCCGTGGGTCTCCTGGCTGAGGCTTGTGGGAGAAGAATTAGGCCAAGGATTTAGGGACCGGCAGATTTTATTTCACGGGTTCAAATTCCAGCTCTGTGACTTAACTGCCTGTGCGATTTGGGCATGCCATTAATGCTGCCTGAGGCTCCATTCGTCACCTGTGGGTGGTGCCAGTAATGCAGCAGTGTGGCTTTGGGAGGAGTGGGGACCCAGGTCCAGGGCGCCCAGCACAGTGCTCGGCAGGGAGCGAGTGTGCAACAGGTGTGGCATTCATACTGTTGGCAAGAGAGGCTGCTGGTCGCTTCTCGGTCGGAGTGGAAAGTCTCTGGAAGAGACTTTTGTTCTGAGAAGTCCCTGAGTGGCTAAGGTGCCGGCTGGCCCAGGAGTGGCAGGTGACCTCACAGAGATCAGGGAGCTTCTTGGGAATAAAGGAATTGAGGCCTCCTCCCCCTTTCTCTCTCCTGATCAAGTATCTGTAAAGTAAAACTGTCACGTCAGCCATCTCTAGGGGTACAATTCAGTGGTGTGAATCCCATTCACAGTGTTGTTCAGCCACCTGTACTGTTTCCCAAACTTTTTTTATCACCCCAAATAGAAACTCTCCATTAATCAATTACTCCCTATTTCTCTTCCAACTTCCAGTTCTTGATAACTTCTGTTCTGCTTTCTGCCTCTATGAATTTGTCTATTCTAGGTATTTCATAGGAGTGGAATCAGTTATTTGTCTTTTGGTGACTGACTTATGTTACTTAGCATAATATTTTCAGGGTGCGTCCATGTTGTAATATGTATCAAAACTTCATTCTTTTTTTAAGCTGGATAATATTAAATTAAATATTATATCTAATGCCTGTCCCGCCCCCTTTACATCTTGTTTATCCAGTCATCTGTTGATGGACACAGTTCATTTCCTCCTTGGCTGGTGGACGCTGCTTCTCTGAGCAGTGGCATACAGTATCTGAGTCCCTGCTTGAGCTCTTTTGGGTGACTGGGTGGAGCATAACTGCTGGGTCATATGTTATTTCTCTGTTTAAGTTTTTAAGAAAAAATTATAGGCCCTTTCTGTTTCGAGGGTCTGTGTTGCTAGACTCACTCTGATGAACTAGCATGTACCTAACTAGAAAAGTGTCATCAAGGGCCCCAGGGGAGAATTTGCTGGATCGGGGCCAGATGAGTGGCCTCCACCAGATACCTGTGGAGGAAGGAGGAAGGGCAGACAGTGCAGCTGGCCAGTTGGGGGACATGCAGGTCCAGTTGGAGAGTGTGTCCCACTTGGCCCCAGCCAGTGACTGCCATGTGGGAAGAGTTGCTGTGTCTTCAGAAGAGGCAGAAGAGGCGGTGTGAAATAGCCCCATTCTAAATGTTAGCCCTGGTTCAAAATGGGTGGACCAAATAAACCACATCTCCAGGTTCATCTTGGCTCCTGGTGTCTCTTGTCGATGGTTGCCCTGAAGTCTGTGAGGGGACAGATTTCAGCACAGTGTCACTGAGGTCAAAAGCCCCTCTGGGCCCATCCACTGTGGCATGATGGTGCTTGGGGTCAACAGATGAGCACTTGAGGAGTAGGAGCCCAGCCTTGGGAACCCAGGCTGGGAAGCCACCATCCAACCAGGAGTCTGGCCAGCCAGGCAAGGGCAGCAGACCACAGAGGGGCTGGTGTGGCTGGGACAGGAGCACCTGGCTTGGGGCAGTCAGGCCAGGAGGTGCACCTGTGGCCTTCATCCCAAGCCCTGCCTGAAACCTGTTTGGCTGGATCCTGGTGCTGGGAATCACAGTCCACCTGAGAGCTGCCCAGTGAGCACCCCTGCCTTCAGCGAGGCCAGGACCCAGAGCAGGACTGCTGTATCCACAGCGCCATCTTCTGATGATGAAGTCACCTGTGCTGTGTGCCTTCATCCCTGAGTGTGACAGTGCCTGCGAATATTTTGTGTGTAAGATACACTGGTAAGAGCTGGGTTGTTTCTTCACGTTGACTAGTCTAGAAAACCAACAGAACTTGCTGTTGACTCCAGCTGCCCGTTTACATGGAGTCCCTGCAGGTCAGCAGGAGGGAGTCTGCAGACTCCACTCTGAGCGCCTGGTGTGGCACCCGTCCTGATGCCGCCTTTCCTTGTACCCTCTGCTCTTCCCTCTCCATTCATTTCTGTCGTGCTCCCTGATTGGGCAGTGGGCAGGGAAGAAGGGAGCTTTGGTGCACAGTGACAGGCAGTAGGACTTCCCACACTGCCCTGCCTCCTGGGCCCCGCTCTCCTCACCATGGTCAGGTTACCTCTCTGTCTTTTTCTGGGGTTGCCATAGAAACGCCTTTTGTTTCCTGAATTTGGGATGTGCTGGATTCTAGGAAGGGGCAAAACAAAATCTGCTTTCCTGTTCCTGGGAAGTTCTTCCTCTACCTTCTCCCAGTTCACCAGGCTCCTGTGGCACGAGGACACATCGGGATCCTGTGACCACGCATGAGCTTGCCTGCCTCCTGTTAGGTCAGGGGTTCCTCAGGGCAGGGTCTCACTAAAGTCTTGTTGAATAAAGGAAAACCCAGTTTATCTTCTTACAAGCATAGATCTAGTTGCAGGGTAAAAGTAGAAGAAATTGAATTTAAAGGTCAACTTTTTTTGAAAATCTGAGGCATGTGATGAAGAAAGATCCACGTTAAGATCAAACCTTCTTTTCAAGAACCATGTTAGGTGGGCTGGGGATGTGGCTCAAGCGGTAGCGCGCTCGCCTGGCATGCGTGCGGCCCGGGTTCGATCCTCAGCACCACATACCAACAAAGATGTTGTGTCCGCCAAGAACTAAAAAATAAATATTAAAAATTCTCTCTCTCTCTCTCTCTCTCTCTCTCTCTCTCTCTCTCTCTCCTCTCTCACTCTCTCTTAAAAAAAAAGAACCATGTTAGGAAGATGGGATGAGTGCTTTATAACACTTTTAAAAGAAGGAAGTGGCTGGGGAGGAAATGTTGAGGTTTTGTGTTTCCTCAAAGATAAGTTGAGTAACAGTTTTTAGCATACCACCTTTTGGGATCTCTGCTATTCATAAACTTTGTCATCCTTTACCAAAAAATGAGTTGTACAGTGTCTTACTTGTACCATCCACTTTAGTTTATTTATTTAAATATGTATTTTTTTTTTAGTTGTAGTTGGACACAATACCTTTATTTACTTATTTTTATGTGGTGCTGAGGATCGAACCCATCGCACATGCTAGGTGAGCGCTCTACCACTGAGCCAAAACCCCAGCCCCATGTACCATCCACTTTAAAAAAAAAATTTAGTTGTAGATGGACACAATGTCTTTATTTTTTTAAATTTATCTTTCTGTGGTGTTGAGAGCCACAGCCGAAGGGGCCCCAGCAAACTTCCAGCTGCCAGCTGATGATTGGCTCACAGCGGCCCCAGCAAACTTCTAGCTGCCAGCTTATTGGCTCCTCTGCGGTGATGCTCACTGGGCTGTTTCCCTGCCATTTCAGACCACGGAGCTGCTAATTGGGGGACTTTTTTTGGCTCTGCCCACACGACCCAGCCAATCGGCCTCAAGAGTAGGAGGGGGGGGGAGGTTGAGAGGCTTATGGGAAGCTGGTGGTGGCAGTTGGGCTCTGAGGGAATTCCTGAAGAGCTGTGTGGTTCGGTGTGTGTGTTCTAAAAATAAAGTTCGTTTCTTTTGACAAGTGGCTCCTGAATTGTGCCCAGCCAGACTGCAGCACTGTGGTACTGAGGATGGAACCTGGGGCCTCACGTATGTGAGTTAAGTGCTCTACTACTGTTACAACTCCAGCCCATGTACCATCCATTTTTTTAATTATAACAATTTTATTTTTATACCAAATTGTTAATTTCTTCAAATAGTGTAATTTAAAATATTTTCTTTCTGGGGCACCAAGGATTGAAGCCAGGGGCGTTTAACCATTTAACCAGACCGACAGCCCTTTAAAATTTTCTTTTTATTTAGAGACAGGGTCTTGCTGAATTGCTTAGGGCCTTACTAAGTTGCCAAGGCTGGGTTTGAACTTGTGATCCTCCTGCCTCAGCCTCTTGAGCTGCTGGGATGACAAGTGTGCCCCCTGTGTCTGGCCTCCATAGTGAAACATTGAACAATTAGGCCATGCAGAATGCATGTATGAATGTCACATTACACGTGTACACTGTGTAGATGAGTGGGAACATGTAAGGGGCAGAATCCAAGTGGGCCTGTCATCTCATGCCAGTGTTTCTATCTGTGTGGCTTTTCCTTGACTTTCAATTAGTTGTTTTCCCTCATTATTTTTTCCTGATTTTTAAAATTAGAGCTTTACAGTTTTACATAGTAGTTGGCTTCTTCCCAACAAACTCATACATGCCTGGAATCAATTTTGGTTCATGATCCTCCCCTTTTCCTCTCTTCTTCCTGCTCTCCCTCCCCTCTCCTGTTCTCCTTCCTCTACTCTACTTGACTTCCTTTCACTTATCTATTAATTTTTATTTGATTGATTTTTTATGATATCCTCTCCCCTTTTCTGTTATTTTACTCTGGCTTCTACATAGGAGAGAAAACATATGGCCTTTGAGTTTCTGAGGTTGGCTTTTTTCACTTAGCACGATAGCCTCCATTTCCTTCGTTTACTAGCAAATGCCGTAATTTCATTCCTTTTTAATGGCTGTGTAGAACTCCATTGTATGTATATACACCACAATTTCTTAATCCTTTCATCTACTGACAGGCAACTGGGTTGATTCCATAATTTAGCTACTGTGAATTGTGCTGCTATAAACATTGATGTGACTGTGTCTCTGTAGTATGCTGATTTTAGATTTCTTAGAAAATACCCAGGAGTGTGACAGCTGGGTCGTATGGTGGTTCCATCCCTAGTTTTTTGAGGACTTTCCATTCTGCTTTCCAGAGTGCCTGTACTAGTCTGCAGTCCCATCAATAAACTGCCAGCGTATCTTTTCCCCTGCAACCTCTCCAGCATTTATTGTTTTCTGTATTCTTGACCATTGCCATTCTCATTGGAGTGAGACAGAATCTTAGTGTAGTTTTTTGAAAGTTATCCTGATATTTTGACCCTTATTTTATTCCTATGCAATGCTGAGAATCGAACCCAGTGCCTCACACATGCTAAGCAAGTGCTCTACTACTGAGCCACAGCTCCTGCCCCCTTAGTATAGTCTCAATTTGCATTTCCATGACTGCTAGAGATGTTGAACATTTTAAAAATGTATTTGTTGGCCATTTGTGTTTCTTCTTTTGAGAAGTTTCTTTGAGTTTCTTTGCTCGCTTATTGATTGGGTTATTTATTTTTGTGGTATTTAGTTTCTGACTTCTTTGTGTCTTCTGGATACATATCCAGTCCCCTACTGGAAGAGTAGCTGGCCAAGATCTCCCATTGGAGGCTTTCTTCACATTCTTGTTTCCTTTGCTTTGCAGTAGCTTCTTAGTTTGGTGGCATCCTGTTTTTTGATTCTTGCTTTTTTTTTTTTTGACACTTTGAGGGTCTTGTTAAGGAAGTCAGTGCCAGCAACTATGATGGACTGTTGACCCACCTTTCCTTCTAGCAGTTGTGAGGTTTCTGGTCTATTTCCTAAGTCTCATTTTGATTTGAGTTTTGTGAAGGGTGAGATGGGGGGTCTAATTTCATTTTTTTTACATATAACGAACCAGTTTTCCCAATACCATAAAAAGACTGCCTTTTCTTTAAGATATATTTTTGGCACCTGTCAAATAGCAAATGGCTGTAGGTATGTGGTTTTGCCTCTGTGCTATTTATTTTTTTTATTTCTAGGGATTGAACCCAGGGGAGTTTAACCACTGAGCCACATCCCCAGCCCTTTTTATTTATTTACTTTTTATTTTGAGACAGGTTCTCACTAAGTTGCTTAGGGCCTTGCTAAGTTGCTGAGGCTGGCTTTGAACTTGCCATCTCCTGCCTCAGCCTCCTGAATTACTGGGATTGCTGAATTACTGAATTACTGCTCTGCTTTTCTTGCTTAGTATTGCTTTTTATTCTTCCAGATGAATTAAAAAATTTTTCCCCTAATTTTGTGAAGAATGCCATTGGTATTTTGAAGGGGATTGCAATGAATCTGTACATTGCTTTTTTTTAGTATGGCCATTTTGACAATATTGCTTCTGATTTATTAATTTATTTTTGCAGTGCTGGGGATCAAACGCAGGGCCTCACATACAGCGACACACGTGCTGTACCACTGAGCCACACCTCCAGTCCCAACAAAGGTTACTGAGCACTCAGATACCAAGCGATGCAGTGTACGCTGATGATACTGACCCCTGCTGGGCAAGGCGGGTCAATATCATCAGCGTAAAATGGGATGTTTTTCCATCATCCAAGTCTGGTCTTCTTCAACTTCCTTCTTCGGTGTTCTATAATTTTCATTACAGAGCTCTTTTCCTCCTTGGTCAGGTTAGTTCCCAGGTATGTGATTGATCTGAGGCTATTGTGAATGGGGTGGCTTTCCTGATTCCCTCCTCCTCTGAATCACTGTTGGCATGTAGGACACTCTTTACTTATGGGTTTGGATCTTGTATCCTGTTACTTCACTAAGCTCACTTGTAAACTCTGGAAGTCTTCTGGGGAGGATTTGGTATTGGGGTATAGGATCATATCATAGAACAGAGAATTCGACTTTTCCTGTTTGTTCTCCTTTGGTTTCCTTTTCTCACCTGGTTGTTCCGGCTAATTTTTTGAGGACTTTATTTAATGGGAGCGAGGAGGGTGGACGCCTTTGCCTTGTTCCTGATTTTACAGGAAGTGCTTTTAGTTTTTCTCCATTTGTTATGATGTTGGCTTTGGCTTTGGGTTTGCTGTAAATGTCCTTGACGGTGCACCATCCACTCCTAATGTGAGAGGGGAGAGAAGGTTCCTTAGAGAGGAGAGGTTGACTGAGACACTGGGTGACAAGGGTTTGCACATCAAGGGCGTCTGGTCTGGGCCCTTGCTGCCCCTCTTTGTCAGCTGTCCCCCATTAGTGCTGCATTCCTCAATGTCTTCAGGACACTTGGTTTAAGGAGGCTGCTATTAAAATGTAGCTTCCTCAGGAAGATGTTATTCTGCAACACTTGAACAATCAGTGGACTTTATAGGACCTGGACATTTCATGTTTGCCTTTTCATTAGATTAGGATTTTTTTCAGGGCAGGGTCACCTCTTTTTTTTTTCCTTCTTCTGGTAGAACCAGGGATCAAACCCAGGGCCTTACACATGCTAAGTAAGCACTTTACCTCTGAGCTACACCCAGTTCTTTTGGAGATGGGGCTTGGCTGACTTGCCCGGGCTGGCCTCAAACTTTTGACCCTCTTGGCTCAGCCTCCAGAATAGCTGGATTACAGGTGTGCACCGCCTTGCCCAGCAGGGGTCAATATCATCAGCGTACACTGCATCGCTTGGTATCTGAGTGCTCAGTAAACCTTGTTGGGACTGGAGGTGTGGCTCAGTGGTACAGCATGTGTGTCGCTGTATGTGAGGCCCTGCGTTTGATCCCCAGCACTGCAAAAATAAATTAATAAATCTTAAAAATGACAGTTTTTTGAATAGATTAAAAAAAAAAGAGTTGGATCATTTCACGTACTCACATTCCATGAGAGTAGACATGTATTTTCTTCTGTTTCCTTGAAAGTGTTTAAGAATGAGACACCCATAAAAGGCTTGCATGCCGTGTCTATGACGATTCATTTTCTGATTTATCGCTTCTGGTTTCCTAGCAACTTACAATGTTATGACGGAGGCAGGATTAATCTAATTATTTACAAGGGGCCAAATGTGTCTGAGATAGAAAGCCTTTATTGGTTAAGGTTGGTTATTCTTTGTTTCTTGGCAAAGGAGCTCCAACACACAACAGATTCTATAATAAATATTGTGAATGTAATGTGACTTAGGTGAGTAACTGAGCGGATAAGACCACAATGGCTGGAACAGCTCTGGAGTGATGGGGCAGTGTGACGGGGCAGTGTGACGGGGCAACGAGCCGTGTGTGCCCCATCTTAGCCGCAGGCAGAACAGTGTTCACACCCCCATGGAGGTACTTGTGTGCACTGTCTCTGGAGGCACATGTTCATGTTCTGGACCTCAGTGAATGTCATCTCATGGGGGTTATTATTTTTGGTGTTGCACAGTCTTTTTTGCAGTTTGCTTTTTTTAAAAAAACCTCTATTTAGATATGATTCACATTTAAGAGAACGTACCATTTCTGTGTACTGCTTGATAAATGTGGAGAGTTCGTTTTAATATTCTGACTGCAAGTCCTTTTCCTGACATATATATTGCAAATAATTTTCCCTAGTTAGTTGCATGTCTTTTTGTTTTTCTTGATTTTACGTCTTCTTTTTTTCTCTGCTATGGTGCTGGAGCGGAACCCAGGGCCTGCACATGCTGGGCAAGGCCTGGGCTGGGGTTGGAGTGTACAGAGGAGCTGCCCCCAGCCCCTTGACGCTATCTCTGGGGAGCACAGTATCACTGATCTTACTCTCCTTGGAGGTCTAGAGTATCATTTCTTTCCCTTTTATGGTTCGTGCTGCTTCTGCTGTGGATTCTCCTTGCAGCAGAGCCCCGTCTCCAGTGGCTGTTTCACCTACACCCTTGGCTCTGCCTTTGTGCCTCACCCTCTGACTGTGCGGCTGCGTGAGGTGGGACAGAAGCCCCCGGTGTGGGCTGGGGATGTGGCTCAAGCAGTAGCGTGCTCGCCTGGCATGTGTGCTGCCCGGGTTCGATCCTCAGCACCACATACAAACAAAGATGTTGTGTCTGCCAAAAACTAAAAAAATAAATACTAAAAAGTTCTAAAAAAAAAAAAAAGAAGCCCCTGCTGCGAGGCTCCCTGGCCTTTGATTGCCCTGTGTTTCCAGCTGCTCTGGCCTTTGATGGCCCTGTGCTTCCAGCTGCTGCCATGTACCCCCACTACATTGTTTTCTCCCTGCTCGGACCCCCACCCCCTACTTCCTCTTCTTCTCTCTTGGCTGATGCTCTTGCTTCCTCCTATGGAGAGAATGAATAGGTTGCTAATATGTTTTAGCTGGACCCACTGTTTTTCCAGTAGCTGTTATGGTTTGGATATGAGGTGCCCCCCAAAGCCATGTGGGAGCCGATGCAGGAATGAACAGAGGTGAAGTCCTCAGATTGTGAGAGCTGTAACCTGATGAACCCACTTGCTGGCTTAACAATCTGAAAGGACTCCTGTACTGGGTGGAAGGAACCATAGGCAGGTGGGGTGTGGCTGCTGGAAGAAGGTCCCCCGTGGCGTGCCTTTGGGTTTATTCTTTGTCCTTGGGCTTTGCCTGTTTCACTGCTTTCTGGGAGCCATGAGTGGAGCAGCTGTCCTCCGCTGCCCTTCTGCCTTGATTTTCTGCCTCACCTCCATCCCAGAGTGAGGGAGCTGGCCAGTCCTGGATGGAACCTTGGAAACTGGGAGCCAAAATAAATTTTTCCTCTCTAAGATGTCCTGGTCAGGTATTTTGATCACAGTGGTGAAAAGCTCACTAAGCCAGTAGCTCGTGTTCATGTCACCACTCTGAGAGCTCCTTTTAGTTATGCCCATCCTCAAACACGGAGAGAGGGAGAAATGGTGAGACAGGTACGCCACGTGCCCTTCACCTGTGCTCAGCAGTGACTCACACTGGCCTCACTGGCTTCTTCTGTTTGGCAGTCAATCATCGATATTATGACATACACACATTTTAAAAAAAAATGAAGGGTTTTCTTCTTTTGCCACAGTAGTATCCTTATCACACCTGTTAAACGGACAGGAGTGAATTCTGTCCATATTCAGGACCCCAGATCGTCTCACGGAGCCTTTTCCAGCTAGTTGATTGGAACCAGAATCCATCAGGAACCACTCCTTGCATTTCCTCCTGTCTTTCCTGTCCCTTCTGATCTAGATGGGACACCCCCTGTGCTTCTGCACCACACGGCCTTTCCCTCCTGACATTGTTGATGAGTCCAGCCAGCTGACCTGTACTATCTCACTTCCTGGGTTTCTTCTGATTGCTTCCTTTTGAAATCATTTCTGCGGTTCCCTCTCTCTTCTGTATTTTTGGCAAATAGGAAATAAGTTTTAAACATTAATTAATGGGGGCTGGTGATCCTGGATTTGATCCCAGCACCGAAGGGGGAAACATCAGTTGAATTTGATTAAATTAAATTTTATCTTCGAAGCTGCTTCTCAATGACCATGTGGAAGTTGGGGCACACTCTTTTTTTTTTTTTTAAAGAGAGAGTGATAGAGGGAGAGAGAGAGAGAGAGAATTTTTTAATATTTATTTTTTAGTTCTCGGCGGACACAACATCGTTGTTTGTATGTGGTGCTGAGGATCGAACCCGGGCCGCACACAATTCAGACGAGTGTGCTACCGCTTGAGCCACATCCCCAGCCCTGGGGCACACTCTTGATGTTAATGGGAAGGTTGCTTTTTTTTCCTTTTAAAATACCTGGTATTGGCGAGAGGATGCCATAAAAGCCTGCATCTGTTTCGTGCAAGCCTCTAAGGATGAAGACTCCCCTGAAGCCCCAGTTCCTGATGACCTCTGAGGTTTGGAGTAGAGCAGGGGAGCCTCTTCCAAGCTCCATTATGATTTTGGACATAGAATAGAGAGCCCTGTGTCTGGGTTAGATGGTGTCTTTTCTGGGTCCTGGCTTCCTCCCTCTCTTTGGATTTGCACCTGGTCCCCTTATTTTCTCTGTGTGGAAATTTGTTTCTTACCTGTTGGTGGCCAGTGCTCTGCTGGTTCACAAGAGGAAGCAGTGGTCCTCCAGGGCCTGAGATTGGTGGTCTCGTGTCTTAGTGCTTTGCATTCTGTGACTTCCTGTACCTAGGGGTTTGTTTGTTTGCTTCCAAACAGGATAATGAATTTCCTGTGGGGCAAAAGATACACATATTTTATAGATGCATAGAAGACTAGCGAGTTACTTGTGAATGCTAGGCGTGAAAGTGACTTCTGAAGTGTAACAGGTTGGGAAGTATGCTGTCCTTATTTCCTTGGATCCTGGTTTCTGAAATTTATTTTTATAATGTAATCATACTTAGTATCTTAGTCTATTTTCTGTTGCTATAACTGAATACCCAAGACTGAGTAATTTATAAGGAAAAGAAATTAATTTCTTACAGTTCTGGAGGCTGGGAAGTCTTTTTGAGGGGCCACATCTAGGGGCCTTTGCACTGGTGGGAGTACTCTGCAGTTAGAGACAGTGCAGGGCTTCACATGGTGAGGGAACTTGCAAAAGGTGGCTATACTGCTTTTATAACAAACCCACTCCTGTGGTAACTAACCCTCTCCCTCAATAACTCACCTATTAATGGATTAATCCATTCATGAGGGCAGAGCTCCCATGACCCAGTCACCTCCCAAAGGTCTCACATCCAAATGCCATTAATATATGAATTTGGGTATTAAATTTCCAATATATGAATTCTGGGGGATGAAAATTCAAACACAGCACTTAATGTATATTTTTATCATATGGTATAGTAGTTTAGATGTACAGAATATGTTAACCTAGTTCTTATTAGTCATGAATCAGGAAGTACTTATATTACCCAAATGGCATTTTTAGGAAAAACTCCATCATCTTATGAAATACCAAATTACAACATTTTCATTCCTTTTTTTTTTTTTTTTTAATGACACAGGAAATCCGGGATCCGATTATGCAGTGGCTTGGGAGACATGTTGATTCTGAAGGAGTAATAAAATACAGCAAGCTGTCCCTCAAATTTGTTTCATCTTACACATATGAAATAGGAATCACCCCCTCTTCGCTACCTGTGATCACCGAGGCAGAGGTCTTCTCGTCAGAGCATTTTAACTTAGGGATCTGTCGACAAAATCTGCAGACCAAGCAGCTTGGAAAAATAATTCTGTTTGCTGAAGTGACCCCCACCACCATGAATCTCCTGGATGGGTAAGTCCTGCCTGGGCGCCCTGGCACCCGCTCCGGGGAAGCCTCTTGTGTTGATTGTTTTCTGTGACCCCAGCAAAGGACCGGGGTGTGTGGTTGTACATGAGACATTTGAACAAACCTGTTAGCAAGGTAGATGTTCCTGTCTGAGGAGAGCTAAATGTAGGAATAGGAGTTTAATAAAATTGCTGGATCAGAGTTCTGTGTTTTATGGAGTAGGGGGAGGGTGGGGGAGGTTGTGATCTGTGCCTTGTGTCTTGCTTCCTTTAATCAAGACTTTCAGAATGTCCTTGGAGAAAAGAACATTATTAAAAAACAAAGCATTTAATAGGTGGCGTTATTACTCAGGTTACCATTAACTTCTGTGCAGTTATAATCAGTGTCGAACATTTAATTTAGGATTTTTTCAGGAGCATTAGGATAGCAAATTTGAGTGACACCTAAGCTGGGTTAAATTGAAATAAATTGGAGCTTTGTATTTTGAAAATGGTTCTGGTCTGTTCTCATCCAGTGCATTTTTCAAGCACTCCGTAATCCCACTTGGATGTTTGAAGTTTACTTTATTGCAAGGTTTTCTTTTTATTTCTTCTGTCCTGTGGACTTTGATTCAAGATTAAAACATGGAAATCAGCTAAAAGGACTTTTTAAAAAACTCCCCACTGGCCAGTATTAATTAACACTATTTTAGTTTAACAGTTGGGCTGTAGGGAGGGAATAAGAAAAGTATCTTCCCCCAGTGCACGGCCAAAATTCAAGGACTGTAAGTTTCCCAGAACAACTGGGTTCACAGTTTCTGGGCCTTCACGGGGGGCCTGCATGGTTAGACAGATATGTATCAACATAGGGAAATATTTTCGCCTTTGTTCTGAACAGTGATTTCTGGAATGTAATGGCATGCCAGCAGAAGTGCCTTTTTTTCTGTGTGGAAAGGATGTAGGAGGATTGGCGGGCGGGTGCAGCAGTCAGGGCGGTGTGAGCCCTGTGAAGTTCTTGTTAGCTGAGTTAATTTGTGTTATCATAGAACTATGTATTCCGTGTCCCTGGTCCCCCGCTGTGCCCACATGCCACTCCCCACTGCAGAAGGAAGAACCAGATGAACACACCCTGGGAGAATCCTCTGCTGCTCAATGAAGGCCATTCTCTCCAGAGGGGGGCCGCCCGTGACAATTAGGTTTCTAAATAAAAAAGCATGCATATTGCTAAGCAAAAGATTTTGGGAGATGAAGTTCAGAAAGAAAACTATGGAGGTCGAGCTTCTTTACCTGCTGTCCACACTGTGTTTTAGGAAAAGATGTGAACCCAGCCACGTGAATACAGCTCTCAGTAAGTTCTTTTCGGTATTGAACTTTAAAAAAACATTCTGCCCAGTACTCCTTCCCGGGGCCTGAATTAGATGTGTTCCATGATTGCATAATTATGTCAAAATGGATCCTACTGTCATGTATAACTAAAAAGAACCAATAAAAAAATTCTGCCCCAACAACATGGGTTTGTAAGAGTGTGTGATGGACATGAAGCTGCATAGTTGAGCTTTTCAGTACTAAAATGGAACTTTCCGAGGGATTATGAGTTTTCATCTTTACAAAAGAGGAAAGTACTTTAGCTTTGCCCAGGGCATTTGGGAATCTGTTTTTCTTCTTGTCTGGTCTCTGCAGAGTATGGAGAGTGAAATGGCTTTGATTCTTAGCTTTTAGTCCCTCTGCTTGCCGCAGGGCAGATGCTAAGTAGTTGTTACTGGCCTTAGCTCTTATAGCTGTCCTTCACCCACTGTCCATGTGGGCTCCTTCCTGACGCCCCCAGGGAAAGTTACTCACAGACGCCTGTGAAGTCAGCGAGCTGATAAGAGGTTCCTGGGGGCCTGCAACTGTGTTAGGAGCAGCTATCTGAGGAGGTCCCCCGGGCACCTAAAGGACCTGGAATTGTCCACTACAGGACCATGAGAGAAATAAATGAAATACTCCTGTGCCAAGAAGGCAACACTGGTGCTGTGTTCAGTCGCATTAGAGGAGACGACAGCGCATGGCTGGAGTGTGTCGGAAGCTGTTGCTTCTACACTTGCTTTTATGTGTCTCCCGTCTGTCGGCTGATCTCAGACATGTTCATTGGATAGAGTCAAAGGCCACTGTCACAGCAGTGCATAGATACAATGCTGGGTAGCAGAATTTGCTGCACGTGGAATTATTACTGCTTCTGAATGTTTATAAAAATGGTTGGTGCTTTTTGTATCATACAGGACATTTTCATGGGTCAAATAAAATACTCATCTTCCTGCTCACTCTCCAGAGGTAGCTGCCCCTCCCCCCTCAGAATAGAGGAACATTTAGGGTCTGCTCCCCACCATCCCAGTCACCTGTGCAGCTTGCTCCTCACACCCTTCTGCCTGCTGCAAAGTGAAGTCATGAGGTATTTTGGTCCCAATGATAGAAGCGCAAACAGCAGCTTCCACCCAACTCAGATGAGATCATGCATGTGAGATCTCTTTGCCATTTATAAAACTCTGATTAGGCAAATGCAAAAGGTACTTATTTTACAACTCTGAAGCTCAGTGTCCCCCGTGCACAGCAGCCATGGGGGAGGGATCCTGCAGTGCCCTTCCTGAACCTCCAGTGTGGGTGATCTCCTTGCCCCATTTGGATAAGATTTCCATTTTCTAGATCCATCTCTATTGGAATGAATTGAGTGTAAGAGTTCAAGACACAAAGACTGATATGATATTGCATAGCACCCTTTGTTACCTGCTTCCACAGGGGTATTAAGTATCACTAAACATGAGACTAGTAAGCCTTCCATGAGCCCTCTCTGATGATTGAGTTTATATATAATCCTGTGCCCATAACAATGTTTCAGTTAACAGTGGACTAGATCGTGGGCACAGTGGTGGTCCCATCAGACTACAATGGATCTGAGACATTCCTGATGCCATCACAATGTCTTAACATAATGCACTCCTCATGTGTCTGTAGTGACCCTTGTGTGAACAAACCTACAGCACTGCCAGTCATATAAAAGCAAAGCACATGTTATGTACAATAATACAATAATAATGACAATAAGCAACTCTATTACCAGTTTGCATATTTACGATACTATGTATCTATAATTATTTCAGTGATTTCATAAAAAACAATTTTACTGTGAAATGGTGTGCCATGGTTCACTGGCAGCAGCTTCATACAGGTCAGGTCGATCTTGTCTCTTGATAGCCTCAGAGGTCACGTCAGGTGGTGCATCTATACCATTTAGGTTGATGTAAGCACACTCTGGGATGTTTGCACAATGAAGAAAACACCTCAGAGTGAAATTCTCAGAATGTTCCTCCATTGTCAAGCAGCATAGGATTATTATTTTGAAATTTCTGCAGATGAGATCATGCATGTGAAATCTCTTTGCTATTTATAAAACCCCAATTAGACAAATGCAAAAGGTACTTATTTTATAACACTGAAGCTCAGGGTCTCCATTCACAGCAGCATGCCCTAGGGGAGGGATCATATTGTGACTGCAGGTCACCACACAAGCTGTTTCTACAATGACTATGTGAAGGAAACATTTAAGACATAAAACTGTTTAATTCACGAAAAACGAGAACATGAAGTCAGCATGTTATTTTGGTCCCCAAATTCACTAGAGATCTGCTTGCCCTAGCCCACAAAGACACATACTCAGAACACAGGCTACCAAATACCCTCCTTGTCTTGAGTGTTTTCTCAACTATTCATTTCTCTAATTTATCAAGCAAATAATACATTTTAAAGGAAAATTTGATTGTTCAATTCTCTACTTGAAATCTATGTCAGGATTCCATTGTATAAGCCCAAATCCCAGACACTTATTCAGAGCAGAGACATCCCACCCACCACCTCTGCCCCTGGTGGTTCCACCCTGCCCCTTTCCCAGCCCTCAGCTCCTGCTCTCTTTCAAAGGCCATGTGTCACTCCTGCCCCTTCTATGGGTCTTCCATAGCTTCTTCAACACACTCTCTGTGGGTTGTCTAATTTGCCATTAAGCACCCAGCATCTTCCTTTTCTTCCTATAAAGCTTCTCTTCATTCTTCAAAACACAATTGAGATGCCATCTATTCTGTCGCCCCCTCTCTGTGTTTTTTCTTTTGCACTCGTTTTATCTGTTCCTTGTATTGACCTCTGTTAATAGCTCCTGGATTTGACCTATTAATCAAGCATAGGTCATGAGCTCTGGCTCAGTCTGCCTGGGTTTCAATCCTGCCTCAGCTATGAGATTTTGGGAGAATAACCCACTTCTCTGTTTTTTTGCTTTATTGACCTGTAAAATAGGGATTGAAAAAAATTCATATCTGCCTCAGGAATTATTGTGATAATGAAGTGAGTAAGTGCTCAGAACACTGTCTGGCATACAGTAAGTGCTCAATGAATTTCAGTCACTCTTCCTTCCATTGCTTCTTTGTTCATTTGCCTCAGGACCAGACCAGTTCCTCTTGTGGACAGGAACTGGACTATTGAATTTGCAACACAAGTTTCTGCCTAAAACCTTGGAATGGGTTAGGTTTCTTCTATTTAACTCAACAACTTTCATCCAACAGCTTGGACTATAGCCACCTTTTATCCGAATTCCTCATTTCAAACCAATGATCCAGATCAACTGGTTTTTTTCCAAAGACCCATGCCCCCCATCCCTCTCCCCTGCCACCTTCTCCACACCATTTTCTCCCTGCGCTTTCTACCTCTTCAGTTCCTCCCCAGCACTCTGCGTTTTTCTCATGGCTGTTTGAATATTTAGAGATGGGAAAGCTGGGAGTGGGGAAGGGATCAGTAGGTAGAAGGGGACACACTGCAAGGCTCCTCCTGAGTGAATGTAAAGGGCAGAGACCACAGAGGACAGATGGCCACCCTCACTTTGTCTCAGGAGCTCTTAGAGCAACAGACACAATTCCCAGGTCAGGAACCCTTTAGTCTTTGTTGCCAGAACTGGCTCTACAGGTGGAGCCCAGGATCTTGAAGCTTCAATAAAAACTCCAAGGGATTCTGTGTGCATTGCGTTCCAGAGCCACTGACCTCTGGTCTTGACCTTGGCCACTGCCTCCAACGTGATATGGAGCTGGCTGGGGTTGATAGGGATGTCTTCTATTCTGACCAACACCTCTCCTCTCTCACTACGATCCCACTTCTATTCCAGGTGCTGAGCCTGAATCAGGAAAACATGAGTCTTTCCCCAGAGAAAGGGTCACAAATTACCTTGGATCCACTAGGTTTTATTACCCCTAACCCCCACCTCCCTGCACTTTGGTCATGGACTCCATCAAGAAGGGTGAGTATGACTCAGAAAGCCACAGGCATAAATCACTTCATCTGTCCCCACTCTCCAGTCTCATGTATCAGCTCAAGTTATTTCTTATAACTTAATTTTAATCCACACTGATAACATGAGAATTTCCCTCCAAGAAATGAAAAGTCAACTGGTAAAACTAAAGTTCTCCATAGCTCATCTCCTTCTATAACTCTTTCTAGACATAGCCACAGGTGTATTTCTTCTAGAGACATTTTTGTATATTACATTTATGAAAATGTATACAGAGAACATGTAAGGGAGCTGGATTTGTATTTTTAAATTAATTATGCCATAACATATGTATTTCTCTGAAAGTTGTTTGGTTTCTATTTAATTTGTCTTTGAGGTTCCTCTATGTTTTTATAAAACTCGGTCTCATTAAAAAAAAAAAAGCTCATTGTACTCTATCACATGGATATTACTTTATTTCACATTGACTTTATTGATGCATTTTAGTTAATTTCTAATTTTGACTCTTGTAAAAGGGGGTGTAATAAATACATTGACAGGTGCTTCCTCTGTACTCGTATGAATATATCTCACAACAGAGATGGACACATAAAATAAAGGATAAAAGACTATCCATACTTTACATTTTTGTAGATATTGCTAACGTTATTGCAGATGCTATATCAGTGGTGAGAACTCGCTCTCCTATGAAGAAGGTATCCAATCCCCACACCTATCAGTTGTTTTCTGATGCTCCATTTTCCCCACATTCTGATCTAGCAAGGACCACTCACCATGACTCCTCTCATGTGGCTGTCAAGTGTCTGATATGGTCATCTGGATAGCAGGAGCAAGGGGGTGTGGGTGTGTGTCCTTAGGAAGGACCCACTCCTTCTATCAATTTCAGAAAGCCATCATTGAGACAGGAAAAATTCATGGCCTCCCACCTGTGATTCAACTTAGTTGGTCTAAACTGACTTCAACCTCCATGAGCCTGTTGAGCCATCTTCTGAGCAAGAAAATAATAAGCTACTTAAAGTGGATTAATTGCTCATTTTCAAGGGCTTGGGGTGACACTAGGTGCTGTATATTTAGATGTGCATACAAGCTTTATCCCTTCCCTCCAGAGAGCTCAAGAGTAGGTTTTATGCTAATTATAAGCATAAAACAGGTGGTAAGAAGAGGCTGTGGGTTCTTAAATGCTGAGCAACTGCATGTAATGGAACAAGAAGAAAAGAATGTTCTTTCAAGACCAGTTTGGAAACTTTTCAGGAGCAAAAGAGAATTGAGTTGGATCTAAAATGTTGTGAGGGCTTTTAGTGAAGAAAGTAAAAAAGGATTGAAAACAAGAATAGCCCTGACTTGGGGCATAGGGAGGGTCTAGCTGCAGTTTAAAGTTGAAGCAGGAGAGCTGGAGAGGTAAAGTTAGATGGGCTGGTGACTAGATGGAGAGATGGAGGGAGATAACCCGTGATGTCTGGACCCTTTGTTTATTACTTATTTATTAAGAAATGCACATGACATTGATATTTGTTTTGTTTGCCATAGTGTTTACAGGGATGGGGAGCAGAGGAAAGGTGATGACCACATTTTATTGGTTCACTCTCACTGCTATTTTTTTAAATAATTAGCCTAAGTTTTGGTGAGAAACAAGATTGCAAAAGAGGATATAGGCAGGGATGGGGCATGCAGATAGTTATTGTAGTTTGCTAATACTTTCTCCTTGTAGTGATAGTGGAGAGGGAGAGGGAGGGAGGGAGGGAGGGAGGGAGGGAGGGAGAGACAGAGAGAGATCGATCTTACCCTGGTTAAATTTAATCTGACAACCGAAAATCCATTCACTCAATGTAATGGTGAATACATTAAATTATGGAGTTGGGATATACAATGATGAACTGAAATATATATACACACACACTATGGAGAAATAGGCTGTCTATCAACATAAATATTCTATGGCAGGAAGTGATAGAAAGGGATAGAAAGGATTTTATTATACAATATAAGAGAAGGAAGAGGCTATTTCCTCCTAGAAGCATCAGGGAAAACTATAAGAAGAAAGGGATAGTTAGTAGGAATAGCCAATCTCCATTAATTGCTAACCATATTCCAAGCTTGTGTTGTCATAAGCCTAAATTGATTCTTGCAAAACTCTGTGAGATAGCTTCTATCATTCTCTCCCTTTCCCTCCTCCTATTTGACCATTAAGAAAAACCACTGCATAGAGAAGTTAAATAACTTGCCAGTAAATAGTTTGCAGTTCAGCTCTAGAGTCTGGCCATTTAACACACAGTAGTAACCCTCAGTGGCTGTGTCCTGGAGGATGAGTGGAGTGGATTTTGCACATGAGTACTAGCAGAGCAAGTAGAGAAATAGTAGCAGGAAAAGATGAAGGGAACATGGGGTGTCAGATCACACAATTTAGAAAGAGAGATATACAAAGAGAAGACATTGTAAATAAGAAAAATTTTAACATAAAACTAGGCTAGAATCAGGTCATAAAGGGAATCAAGTCACTTTCTAAAGGGTGAGTCTTGACTTATTATACTTGGCGGGTTTTGAAAGATCTCATCTTATGACATAGGTGGTAGAAAGACTAATCTGACAGTCACACGCGAGATGGATATGACACTTGCATAGAGGGTAGCAAGACCAGTTAAGGAGATTATAATCAATAACAGAGAACATAACTTGGAGTGACAGAAGTGACAATGACAATGAGAAATTGCCAAAGAAGCTGTGAGGAATTACAAATAGAAGTGCAACACTGAGAGTTTAGTGATTGAGAAAGAGGAGTCAGAAGAAAAATGTGAGCCTTGAGCTTGGGTAATTGTAAGGATAGGGGTGTTAGCCACCCAGCTCTGAAACAGGAGACCTCAACGGCTGTGTAACAAATGAAGAAGTTAATTTTGCACATGGAGCTATGTAGACTGAGCTGCCGGCTGGCTGATCTTCTGACAGTAAGTATGATAATTAGTTCTGATAGTGTTTGAATGCATTCTATAGTGTATAGCTTTTAAAAAACTGAATCAAAGTCAGGGCCTGAGAGGAAGAGTATACCCCAGGGTTTATGATGAGAACCTTGAACTGACAGATTTTCTTGAAACTTCTGGGTCTTCCCCTTTATTGGACGATAGGATCCCTCAATCCCTTTACTCAAAGATATGGAGAAGCCTCAAATAAAATAAATGTTTTATAAAACTATGCTGTTTTTCTCAGGACTTTTCCCAACTTTTCTCCTGGTTGCTGGAGCAATTACCAGGGATCTATCTCAGCAAGACCCAACTGGGGAATTATTGGGACTGTTAAAGGACCTCGATCATCTGTATCAGTGGAGGGTATGTTCAAGAGTGGCTCCTGAGAGTTCTGGGTTGATGGGTCAGAATATAAAGCTGGATAATAAAGAACTGTCATTATGGGGGCATTCTCTCATAATACAGCATTTAATCCCTGGAAAGGGTGCACTCTCTCTCTTTCTTCAACGTTCATTGAAGCATTTGTGATACGACTAGGAGCTAGAGAGGAAGGCCAAGGTCAAAAAGGAAGACTAGAATCTGAGGCCTTTGAAGGCTGGGATCTTATGTGCTCACCTTGGAATTTCTAGCACAGTCTGGTACCAGCACATTTGTGTTTAATGACTCTGTGTTACATAGAAAATGAATGAAAGTCAACCGGGGGTAAGAAAATAGAGTTATATACCTAAGCTCATAATGCTTTTCTTTCCACAAGTTACCACTTTCTGGGCATTGTTTCTTGCATCACCTCTCATCTGGAGTCTCCAAATGCAATCCACATAATGGAGGAGAACAGCAGCCACAGTGTAATACAGTCCCACCTCTGAACACCCAGGCCAAGAGGAGGAACCTACACATTTGCACCATTGCACAGGCACTTCGGACTTTAAGAGAGGAACATCGATCTCAGGCTTGCCTCATGCATTCCTGGTATAGAGGACAGGCTACTGTCAAGAGGGACCTTCAATTCTTCACCAAGGAGAGGTCAGGAGACCAGTTTGTAACCTACCCAACCTACAGATTAGGTCACAGCTCTCCCAATCTAGTCATTTCACCTGTAGTAATACAGGAGCTTTGGGAGGACACCTCATATTCCAACCATAATGATTACCCTGAGTGATGTCACTGTGTGTCTTTTGTGTCCTGAAATTTCAGGACTCAAGGCTCTTAGGATCATGTGACCTCAAGAGGAAACTGTTGGTGAATCCACTGTGCATGGTTTGGGAAGCTGCCTTATTCCACAGGGTCACTTTTGGTTCCCATGTCAAGTTTAATTATGATTTCTCACACATAATTGCTGCTATTTATCTGGAACATTGCTGGCTCCTTCTCCACATTACCTGTTGCCTCTGAGGACAATCAGATTTATTAGATTAGGAACAATGATCATCAAGGACCATTTACCACAGGCAAAATGTGAGGCAGCAGCAGGATTTAAAGAGATTTAACAGGCTCTTTTTCATTTCCATTCTGTATTTTATTGAGTATTTCAGTGGGAATTTATGTGGTGTGGATGTGGGATGGGATGGGGGAGGGCATTATGAGGAGTGGTGATGGATGGAAGGAAATAACTGACTGGCTTTGCTTAAGATTCATATGCTTCTGAGAACTCCACCCTAGAGAAGATAATAGCCATCTGTTCTTCAAGTCCACTGGGGAACGAGCGAGGGGATGTCGGTTAATAACATGGCAGAGGAGATCAAGGCACACAATGAATTTCACAACTGACAAGTTCCTAGGACACTGGAACCATTGACCAAGTGCTCTGTGAGTCGGGTGACATGCCCTTCTCTGGAGGCCATCAGACACATCTGTCCGAGGGAATATAAATGTGGTGCTACTCGGAGGGAGAAGAATGGACAAATTGATGGTTGGATTCCTGCATTCCAGTCTGGTAATATTTATTTTAAACCTCATTCCTGTCTGGAGGAGAGGGTTGAGAAGATATCCCACCCTGATTTTGAAGCAGTCTTTCTCTTTTCACTTAATTCTCATGGGAAGGAAAGAAGACAGGAAAAGCTTCTCGGGGAAGAAAGTGTCATTTCTTTACAGAAAAGGACATGTGGCTCATAATTCAGTTATTCATATAAACTCCGTGGATTTAAACATGTAAACATTTACATTGGAAAGGAACAGCAGCCGTGGTTTTTATCCCCCTCTCATAAAATGTGTGTGACATGGGGAGTTTTGATTTTTCTCTTGACACATTTTAATGGTAACCTAAGAAAATGGGTTGAAGGACTGGAAGGACTTGAAAGGATCTTGAACATCATCTGGTGGATGAAGATGAGTCACTAAGAGGAGGAATGAGCTGAGGGTCACCAGAGTCGGGCAGGAGAGGAGGAAACAGTATTGAAGCAGAACAGGAAGACTTGTGAAGTCTTGAACTCCTACGAAGAGAGGGCAAAATGCTGCCCTTAAGTTATAAAACAGAGAATGGTTCCAGTGATGGGCAGCGGCCTGCCAAAACTGGGAACCCAGGTTTCCCATTCAGGATGCAAGAGAAATGGAGAAGGAGAAATAGAAGCAATTAAATTATGTACCTCTTAAACTCGATAAGCATCACCTCAGCCCATACATGCCCAGGTAGCTCTGTTTCTTTGGAAATGCTCATGTTTACAAACTTGTAGGTATTTAAATAGTTCAGTTGCATTATCTACACATTGACTCCAAAACTGGAGATTAAAGGAACTGTGCTGGATTTATTGGGTAGAGCACACTGGCCTCCAAAGGAGAAACTTTTCAAAGGATTCTCTGTACTCTTTCACCTTCTCTCTCTCTCCCTTTCTCTTCTTCCCTTTCTTTCTGTCTCTCTCTCTCCCCCTCCACCCTCTCTCTCTTTCTCCCTCCCTCCCTCCCTCCCTTCCTTCCTTCCTTCCCTCCCTCCCTTCTTTCTTTCTGCCAAAAGTCTACAACTAAACCTATTAAGTGCCTTGAAAGACATAATTCTACTCTAATAACTAGTTTCTGCCATGGGACTGGTGGCCACATGTCCAACACCAATCTGTTCCTGTAAATAATTAAAACAAAATTACTTCAACCTAAAGAACTTCTTGTTTTCCAGGTATATTTAAAGGGCTTTCACCTTGATGTTGACTGTTTTTCTGATTTGTCTAATGATAATAACTATCCCTCTGCCCAAGGAAGAACACGGACCCATTTCTGGGTGCCAGGAGTCACACAGGCAGCCTGCACTCACAGGCAAATGCTCTACTGCTCTTTTGGTGACAGGATGGCTGAAGGATGCAGAGATCTAGCCTCCAGGCCAGGCTCAATCGTCAACCCCCTGGATGACTCAGATCTACAGTTTACCCGAGTCAGCACCTCTTTGCCTACTCATTAACAAACATCTCAAAGCATTTTGAATAAAATCCTAGCTAATGATTAAACGTCTTCTATCAGAGAACTCTTCAGGGACCATTCGAGTGTTGGTTTCTAAGACTTCAGGTGATTTCATACTCAGATGGCAAAGCAAAACCTGAGGTTGTGTAGGATAAGGGTCAGGGCACAGGCTTTGGAATCAGATCTTCCTTTTGTCACTTACCTGCTGTCCCTCTGTATCCCTCCCTAGCTGTGTCATACAACTTCTCAGTGCATTTCCTCAAATGTAAATTGTAATAGTGATTCCTTCTTAGTCCAAGTACTAGCAGCTGAAGAGAAAGAAGGTGTGGCATGGACTCCCAGTCTGGCAGAGGTGATGGGGAGAAGAAGCTGTGCTACAGGTGTCACATAGACCCATGCTATGCCATCTTCCTGTAGCCTGTGACTCTATCATCATTGGCCTAGTGCATTACCAGACTCTTCATGGGTCTCCATACACCATGTTTTCTTACCCCAATCCACCTGCACGCTGCTGTCAGATGTTGCTTGTGGCTTTGACCCAGAATGCCATGATCACAAACCTTTCCCTGTCTTCTTGTCCCTCTTCCCTATTCAGAGTCAGCACCAGAGTGTCTCTGCCCTGGCCCTGCTCCAGGATCCTTCCTGCTTTCTGCACATGCTCTGTGAATCTCTGCTTCCATGTTCCTCTAACTCTTGCAAAATGCTTCCTTCTCCCTTTTGCCAATCCAAAAATCCACTCTAGATCTCAAGGCTCTGGGCAAATCATGTGTTGTTCCAAGAATTTGCCCACCAGTTACTACATGCCATGCCTATATCTTGTATCTCTTAATCACTTCTCCACCTGAAGTTACCTATACAGTTTAGCCTGTAGCTAGTCTCTAATTGTATCACATAATAACAGTAATAATTGCAACTACTACCATCATTTATTCATCTCCTATTATGTTCTAGACAGATATGTTTTTATTTTAGTGCTCATATTAAATTTGCAAGGTAGGAATATTATCCTCATTGAAGTTAGTGTCTCAAATAATATTGTTAGTAAATATTATTTGAGGCAGGATTCAGTTCCCATGTGCCTGAGTGGGCTATGTTGTCTTTTCCCTGTTGGTAAACAAGGTAAACTTCCAGAGATTTAGCATAGGATGTGCATTCAGTAGATACTCAGTAGATCCTGGATGACTGGCTTAACAGCAAGGAGGACACAGCTTCCTTCGAATATGCCCTCCCTCAAGTCTCAACTTGGCAAGAGTGATAAGGAGGGGAGTGAATCTTTCCCCCTCCTCTCACCTCAGCATTTCTTCTGTACAATAAAAAAACGCGTGCAGAACAACGCGGTCAAGGCTGATTTAGGTATCAAAGAGGAAACATGTTCTCCGACTCAATTTTTTCCTTTCAAAGAGCAAGCACCTGTACTTGTCCCCTCCCTGGTTGACATTCCCAGCAACCAGGTAGGCTGGCATGACCAGCTCAGTTGAGCATTGCCCAGGCAGTCTGGGCTTGCTAGAGGTGCCAGTAACATAGTAGGGCTACAAGAAAGGTGTCCCAAGACCTACATCTGACCAAAAAGAGAACATGCCAGAGCACGCCAGAGTTTCCCCTCCTCAGTAGACTTTACCCCTGTGTCCTGAGTCAGTTACCTCCCTTCCCTCCAGCCACCTACTAGGTGTCACAAGAGACACTTCACGCACACTATCTCTTTCTGAAATCCTCACCATAAGCCCACCTGATCCTACCTGTTCATCTACAAAATGGGAATATTAGGTAACATACCACCCAAAGTCACCCAGAAAAGAAGGATGATTCTCACAGGTCAGTCCATTTCTACTGACCACTGTGCCACACTGTGTGCTTGGACCTCACACTAGGCGGCTTGGGTTCTCATTCAAGCTCAGTACACCACTCAGCTTGGAAATGCTCAGTTATTCCTCTTCAAAATACATATATGCTAACCACCCAGTGAACCTGCTTCTCAGGTTACTTTTGGGAAAATGTGTGCAATTATATACAATAAATAGAACACCCGATGGGATGAGAGATAATGATTGTTTATTTTCTATTTATGTATCTGCACACTTATATCTCGCCCCTTTAACTACCCTAAGATGTTTGAGGCGGTGGCCACAATGTATGCATTTCCCATAACCTTCCCTGACTGTACAGCTTGAAGAATTTTCATTTTATAAAATTTTCAAAAATTTCCCAAATATTTTCATAATAGTTTATAAAATAATACCAGTTAAGATGTCCAAGGAATATTGGTAAGGAAGCTGCATAAAACCAAAAACTATGATCTTTTTTGTTTTAAATTCCAATGTGAATTGGCCTGAAAGAGAAATTGAAAGCAGAGGTTAGTTAGGTTCTGAGATGACAGTACTCATTCTTCAAAACACTTACAGTACTTTTTTGACTCTGCTTTGTTTGCTCTTTCCCAAAACTATGTGAGTTAGTTAAGACATGGATTATCTCCATTTTAGAGATGAATATCCTGTAGTCTAGATTGGGAAGCAGCTGCCGAGCCCTGGTAGAACCTCTGCCTTTAGCTGCAGCCCAGGTCCTCAGGCAGGTGGAAGAGAAGGGCAGGTCAGACTGGGGTGGAGGCAGGCCAGGAAGGGAGATGGTAGGCCCTGCAGTTGGGCGTGCTGCCTGTGGGGCAGGACTCTTCCTCCATCTGCTCCCTGCTCAGGACCTCTTTGTCCCAGCTGGCTGGCTGGCTTTGAGCTCAGCACTTAGAAGGTCCCCTCTTGTTTCCAAGTTGGCCATTTATTGGGCGGGAGTTAGGTGCCAGAGTTTGCTGCTGGTGACTGCTCTTTCTCAGCACTCTCCTGTGGTGTCATATTTTCTCAATTTGTTCTTAAATTCATTTTACTGACCTTCCCAGAACTCTCTAATCCCTTCTCAGGTCAACAAAAGGGGGTTTACCGAGAACTCCGACACTGCATTAGATATCACCAAATTTCACCAAACCTGGGGACCCCACTCTGTAACCACATGAGCTTCGTAGGCTGCTTCAGTGCATCTCTCCCACTCACCTCCTGGTAACAGCTGAGGTAACAAAGACTTAGGTGCATTGAGAGATTACTGCCTATGAGCTTGTAGAGAACCCTCATTTCCAGCTTTGCACATCCTGTTTCCCGGTGCATACCTAATATCCCTTCCATGGCACCCTCTTTTAGAAGATGCATTCTGTATCTTGCTTAGGAAATTCCAATGTCTTTGTCCATGTTTCTTCCTCTGCTTGAAATGTCCTTCCCTACAGAAAATTCCTGTCTTAAAAATTAGTCTGTCATTACAGCTTCTCTGAAGCCTCCACCCAAGTGAGTCAGATGAACTTCTCTTTTTTAGTGTGTGTGTGTGTGTGTGTGTGTGTGTGTGTGTATACATTGTGTGTGTGTGTGTGTGTGTGTGTGGTTGGGCAGATTGGAGAGCCTTGATCTGTTTTCCTTATCAGATTGAAGGCAGATTTGCATCTTTTGTTTTCTTTCTTTAAAGTTCACTACTATCAAGGTCAAGGTTGTGCTTAATGTTGAGACTTCCATATGTGATACTATATGACCAGCCGTCTGGGGAGAGCATGGAAGCTGCACATCAGAAAATTCAGGACACCTTTCCCTGAAGGGAGTAAAGGCACCATGGCCAAAGACTGCTCCACAATCCTCCTAATGGTACCCTATCAGCTACTAATCTTAGTAGCTAATACACAACAACTACAAATATCACATAGCATGTCACTCTAGTGTGATTTCTCTCAACTAATGAATTTCATGTAATAATGCTTATTTATTATAATATAAATATATTATATTGTTCAACAACAATAATAAATATTTATTAGGCTCATGCTAAGACATTTATGGGTATTATTCATTGAATACTTATAACTGCCTTGCAAGGTGAAAATTATCATTCATTCATTCATTAGATGAAGAAATTGAGGCTCAGCAAATGTAAGCCACCTATAAAAGAGAAGTAGCTGAACAACAAAGAGCCACCTGATAACTATATCTAGATTCCAGGGCTCAGAGTGAGCAGATCAGGGTTAACAGCTCTCATTACCATCTGCTGCCCGAGTAAGGCTGATTTTGCTTTCATTGCAATGTTCTTCTGGGCACAGCATGCTCATAGAATTTTACTTAATTAATATTATTCCCAAATGAAGATGAAATTGATATAAAAGTAGCATATGTTTGCTGTAAAACATTCGAATGATACGAAAAATATAGAGAAGACTGATATACAATGATTTCTACACCTTGATATAATTACTGCTAATAATGTGGTGAGCCTAATTGGGTGCTTTTCTGTGAGTATTATGCACACATATATCACATTTTCCTTAAGTGGAATAACAGTACATGTGTTTTGTACTCTTTTTTTTGTCTTAGTTTATGGTAGCCATATTTCCACTGTTAAGGTATACAAACCCATATCATTTTTAATGAGTGGAAGTATTTCAATAAATGGATATATAGTAGCCCTCCCTTTATCCACATGGGATGTATTCTAAGACCTTCATTGGATTCCTGACACGGAATAACAATAAACCCTATAACTAAGTGCTTTTTAATATTAATTATGTGTTTATTACACACTGTGGCCATAACATTTACAGTTTAATTACAACAAAAGAACTAGCACAGATTTTTTTCCTCCATATCTCATGGATTGAACATTTTTTCTTACCATAGATATTAAAAATCTCAGCATACAATGTTTTTCTTTCCTATTAAGAACTTTCACATTTCACCAAAAGGAAGCACTTTACTGCCTCTTTTTGGCATATTCAAATTGCCAGAATCACCACTCTTGCACTTTGGGGTCATTATTAAGTAAAACAAGAGCTACTGGAACACAAACACTGTGATAACTTCACAGTGGATTTGATAATTGAGATGCCACTAAATGATTAATGGTGGAGGGAAGGTAGCATATATAATGTGGATATGCTGGACAAAGGACGATTCATATCCTGGGTAGAATGGAGAGGGGAGGTATGAGAATTTACCACACTTCTCAAATAGTGCACAATTTAAACTTTTAAAACTGTTTCTTTCTAGAATTTTCCATCTAACATTTTCAGACCATGGTTGGCTGTGGGCAACAGAGACAGAAGAAAATGAAACTACAGACAATGGGGGATTACTGAAATAAAGAGGTATATATGTTGTTTCCCATGGGTTACTATGATGAGCAATACTAAGATAAAAAAGTTATAGAAATTTATCTTTTCCAGTTTGGTCAGGTTAAAAGGTAACCATGAGAGTCTCTGTTTCAATTTGCATTTCTTTGATCATTTAAAAGGTTGAACATTCGTTCATAAGTTCACTGACCTTATGTAATATTTATTTCATGAATTTTTATTCCTTTATTTATTTTCTGAGTTGGGTGTCTCTGGTTTTCTTCTTGGTTTCTAGGAGTAAATTGAAAAAGATGAGAAGCTCTGTCCTGTCATATATGTTGAAAATGGGGATAGAAGTAATCTCAGAGATCATTTAGCTCTCCCACTTTAAAGGTTATTAGACTGTCTAGGGAAAGGAGGTAACTTGTCATTGTGTCATAGTTATAGCCCCGATTTTTCTAGTGACTCATTAAGATTTATTGACTCCCAGACCACTTTTATTTCTGGTATACCACCCTGCCTCTTCTCATAAGGCAAAATGCATTTCTACTTGGCCAGGAACTAAAATCAATTCCTGTGAAAAATAATGAAAAGCAGACTTCAGTTTGCCTTTTAGTTGGCTAATTTTCTCTGCCTCTTTTCATTTTCTACCCGAGGATTCTTTTTACTAAAGAACAGCAGAAGGAAGTACTGTGCAGAAGTAGCCTGACAAGCATTGCTACAGGTGTTCGGTGTCAACACAGGAGACTAGTAGGCATGGCAACCTCTGGTGGGCTTTGCAAGCCTGGTGAAAATTTCTTGGACTTCAGAATTTTTTTGTATAGTAAATTTTTTTTCACCTGCTGTATATGGTTTTGCAGAGGCTCCTTGGCTGCTTTTCAGTGGTGCATGAGGGCTACTCCAAGGTGTCCTAATAGCTCAGTGCCCCTCCACTGGGAGGAGATCTGAAAGCAGCTATCTTGATCGGACGCACACTTGCATCTGTGTTTCATGCCTTTCCCAAATGGAACTGCATTTACTTCTCCTGGGTAGCAGGGAGGGAAATGGCAAAATTCAAAATTAAGAATCAAGATGAACAGAATGTACACTTGTCTCCCAACAGTTTGGTGGAGACTTCTTATTCCTCATTTATTGTGGGAGGAAAATATTCTTAGCACAAGGTTGGGTGGAGCTGGTTTGAGGAAGCAATACATAAGGTCAATTGGAAGGGGAAAAAGAGAATAGAGTGGGGGGGGGAAGCTATCAAAGTGCATCAGTTGCTAATAGATGATTCCAGACTTCCTCTCTTAAGAAAGATGCGGACATGTGGAAAATCTGCTTGTCCATTTGTGTACGCAGAAAGGGAGGGGGAGAAGACCCAGATTCCCTACAGGGAAAAAAGTCAGGGGAGAAGGAGAGCAGGTGTTTCCTGCTTCCTGTGCCTTGGAGGAAGGCACAGAGCTCTGGGAGGGAGGTTTCCATAGCGGTGCAAATTGGGGGGAGCCATACTTTTCCATCAGCTTCATTCAGAGGTGACACGTCAGCCCCCAGTTCCCAGCTTCCTCTCTCCCTCATTGTTCCCTTCTCTGGTGCTGAAGCTCAGGCTCGCTCTCTCTCTCTCTCTCTCTCTCTCTCTCTCTCTCTCTCTCTCTCTCTCTCTTTCTTTTTCTCTTTCTAACAGTGAAACATCAGGAGAAAAGTAATCAACTTTGTGTTTGTGTGGGTGTGTGCCTGCACGTCATATAGCCACATATTTAAAAACAACCAAAGGATTTTAAGAAATATATTTGGAAATTTTAGACAAATGGAGAGTTAAAAAGGGAAGAGAAAAATGGAAGTTTCCCACTGCCCAGGGATGAAGAGAGTGAAGAGAGGAGAAACAGAGAGAGGGTGAGAAGGAAGGGGCGGAGAAGAGGATGAGCTGGGCGCTGGGCTACAGAGACAGTGCCATATATCATCCAGATGTTTTGTCTACAGCAGACCAAACATCAGGCTTCGGAGAAGCATTTGGAAGACACAATGCCCCTTTCACCATGCAGAAGGACAACCGGCCGGTCGCCTCTTTCCCTGTGTGGATGTGTCTCTCCTTTTCAAACCTTTTTGTGGTCAAATTATAAAGGCCTGTTTAGTGGGTGGGATGACGTCACGGCAATCACAAAAGCTTATATTTCCTGCTACTAAATACACAGCCCCTGCTGACGAAGTGGTCATTACAGGGCCAGCTTGTTCTGCTGAGGTCACCCCGAGTGGGGATAAAGGCACAGGGGCGGGGATCCCGGTTGAGAGAGCAGGGCCATTATTCCCAAGTTTGTCTGCCTGCCAGCGCAGTGGGGAGAAAAGGACAGGCGGAATCCAGGTCTGATTCTAATTGCCCCACTTCTAGGCCAAGTGATTTTACTCCTCTGGTTTAATCACTCCCATCTCCATTTTATTAAAGAGAAAAGAACCTCATCTAGGGATCACATGTGGTCACGTGTTTTAAAGTGATCTGTTTGGGGAGTGCTTTTCAAATGTGAACATCATTTCTTTAGTGTTCCCACTGTCCTTGGGATAATTAGGAGCTCTTCTCTCTTCTGAGAGGAGTGCATCAAAGGTAGGTTTTATTTTTTGCAAATTCTTTTTTATTTCATATGTTTATTTTTGCAGGCATCATTGGTAAATCATTTTTATAAGGAAGAAAATAAGTGACCATAATTGATAAGTTGAGCCCAGAAAGCCAGACCAAGTACTAGAGGACCATGAGGAATGAGAGAGGATCTAGATGAGTTCTCTTGGAAGAAATAGCAGTTGGGTCGTGTGTAGGGCATGAAAATTTGGTTGGCAGAGGTAGGTTAACGATGATGATCGTGATGGGCCATGACCATGAACCCCAAGTACCACCTGGCATGAAGCCAGAACGTCTGGGGACTTGTATGACAAGTCTTTGGCCCTCCAAACCTCAGATGAAATAAAATTTTATGATTGCAACTTTTAATATTTCCCACAAGTGGTTTCATTTCAATGTTGACAGAAGTAGAAAACTACCATTCAGTCAAGATCAGATGACATTTTTCTACTCTCAGTTCCCAGCCTTTGACAAAGTAGAGCTCAAATTCTCCATATTTTTCCTCTTTCCTTTTCCTCCCTTGGTGAAGGCATACTACATGAAGGGCCTCAAGTTATTGAAGGACTTTGAAGCAAGTCTACATGGCACTTAGTGAAGGGAAGCATTTGCCATTATCCATGTAATGCAAGAGGTCTGGACAACTCGTCTGGAATTCTAACAACTTTCCATAGGTCAAGTGTGTCCAGGTTGGTCCTCTATACAAACCAAAGAGTTGAAAACTGCCATGTTCTTTCATCATGTGTACCCACTAGGCACTTACTGGAGACACATTTTTCTCTCAAGTCCCCTGGCTAACTTTATGGGCCCAACAGTATGCTCAATTCACCTGATTTGAGGCTGGACCTGTGAGGTGTGTCTCAGTTATTCCTCACAAGCTGCCATCTCCTGTCTCAGGAATTAATCATACTTCTCCTGGAGCGTATCCTGGCTAGGACTAGAACTATTATTTTCATTTCCTAATTTCAAAAATGTGTGTTTGATCTTATTGAGAAGATAGGCCAGAAAGGCAGCTTCAAAAGTCATGTCAAAGAGGATGGTCACCTTCTTTGTAGTGCTTGGGAATGCCCCTCAAGTGTTTTATTACTTCCAAAGAGCTGAACTCTGCCTCGAGAAATGACACTCTCCCATCTTTCTTGCTACTGTAAAAACATCTAGTTTGATCAATCAAATAACTCATTTCTGCAACAATTGGAACCTATTTATCTATCATCTATCTTTGGAGAAAACTATGTCCCATGCATAGTTAGGATGCCTGAGGAGCCATTTTCTATACAATACTAAGATAACTGTTGTGAATGGAGAAACCTAGGACTTCAGAGTTGAATGTGATCTCTATGATCCCAAGCAGTTGTTTTGATCTGCACCCCCACCCACCCTGCATGTATTGATTCACATTTGGCTGAATTAACTTGATTGGCTACTTTAGGATTGTAGAGACACTTCTTAATTGACAAAAATAACCTGTTGATTTTATCCAGACTAACCTAGAACGTAATTGACTGTTCTTGCCTTTTTCAGATGGAGCAGTGAGTGCATAGACTAGAGTGTATTTATGAAAGGGGTTTAAGTGTGCTTTCATTAGGCTGAGACTACGTTTCTGGAAATCTTGTAAAGTACGGAACACTTCAGAAATAGAACGAATGACTTGGGTGATGCCCATCGGAATGTCATAAACTAGAGAGTATCCTGTGGCCAACTCGAGTTTTATCAAATGTCAACCTTTCCAAAAGCAGATGCGAAAGACCATCTGTCTAACTCCTGCTGTTCACCCCTGGCTATTGCCGGGGTGTCCATGTTGCTTTCAGAACTCACAGCCTAAAGAACCAGCTTACTTTTTCTTAGAACTTTACTCCTTTCCTTTACCCTTTTTCTTTTGTCTTCCCTTCCTCCTTCACTCCTTCCTTCTTCCTTTCTTTTTATTCTTTCTCAAATTGCACATGCATTGGGGGTATTTAGCATAACCCCAGGCTGGAATCTAAATATGTTTCATAGTCAATAACTTTGCATGTCACCTACGATTGCACATCGTGTCTGAGACACAGATTCAGAGTACACAAGATGTGGCCATCTACTATTATCGCAATCAGTGTATTATTGCCAGTACTGACCCCTGCTTTGTGCCAAGTTGAGCTAGGTCCATATAGTAGTCTAGTGCCCTATTGTGGCCTCCAAACTAAGAATCTTGATCTCCTTTGTAGAATTGGGGCTATTTATGGAATCATCAGCCTTCTTATGAAGGCTATTGTGAGTTTACTCATATCTTCTTCTTTCTTTCCATTAGTAATACAATCCTGCCCCACGAAGCACAATAACTGATGGTAGATCCCTCCTTCTCTGAGCAAAGGATAATTCTGTGGAATGTGCAGTTTAGTTCAAGGTTGTAGTTTAATAGGGAACTTCAGATCAGAACTTAGCAAACTGTGAATATATGGTATGTGACAAATAAATGTTGATTGAAACCTCTTCACCAATTTGGTGGAGTTTCCAGTTTGTCCACTCACTCTTAGACTTACACACTCCTTCTACGATTTCTACCATGACATGGTTTCAAATAATTTGATATATTTTATTTGAAAGCAAAAGAAATATGATGATATAACAAGTGAACTCAAAATTTCAAAAGTTGATCACGTGAACAAATTAGGTATCTGACACTGCTCCAATTAAGCACAAATTAATGTTATAGATGTTAGTTTAGTATGATAAGGGAATTTTGAATAATCATTGTAATTATTTGACATTGGAACATGACTGGAGATGAACTTCCAGTTCTTTGATGGTCAAGCAAGGATGTGTTAATTTTTGATATAGAAACTTTAGAAGGGATTCTTTCGTTGGACTAAATGATCTTTATAAATTCTAAAAATGCAAATTTCTTTTTTATCAGAGTCCACAAATATATCCAAGAAAGAATATAGCTACCTTTAGTCAAAGGATTATGTTGCTTCTATTCATTTGGTCTATTAAATAGTTACCCATAGTTAGGAAATCCTCTCTAATGTCCAACACAGAGCCTTTCCAATGCATGCACAACTTTATGTATACCACTGCCATTTCTAGGGAACGAAATGTGTGTGTGTGTGTATATGTATGTGTTCATCCAAGCCCATCTTTATAAATTACCAGTTTCTGATTTTCTAAATTGCAGTAAGACCTTTGGCATTTTCTTTCAAACCTGAAATTCCATCACTTAGCTACTTTTTGATTGTAGCAAACCACTTACATTTGTGCCTAATTGCATATGATATCAAATTCTGGAAAATTTTATGCCTATTTGCTTAATTGTGGTCTTAAGACCTTGTTATGAGTAGATCAATAAAGTACATATGTATTAAAAGTGTATCTCACTCATAGCACTGCAAAGAAGAAAAAGAAGAGTTGGAAACAATTTGAGAAGATGATGACTAAAAAATAAGAGTTTCATTTTGACGCTCCAAGTATAATGAAAATCATTATCCTTCTATCAACTTAAACTGAGAGCAGAGGAGATGGATTATCTTTCTTTCTTTATAATTCCCCACTTCTTAAAGAGGTGGGATGATTTCAGAGGTGTAGATGAGTTGGGATTTTGTTGCTTCTATTCATTTGGGATTTTTTTTTTTGTATTTAATCAGTGCAATAGTCTCTGTGCTTGTCAATCTGTACCATTAACCCTTAGAGGGGGACACAGCTAATCCACTATGTCTTAAAAAGGGCTAAGACTCATTTCAAATTAGAAGCCACTGAGTCTCAATCCTTTGAAACTGTACTTTGAAGAGGGTTTAGGAAACTACTTCCCCTTGCCTTGCCTGTCCACCAAAGGCCTTGTCCTTCTCTGCATTGAGATGGGAATGTGAAGTGGTTTAAGGGTTTTCCATGGAAAAATCTGCTCTATCCTTACAAGACCAAAACTTCAAAGATCTTGGGCTTCAAGGGAAGTTCTGAAGCAGGACCTAAGTGGGTTTGAAATTGCCCTTCCTTCCTCCTGAAGGTAGTTGGTTCCCTTCCCTTTCATCCTGGCAGAAAAACCAATGAACTATGTCTTAGACTTTGCTGACAGCCCCAGGCTATAACAGAAGAATTCTCACCTGTTCCCATCTTCACGAAAGAGACACACTGAATTTTCACCAGCCTGTGAAATAAACCACCCACCTGGTCCGTGGAACCATTTCAAGGCCAGAACAGCCAACCATCCTCAGCTGTGCCATATGGGAGAGAAGAAACAGTGTTTTTCTCCATACGGATTTGTCACACATTAGTAAGAGGCACTTTTTCTGTCCCGGTCTAATGCCTGGATTGCTGAAACATAGAAGATGTGTTTGACTGAACTTGCCAGGAAATTGGATATGCGCTTCATAAATTGAATCAAAACTAAAACTCTTGGGTCATTCTGTCCCTACCTCATTGGAGAGACATCCCTACAAATGGACAGCTAATCTCTTTAATGAGCCAAATACCCAAAGGCTCTTCTGGGGAAAGAGTCCAGTTTCTATCTGCCTCTTGTTGCACAGCTATAGAACACAAGATTTTAGAGCAGGAGAAGATCTTAGAGCTCACCCCTGCCCCCGTGGTGGCCTTTTCTTTCATGTGAACACTGGGTCCTTAAGAGGGGAAGTGACCACTGTGTGCCGGGACTATGGGACTCACATCTAAGGTTTTCACTCTTATTTCTCTCCTCATATATTCACAATCCTTCCTTCCTTCCATCACTCTCTCTTTCTTTACCTCCCTCCCTTCCCCTCTCTCTCCCTCCCTTCCTCTTTCTCTCTTTCTCTCTTTCTCACTCCCTTCCTTCCTTCCATTACAGCACATTTGCTGCTGTTCCCTTCCCTAACTTATCACACAGCTTCCACAGTCAATGGGTAAAGGATTGTGATTTCCTTCCTATCCCTCAACAATAAAACTTGTATTAATGGCCTAAGTATTTTTTTCCTTTGTTGTCGTCAACTTGGTTCATCATTATGAAACTAGAATATAGGACGAATCCTAACATAGGTAGTAGAGATTTGGGTCCTGTCCCCAGATTCTTCATTACATGACATAAAAAGACACATCTTTTAATTAATAGCAGAAAGAACAAACTGCCAAGTTGGGTGATATGCATTTGACTCCTTTCTGGTATTTACATGTATGAAAGAAGATTGTGTCATTCCAAAAGGCATACTAAAATCCCTTTGAGAAGGGAAAGAGGCACAGCCTTCATTGATATGATCTTCTCTTGGATGCCAAAGAGAATTCCCCCAAGTTCCCTTTCAAATGGGGTCTGTAAAGACTAATCTATAAATGCTTCTTTGGAATCAGAGACTCTGTGTTTGGATGTGCTCATGAAGTAATATCTATAATGAGGAGATGGCCTGAGGCTCTTCATGTCAAACCTTTCATTTGAATTTATTTTGCTGTATATAAAAGACTGAGCCCCACTTTAATCATAAAATAAGGATAACAGCATCCTCCTCTGAAGGTGGTTGTGATTAAAGGAGCTAGAACATGAAAACACAGTCAGAATAACTGCTCAAAATATGCTATCTAGCATCCCTTTCTGCATCTGAGAGTCATCTAATACTAATTGTGGCTTTATTAAACATTTTTCTTTATTATAGAGACCCAAATGAACCATCACAGAAGGAGGCCTGAACTCCCATAAATTGTCCTAGAAAATTCATTATCTCTGGAGTTATTTGCACTTGTTCTGAGTTCCTACAGTAACACCTGCAGGAAGGTTAGTGAAAGAGGGAGGGAGCCTCTGGAAGCAGAGAGAGGAGAATCATGGGAGTCGCAGTAAATACTACCTCCCAAAGTCAGGGCTATCTGTTGGCAGACAGGTCTCTGTGTGTGCATGTGTGCTTGCTGTGTGACATGCACACACGTGAGCAGAAGTACCTGTGTGCATACTTGCTTCTCTCCTGCTTTGCTTAAACTTACTGTCAAACCATTTTCCCCTTTCATTGCAATATGTTTAGCATCCACTAAATCAATGTTAATGGCCATTCTCAGCCTCCAGGAAGAGTTGGAAGCATTAGCTGATTAAATATAAATGTTAAGTTTTAGATGCTCAGTCTATTAAAAACCTACGAAGATAAAGGATGGAACACATGACACCGAAGTTCAACCTGTGGGAAGCAGAACTGGCTGTCCTGGTGTCCTAAGCTTAGGCTCGTGATTCCCCGGAACCTCACCTCCTCCTCACTCCTGCTTCCTTCCACTAGGAGTGTGTGGTATCCAGAAGGGCAAAATGAGATCCTGAAGCAAGCTTTCAGGATCCAGAATCTCCAGTTATAAAACCAATGTCTTCTGAAGGAGGCAGCACTTTCTATTCCATGTCCCAGTGATGAGACAATCAAAATAGTAAGTAAAAGAGACAGAGAGAGACATCATGTCCAGCCCTTTGAGGTGGCACCTCTAGTTTTCTTATTTGGGGTCTTCTGTAGGGGCTTATCAATGCCTGAGGACATTTCGATGTTGATACAGTCGGCAGAGGATTAAACATCCAAAGGGTAGCGGGGATCTGGTGTCCATCCAGGATTCCTTGATTGCTAGCTGGGCCCTCACTCAAGTGGTACTTTCATTTGTGAAATGATTTAAGCCCATTATTAGAGTTTTGTCTTTGAATCAGAAGAATGAAAAAATTTCAGTGCCCAAGTTTTCATATTATCTCTGCTTCTGTCCCTTCTAAAAATGAAGCTTGAAGAAATTAAATAAATACCTTTGTCTAAGGCCACATGGCTCATTCAGAGTTGCAGGGTGTCTCCAGAGCTGTTTTCCTCTGCTGCTTGCAAAGAAAATGATACATCAATCAACTTAAATATAGGTGCATTAATTGAACTAGGATGAATAGATAGTTTATAGGTGGAAATAAATGGAAAGAGAGTTTGTCTGGAGTCCAATTTTTAAATACATCCTTTCCCCCAAAGCTGCAGGGAAAAGACTTGGAAAAAACAGGGTCCAAGATAGCATTTGTGAAATGTTAAGGTGCATAGGAAGCGCCTATAGATTCTGATTCAAAGGTCTCCTGTGAGGTCGGAATTTCCAACAAGCTCCAGAATCATGTTGGAGCTGCTAGTCTATACTATACACTCTAAGCAGTTAGGATCTTAGTATTTAAGGTGAAAATAAGAGCATGAGAGACAGAAACTCAGCAGGGCACAGTGGTACACACCTGTGGTCCCAGCTATTGGGGGGTTGAGACAGGTGCATTGCTTGAAGGCAGCAGTTCAGAGATAGCCTGGGCATCATAAGAAGACTCTTTGTTTTAAAAAGGAAAAAAGAAAGGAAGGAAGCAAAGAAAAAAGGAGGAGGAAGAAAGAGACAGAAGATGAGATAGTTCATAATCACTGCAGAACAAATCATTCTGGGGCTGTGGGCCTAACCCACAGGGTTTATTTTGTTGCTACACAGGGCCATGGGTAAGGCACCATATTGTCTTTTTCTCCCTCTGACTGACCTCCAAGTCATTGGGCCTGCATCCTACAGAGAGATCAGTCAGCCAAAACTGAAGAAAGATCACGTTTCTACTTTAGGGAACTGAACCTTGATCAGAAATTTTTAAAGATGATGGTTTGAGGAATGTCAGTAAAAATATACTTGGCTTGATCACCTCATCTCCACTGGTAAGCAACAGTAGCAACCAGGATTACCATCGTCTTCATGGACATCAGACATCTATAAGGGGCTGGAAGCAGATAATATATTGAGCTCCTTTTGTTCACAGTACCTGACAGACAAGATTGTGGAAACCTGTGAGATATTTTAGGACTCTTGACTAAAATCTTAGTCAAAGATGAGAGTTGTGTCTCATGAGCTGATGAGATCCAATGATCTCAGGTGACTTATTGAAAAACAGAAGAAAAAAGAATTGTTGAAGCACATAAAATATAATTTTGACTATCTCTGAGTGAGGATATTTTGCATGTATCTTTCCATAAGGTTGTCTTTTGCTGGTGGCAATATAAATTGATTAAGCTATTTGGAAAGGTTTTCTCTCTCATCAAACCTACTCCTTTATATCTGAAGTCCTAGTTGTTTCTACAACGCCTCATTCTGACGCTCATGTAACTAGTGCAGAGCAGCAACCTGATGCTGCCTGAATCTCTGCCTGTTCTTAGAAGCTACAGAGCACCAACTGTCCATGGTTCAAGGTCCATCAAGGTTATGGAGTTCTGAGAGTAACATGATACCCACTTTTGTTTTCCTTTCATGACCACTGGAACCTCCTATTAGCTTTCAGGTAGAAAAACACAGTGACATTTGTAAAGTCAGGAAGATGTGAACTAGAAGGCTTATTCCATCTATTTGTACTTGCAAGAACTTCACATGGCACTTACCTCTCAGAGCTAATTTCATGTCTTACTAAAAATTATAGCACATATTATGCAGGATGCCTGTAATGAAAAACTCAAATAGAGGGTTTGACTGCATCTGGAACAATCCTTGACTACATGAAGTATACCTGGCACAGCACCCATCTGAGATCTTAGGGGATGTTTTTGAAGACTAAATGACCGTGTGCTTAAAGACTAAGAATTGACTCTTTCTTGTTATAGTTTTCTCCACACTTTCCCACACATATTTCTTTTCACTTGTTAACACATATGTTCATTATAAATAAACCAAGATAGGAGAACTCGATGGAATAGTGAAATAACTAGAAAACATAGTATCTAACATACAGGATTGTTATCAGCTTTAAAAGATGTGACATGTGTAAAGCACTCCACACGAGGCCTAGTGTAAAAGTACTATGTCAAAAATCATCATTGACATTATTTAGTCTGTATGTCTTTTCCCTTTTTAGATGTCAAAAACTTTGAAATCTTTAATGCAAAATTGCACCTTTTTTTAAAGTGTTGTTGCTTATAGTTTCATGAAGTTTATTTAGAGAAAGGCCAGCTAGGCTCAGTGAATTGCCACAGAAAATACAAATATGAGTAAGTCTGAGTTTGCTTAGTCTGATAGCCAGTGTTCATTCCAACTTTTTGTACTCACTGGGGTAGTGCGTCTGTCTCTGCTGTCAAGTTCAGTGCTGTGTCCTTCACCACTACATGATGTCCATCAAAACCTTGGGATGTTTTTCTTCTCCTTCATTATCTTCTGTATTTTTACTTGTTTCAGGCCTACTCTGTAACTCATCTGTTTTTAATTACTGACCTATAGTTCAGCATAAATACACTTTAATTTTTTAAAGGGTAGACAGATTATGACAGCAAAATGACTAAGAGTGTTCTACACATATGAGTTATCAAGGAAATCATCAGGTTAGGAAAAGGAAAAATCAGTACACATGTGACCATAAATAACACATTTAAATCAGGCACAATGCTGGCAGGAAGTTGAAATGATTTGCAAAATCCAATTTTTTTTTCAGTCAAAAGTAAGGGAAAACAAACTCCAGTTTGTATGCCTGGATATGTGTGCAAATACACAAATCAGCTGAGCAGGCACACCAGTTAGCTTTTGCTACATCACAAATCTCCCCAATAAGAACCATTCATTTAGCTCTTGATGCTGGGAGCTGGTGATTTGCAGTAGGCTCAGCTGGATGGCCCTGCTGGCCTTGTTCTGCAACTTTCCACAGCAGCAGTGATGGACTTCTAACACAGTGTCAATATGAAAGCTGTTGGGGCTTCTTGGTGGCTGGACTTGGAAGTCTTATGTCATTACCTCAGTTGTGTCTCACTGGATAAAGCAAGTCATAAGCCAATCCAAGTTCAGTGTGGGAGGGGGCTGCATGAGGACATGCATATCAAGAGACATGGTCCATTGGGGCCACTTTTGGGACCAAGGATTATGTTTCAATATGAAGCTTATTCTTATTCATTCTGCTCTGCAATCTGTGCTGCACAGAATAAATCCATTTTGTATGCCAGGCTTTCAGATGATTTGAAACAGGTCTTACGCTTCTCCTTATTCCCAAATATCCAGGAGAAATACTCTCAGTTTCTACTTAGCTCTTACTAAAGGAGTGATGCAGTTTTGAATTGTGGTCACTTTGACAGGGATCTGCCCCAATTTATCAATGTCCAGCTAAGACAGTGACACTCAGCACTGAGCAGAACAGTTCAGATGAGAAGAAAGTGGGCAGTAGGCAGAATATCACACCCCCCCCAAAGATGTCCATTTCCCAAACCATGGAACCTGTAGAAACGTTGCCTTAAGACCTTGAGAGGGGGCGATTATTCCAGATTATAGATAGGCACAATATAATCACATGGGTCCTTAAAAGCAAAAGCCCTTTCCTGGTGACAGAGAGAGAGAAATGTGATTTGAAGAGGACCCAGTTTGTCCTGCTGGCTTGGGGATGGAGGAAGGGGGCTGTGACCTCAGGGGTGTGATGGTCTCTAAAAGCTGAGAAGGTCTCCATTTATAGCCAATGAGAAAACAAGGACCCTGGTTCTTTAAACCCAAAGAAGAGAATTCCAACAGCAACCAGAAAGAGCAGGAAATAGATTCTCCAACCACAGAGTTTCCAGCAAACAATGACTCTCTTTCTTGGTGAGTGTATTCCCCTTGTATGGACCCAGCCCTCGCCCATCCAGATTCCACTGGAGCAGGAGTGGGCAAACTGTAACCCACAGACCAAATGCAGAGTCTGCTTATTTTAATTCACAGTGTTTTATTGAAGAACATCCATCCACACTCATTCACTTAAGTGGTGTCTGTGGCTGCTTCCCCACTACACAAGTGGAGAGGTAGTTGCAACAGAGACCAGGTGGCCACGAAGCTTGAAATATTCACGGGAAATGTTTAACAACCCCTGTTCTAGAGAGTGAGTCCCGATACCTAAAATGTCTACTGTGTGTGAATGACTAATTTCTGTGCATCTAGAATGGTACTACATAGCTGATACCCTTGGGAGACTTGAGAAAATAATCGTATCACTGTCTGGGGCTTCATTTTTTCATGTTTTGATTAAGAAAAGGCTTCTTGCCCCTGAGGAATCCCAAATGGTGCTCTGATCTAACTTCCTAGGACTCTCTGATTCTGAACAACAGCTTTTTATTATTCTATCCAAGGAAAATTGTTGGAGGTTGAACTGGGATTAGGACCCCAGAATTCTAAATCTCTCTGAAACTCAGTCGCAGCCTCATCTTCTACACAACAAAGAGATTGGACTAGGACTTCTCAATTCTCTTGCAACATTCAGTAATCCATCTAAACAAAGGCAGAGTTGACCAGATGTACAAACACCAGTAAGAGAAGCAATTCTGAAGTAGAACTTAGAAGGGCCATCTAACATTATGTACGATGGGGAACATCAGAAAGGTGTATGTGTATGTGCGTGTGTGTGTGTGTGTGTGTGTGTGTTAAGCAGAAGCAAATATTCACAGTAGTTCAAATACTATCTTGTCTGGAGCCTAGAGAATAAACCAGATTGTCTACAATGTCTCACTTGAATCCTGAACTAAAATCCATGGTAAATAGCCTATTAGTGAGAAATTTAGGGACCGTCCCTAAGCAAAGTTTGTTTTACTTTTTACTTTCAGCCTCGCTCCAAAAGCTGAGTTGAAATTATAGCCTAGAAAGTGCCTACTTAAATTCCTTTAACAAGCAACCCCCTCTCAGTTGACACAAGTTGGGGCCTGTCCCCTCACCTCCAGCAGGCCATCCATCTGCACTCTTTGCAGTGGCCCCAGGCTACAGGTAGTTTAAAGCCCCAAGATCAGATTGCTGCTCAGTCTTCTCCTGTAGACTAAATAGTCCTGATTTTGTCAGCAGCTTTTCATACTCCAGGGCACTCCTGTTAACTCCTTCAGCACTGGGCTGCGTGTCTGTACCATTACTCCCTACATGCCCTGGCTGGGCTTCTTCTGGAAGCCCGGAGACCAGCCCTGGGACTTGCTGGCTCCAGGCCCCCTTTTCTTTCCTTTAAAACTATTTTGATGATCATGTGCTGAGAGCTAATGACAATTGTCTGCCCAGAATGCTCAAGCATAAACTTGCATCCAGGCAGGAGATTGATGAAATTAACCTCAAAATCTAGTACGTCCATCCTATAATTAAGGCCCACTAATGTCTGGACAAAAGAGGTCAGCAAGGCCTACTTCTGGTCTCCACAAACTAAAGGGCTCCAAAGGAGAAACTTCCTTATTTTTTAAACGGTACATTAAATAAATACTTATTGGGTACGAGTGCTATGCTGGGCATTGTGCAGCTACTTGTAGGTGAACAGTGGCCAGGAGAGACCAGATCCTGGTCCTCAGAGTGTTTACAGGATAGTGGGGGGCAATCTTCTTAACTGGGGGTGATTTTATCCTCCAGAGGGCATTTGGCAATGCCTGTGGACATTTTGGGGTGTCACAAATTGGAGTTGCTACTAGCATCAAATCTAAGGCTAAGAGTGCTGTTCACCTTCCTACAAAATACAAGATAGCCCCCAAAGAGTCCTCTTGCCCAGGATGTCGTAGGTGCTGAGGTTGAGAAGCCCTGCCCTAGCACGTGGGAGTCACTAATGGAGGGGAGCAGCCAGGTCAGATATATTTTTAACTTGCACTCTGGACCCAGAGATGGGGAGCAGAGCATATTATAAAGAGCACAAGCTAGGAGAAATCATTTATTATTGCCATTGCACAGGGAAGAGGTGAGCTAGAAACCTCCCCCAAGACCCTCAGCCAGTGGCCCTGCAGAAGAAGCAAAGCGCACTTGCTTTAGGATGTCGAAATGAAAGGGCCACCATGGCACCTTCAGGCACTCCTCTGACTGGTGTGGGTTGGGAAGGTGAGAAGAATGGGAAATAAAATACCGACTTCCATCTGCACACTGTGTGTAGCTTGCCATCTTCTGTGTTCAAGCTGAAGTTTTGCAAAGTAAAAGATTTTGGATTAGCTGACTTTAACACTAAATGGTAGGGATGGTGGGGTCCAGATATTTTAAACACACACACACACACACACACACACACACACACGATCCTATGTATTTGTAGAGCATGGTTTGCATTCCTTATGACAGGTGGGGTTCTATAAATGAAGCAAGAGACAGCTGCTTAGCATAATAATACAAATTGTAATGCACTCCGCTGTCATGTATTTAAAAAAATAAAATCAATAAAACTAAAAAAAAAAATAAGGATTCAGTCTAATCCAACTGAGATGGGCCAATAAGCAATTTTATTTGTTGGAAATGTTCTTTTGATTGCATAGAGCTGTGTTTTCTCGTTTCCTTCTTATAATGGAAGGTAATGGCTGCATAATAACCTGTTTTGAGGTAGTAAGCCAATATATTATTATTCTAGGAAATTAAAAAAAATTATGTCCACAATGTCAGGCCAAATTGGACAAACTGATAGTATACATTATTAAGAACAATATTTGTGTGTGTGTGTGTGTGTGTGTGTGTGTGTGTGTGTGTGTGAGTGTGTGTGTATGTGTGGATTTTTTATATTGGACTTTAGTACAGGGTGGATTAACACAGCGATTCCCTACCCACCTCTTCTGGCTCACTCCCCCATGCCCTGAGTGAACATCTAATAATAATCTTACTTATTGAGTATTTATCCATAGATGAGGCTCTATACTCCAGCATTTTAAATACATTTTCTTACTTTATCCTCATCATTTTGTAAATCAGACATTTTTCTTCCAATTTTAGAAAACCGAAGCTCACAGAGGTCAATGGCAATTTGTTTAATGTTGCAAAGTTAGTTTATGGTAGAGTCTAGGTGTAACCCAAGAATGGAAGCTCTTCTCCACACTCCCAAGCCTGACCCCAGGACCTGGCTTTCTGGTAAACAGCAGTGAGTCATTCAAGAGGCCATCTGGAGCAGGCCTGTGTGGTGACATCCTGCCTCCTGGAGGTGAGGTTAAGCACTCCATGAACTCTGGCCGTCTTCATGTTGTTCGAGGAATATTCAGGCCCAGTAGGATCCAGCTGCTAAGCCTTGGCCACCTGACAACTACACACCCTGCTTCCCCCACACCCCCGTCACCACTATTCACCCAATGGTGTTCTAGTAGAGTGGGCGACTGGGAGTCATCTTCAGCAGAGGGATGACTGTGGATTGGTCAAGCCCACAGGTGGTTTGGAAAAAGCACCCAAGCCCCAGGTTCAGCTAGAGAAGAGTTGGGATTATGTCCTGAGGTGCAGGCCCAGAGCGGATCCCAGGACTCCATTTGTTGCCCTATAATAACCACAGGATGTTTCTTAGCTATTGAACAGATAAGGACTTCTTATCACTCTTGGAACTTCCTCATGACTTCCTATTTTATTTTTTTAAATACAAGTGTGGACTTTCTCTGCCGTTGGCCACTCATCCTGAGAGTACAGCCAAATGTCTTTAGGCTTGCAAAGAGATGTGCAGCAGTCCCCTGGGACTCATCTCTTTGCAAGATATTCTCAAGGAACCCAAAGGACTGACCTTCCAGAAGTCATGCATAGCACACAAAATAAGGTATTTCCCCTCTGAACCAGAAATTCACTTTCCTAAATCCCATGGCCTAAGCCCTAGAGGGGACCATGTGACACAAAGTCTTATGTCCCCCAAGAGACAGCAGGTCAGGCCTGGCTGAGCTGAGTCACAGTTGCTGGGGGGCAGGCATGCCTAACCCTCCACTGAAGTGACTTCCTTCCAAAGTTCTAGACATGGTCTTCACCGTGCCTGGACATGCACATGTGTTTCTTACTAAAAGGGGGACCTGAAGAGAAGCATGTTTTCCAGTGACCCACCATAACCAAGCTCACAATCTATCACTAGAAATATCCCACATGAGGAAACAAAGGTGGAGATCAACAAAACCCATCTGCCTCTGGTTCCCTCTCTTGGACCCAGGGGGCCATGTTTATTCCATCTCTGGGACACAGCCCACTAGAAAGAGTTGTCTCGGATTTCACTCCTCTGGAGAACACTGCATTTACATAAATGGGTTCTGTTACAGTTCTGGAAGCTGGAGCTGGAATCTGGTTCTGTGGGGTGTGCTCCTTCCACAGGCTCTAGGGGAGGATCCATTTCTGCCTCTGCTGGATGCTAGTAGCTGCTGGCATCCCCCCATCACCTCCGTGTGTCCCTCTGCCTTCCACCACACTGGCTTCTCCTCTGTGTGGGTTCCATCTCCCTCTGCCTCTTCCTTACAATGGCACTTGTGATGACATTCAAAGCTTACTAGAAATCTTAAAATAATCTCATCTCAATATCCTTCACTCAGCCACATCTGCAAAGATCCCTTTCCCAAATAAGATGACACTCACAGGATCGAGGGATAAGGACCTGATATTTTTGAGGACCATGATGCAACCTATAACCAACACTTCCCAGCCCATTCTGTGGAGAACTAAAGGGGCCGCCAGTTCTGAAAGGTCTCAGATTAGGTTGAAAGCCTTTAGCACACGTGTGCATTGGCAACTCTGTGACATGTGTTCTTTTGACTTGTGCTATATTCTGAATGTCTGCTCAGAATTTAAAGTCAGCTTTTCCAAAGCATCTGACCTACATTTATTAATCATCTACCACCATCTACAACAGGTTCCAGAATCTCACTCAGGATTCTTCACATTTTGGGGGTGGAAACTTCTTTGTGGATAGGAAGAGGCTGTTTGTTCCATACCTTGTAGGATGTTTTGCAGCACCCAGCAAATAAAAACATAGAAAATCTAGAGAAAATTGAATTCCAAAGACGCAATGTATAATTTTCTAGGGTAAATGTGGCTTGTACATTATTTGGGAACTTCTTATATTTAAAACAAAATTAGCCTTTTTTTACCTAAAATTTATATGTATCTCGGTGTCCTGCATTACAATTGTCAATCCTACATGGAATGCCAGGGGCAAACACTCATCCCTGACTTTGGCAAAAAAAAAAAAATCTCTACAGCAAGGCCAGATGTACCTCAGCAGGAAAAATCACTCTTATGGAGAACTACTGATCTACTTAGTAAAATAAGTGAATACAAACTCTTGTCAACTATAAAGAACTGAGAAAAGTATATGGAATTGTTGAAAATACATGAACTCCAGCATTTATTGCTACATACTCCCAAAACTATCATACCAGAGGGCCTCAGGGCACAGGGACATGGCCGTGGCTCTGGGTGCAGCGTGTGCATCACCGTTGTTGGGGGACAAGGCTTGAAGAAGACAGTATACTTGGAATAATCCTGCCCAGCCCTGTCTTTTCAAGCCTGGGAGCCTCAGGCTGAGCAACAGGGCCAGGCATGACCTCCCATCCCCCATCACCCTCTAATTTATTTTAATGATTCTCTTTTTTGTCTTTTCTCAGTCCCAAGGCTTTGCTTAGGAGCAAGTGGCTCTCTTAGGCAGGAGACAGAGTTAGCTTGTGAGGTCCCTCTGCTGAGACATTTTTACTTTGAGCATGTTTCTACTCGTAGAAAACAACTAAACAAAAGAGGGACTGAATGTATGTGTGCGTGGGTGTGTCTGTCTGTCTGTCTATCTCTTTTTTTCTTTCCTAAAACTTCAGCCTTCCTGTCCCCAGGGAACATGGCATTTGAAGTATCCAGGCCTCACCCAACCTTTTTATACTGAATGATGGGTGACTCTTTCTCCTCACTGTCAGCTGCTTCTGTTCTGTATCAAATTTGGCTTTCAAAAGTTTTCTCCGACAATCATCCTGGTGTGCGTACAACAGAGACAGCAATCCGTTGCACATATTGTATGTCTATATAAACAAAGCCGAGTGTATTTATAGACCCATATCAATAACAGATCTATATGGAGAGATAATGGGGGTTTTACAGATGGAAAAAATAGAGAGATGAGTCTTTGAAGTCTCTGACCCAAAATAAAATGAAATACCATATAATGCTCAGCAACAAATCCCTTAATAAGGGAGAGCTTTTATCCACCCCAGGGCTGGTGGAGTCTTCAGGGAGGTTTGTACTAGAGGAGTCTTATCCTCACAATATGGAAGCAGGATTTAGGTTCTGTTCCAGAATCCCTTGGTGAAGGATGAGTATTTCATGATTTGCTGCCGAGTTCTTAGTTGCTTGGTCATTAACACTATTTTCAAAGGGTTTGCATTAACTAGCTACACATGGCCTCATAGAGCAGTCCAAAAACAAAGTTGACACTGAACGAAAATTTTAAGAATGAATGAACACATTTAGCTAAACATAACTTGTCATTTCTGGAAGCCAGAGACAAAGATAAAATGCATATATATGTGTGCCTTTACATACATATACCCATTTCATATATATGAATTTATGTCATATATATACATATGTTTAAAAAGAGAGAGCATCGGAATAAGATGAAATAATACTAGAAGTAAGAACTTCACAGAATTATGAGCCTAACTCCCCACCTGATCGGAGAAGGGCAAGCTTCTATTTGGAGTTTCCTATCAGCATGGGAGATGAGGCATATTTCATTTTTAGAATGAATCATTTTATGTACATAATCAAGCCAACTCCAGAGACAGCATCAGGGAGTTAGGAACAGAACAGACAGCAAAGAGAGTGCTACATGCACTACCCACATTTTCAACTGTGATACCTCTCTTGGTCACCTCTCTTGGTCACCTCTCTTGTGCCTGTCATTTTGCAAAGAAGGAAGACCCATGGTTCAAGGACATTTTTTGTCTTCTTATTGCCCGTAGCCAGGGATAACCTCTGAGTTTTTCTTTTTTAATGAGGTAAAGTTTATACATAATGAAATATGCAGATATTAATTATCCAGTGCAATGAGTTTTGGAAAGTGTGTACACCAATGTCACCACAACCAACCCAGCCAAGGAACAAAGCATTTCTATCACCCAAAGTCCAGTGGTTTTACAGCTAAATCCTACAGGTAATTCTGCACATCTGTTCTCAAATCTTTCTTCAGTGATATCACCTTGGCATCTTAAAAAACACCTGGTGGGAAATCAATGACACTATCATAAATCCAGCATTTCCCCCAGAGAGCTGGTTTACCACCCATGCCTGCTATGCCTTTCTGTGACTACCTTGGCCCCCCTAGGCGATCATCATGGACTTCGTTATGCCTGTTCATGAACTTCATGAAAATGGAATTACATTTTATATCTTGCCTCTTTTCATCAACTTGATGTTTGTGAGATGGGTAAACTTATCAGTGGCTTGTTCCATTTTTATTGCTCAAGAGTATTCCATTGTATGAGTATACTATATTTTATCTAATTTATTTGTTGAAGAATATTTGATTTTTCCAAATATTATTATTTTTAAGGAACTATTATTTTTTTAAGGTATGGTACTACAGACATTCTGCATAAGTATCTTCAGGATCCTGTGGGTTTTTTTTTTCTCCTAAATTAAAACCTATGAGTGGAATGGGTGGGTCATAGGAGTTGATGTTTAACTTTACAAGAAAGTGCCAGAAAGTTTTATAAAAGACTATCACACAAGTAATGTTTAAAAGTTACAGTTTCTCTGCATACTTTTCAGCACTTTGTGTTGCCACAGGTCTTTTAGTTTTCAACCTGTCTAATGTATGTGAAGTAGTACACACATCACCAGAGTTTGATTTGCATTTCCTGAAGAATGTTTATATTAAACATCTTTTTCTTGGGCTTATTCACTATTCCTGCATCTTCTTTTTTTGTTTTGTTTCTGATGGAATTTTGTGGAGTGTGTGATTGAATTCACCAGCCAAACAATTTGGACCTACAGTTGTCTTTTGAGGAGGGATTTTGATGATGAGTGAAATTTCTTCAGTAGAAATAGGGTCATTCAGATTTTTCTAATTCATTTTATATTAGTTTTGGTAAATTGACTTTTCAATGCATTCATATATTTTTATAATTGTTTAATGGTTTTTATAATAGCCCCTTATTAGCCTTTAACTGCTTGCATAATATTTAGTTATACCTCCATTTCATTCTTGATAACAATAATTTGTAACCTCTCCTCGCTTCCTAGTTATTTTCGATTCAGAGAGTTAGACCAATTTAACTGATCCATTGGAGAAATTTTATTTCTTCTAGTAATGGAGGATAGTTTGTTCCAGCTTCTTATGGTGGAAGGTTAAATCATTGATTGAAAATGTCTCTTCTTTTCTAATATGAGCCTTTCGTGGTAAACATTCCTGCTAAGCACTGCTTTAGCTACATCTTATAAATTTGTGTATTACAATATTAATTCAAAATATTTTAGTTACATCTTTTATTTATAGATAATTTAGAAATATGTTTCTTAATTTCTACATTCCTTGGGGGTTTGTAGATATATGATTTCTTTTTACTCTATTCCCAGAGATCATACACTGTAATATTTGTATCTTTTGAAATGTATCAAGATTTATTGTCTAGCATTTGGTCCATCTTGGTTCCATCTGTACTTAAAAATACTCTGTTCTACTGTTGTTGGGTGGAATATTCTATATATTTCAATTAAAGTCATGTGGTAGTTAGTGTAGCTCAGATCATCTCTATCCGTGATGATGATATATCTAGTTAAGAGAGAGAAGTATTAAAAATCTCAAATCCCAATAATGGATTTGTCTGTTTTTCCCTTTAATTCTGTCACTTTGGGTTCTTGTATTTTAAAGCATTATTAGGTACATACCCATTTAGGATTGTTTTCTCTTTTGGAGACCTGACTTTTTTATCATATTGAAATTGATAAATTGCCTTATCTTTGGCAATTCTCCTGTATTAAAGTGCATCACTTTTCTAGTATAAATATTAGCTATATTTGGGTTTTTTTTTTTGCTTATTCCTTACATGATAAACCTGATCACCACCATTTTACTTTCAACCCGTTTGTGCCTGCGTAGGCAAAGTGCATCTCTTTGCTCTCTTATCTGGTCTGATAATCTCACCTTTTAGTCAATGTCTAGTTTTTTTAGACTTTAATGTAACTATTAGCATACTTGGCTTTATTTGACTATCTTGCTATATCTTTTTAAATCCCAGCAATTCTTTGTTCCTCCATTTCTATTTTCCTTCATTCTAGTGAGTTGATTAAATTTTTCTTAGTATTTTTGTGTCCTCTGTTAGTTTTTCAGCTGCTTACTTCTTTTTAGGAATTAAAGATGATTTTGAAAGAACTACAATCCCCGGGGATTATACTATAAAACTTTAATTCACAAGTGAAGGACTAGAGTTAATATTGTGTCACTTTGCACAAGATATAAAAATCTTACAATTGCAAAACCCCCATATCCTATGTACTTTCTTCCTTTTACTCTTGATGTATAGTTTATGTCTCCTAATACAAACCCTCGAATTAACTGCTATAATTTTCATTCAAATATTTGTTGTCTTTCAAAGGACATTAAGAAAAGGGGATGAAAGTCGTTTTTACATGTACCTATGCATTTCATATTTCTGGCACTCATCCATCTTTGGGGTTCAGTTTTCTATCAGTCACTTCTTTTAATCCAGAGGCACTTCCTTGAAACGTCCCACGTTGCAGATCTCGTACACCAGATCCGCTGGTGATTTTTTCTCGCAGTTTTTATCTGTCTCAGATGTTCCCTTTCCTCTCATGAATCACGGCGTGTTCTCCAGATACTGAAAACCAGTTCCCTCAGATATTTTGTCCAGTCTTATAATCGTTTTTAGTAGGATGGTGAATCATTGGCTAAGGCTGCCATAATCAAATACCACAAACTGAGGGGCTTAAGCAACAGATGAGTGTCTCACAGCTCTGGAGACCGGAAGTCTGAAAGCAGGGGATCGGCAGTTTTGGTTCCTTTTAGGACTGAGCCTGCCCCTTGCTTCTTTCCTGGTCTCCACTAGCTGGGTCCTTCACTGACACATGGAAACCTCCCTGTGTTTTCACATCAGCTTCTGTCAGTGTCTCTGTGTCCTTTTCCTGAGGACACAAGCCTCCTGAACTAGGGCCACCCTAATGACCTCATCTTAACTTGATGCCACGTGTTGCCCGTTTACACTTAGGTCTCCTTCACAGATGAGGGAGGTTAGAACTCTAGCTTCTTTTTAGAGGAAACAATTCAGCCACGGCAAAGGGTAAGTCTGGAGCAACTTACTCCATGTGGCAGAAGAAGTGTCTTTTTTTGCTTGTGTCACTTTGCTGTGAATTCATTCAATTTCAGTGGGACAGTGGGAGGAGGGATGGAGAAAGAGGCTGGTGAAATTAGGGTTGATGAAAGAGCTGAAAAAGATTGAGATTCTCCAGAGGAAATGGGCCTTTGCGGTGGACAGTACCTACTGCAGTTGACTTAACAGAGTGATCAGAGGTGTGGTGTTCACTCACTTGTTCAAAAACAAAACAAAACACAACATACACCCAGCTCAGGTGTGTATCCGTAGCTGTAGGTACTGTGGGAGATAAATGCAGCCCCTGCCCGCATGAGTCTTCAACTTAGTAAATATCCACAGCCCATCTGTCTGCTAAAGTCTTGATTGGATTATGGTTTTGAAAAACTAACCAGAGAAAGATTTTAATTATCTTTTGGTCAAAATAAATACAGTAGAGAAAGGGATCAATTTTTTTTTCTTTTACTCAGCAAATAACCTTGAATACATAGTGAACCTGAGGATAGAGATTCCAAAGGATTTCTGTGTGAAAATGTAAGGCATTTGCCAGATAAAATAATCACAGCTGATACATCTCCGACAACGTTTTTGTGGCCGGTACTGTCCTAAATCCTGCACTCTTGTGGACTCCTTTTGTCTTCTGAACAAAGTAAGTGCTGTTATTCCCGTGATGAGGGGACATTTTCCCACAGTCCATAGTAGATCCAGGATGTGACCCTCAGCACTGTGGCTTCAGAGTCTATACTCTGCTCATCCAGTCTTCATACTATTCCAATTCCAAAATGCAGAGTGTCTGCAGTTGGATTTTTTTAGATCCAACAGTATCAGTTGTTACATGACTTTCCTGCCCTTGTTTCCCATGAACATATGCAACTTGGGAAATAGAGTTGTGGCAGGTGGAAGAACACAAATGCCCCCATACTTGCCAAACCTTTCCTTCTGTGTCTTTGTGAATGTGCAGGCTAATCACAGTACAGAAAGGCACTGCGTTATGGAGTACCGCAGATGCCACGTGTTGTCTTGATAATGCCCAGTCCTCCCTGTCTAACCTCCAACTGCCAGGAGAACTGGGTGATTTGAGCATCCACCCTGCACTACAGGGTCATGTGCTTCAGGAGAATAGTCATGATTGGTCTGAGTTGGTCTTGGTGATTTCATGACCCTTGCTATGTCATAGAAATATGATAGAACTCTGGCCTCTAAATAATGAAGGACATGATCCTGAATCTGAATCCCAGCAGCCTCCCTGTGTGACTGCAAGTGATTTTTTGCCACCTCTTTCTTCTTTGCTGTTAGGAAATATTTCTTATCTTTAAAAAAGATACTCAGGAAAAGAAAGCTGTAACATCTGTAGGCGATGTCCGGGACTTCAGTAGCCACCTTATGATGATGAAAAGGTGAGATTGAGGACAACATTGATGGACTGAAGATGAAAATTAGAAAGAGGGAGAAAAAAAACTTTAATCTTTGACAATATATCTGAGCCACTGAATGAACCAATTTTGAAGCCATGCCCGTTTTACATTTCTTGTCCAATGAGAAGGAAACCTATTGTCTTTATCATTTATGCCTTTTAGAATTAGAGTTCTTCCTAAAATCTGAATCAAGTCAAAGAATGAAAAAACAAGGATCCCTAAGAATTTTATTTTTGACTCATTTCCCTCCATCCCTCCCAACGCCTATCAATGTTCATCTTCTGCTTCCTAAATCCAGCACGACATATTTGGGGAGAAGAAAGCAGATATGTCCATTTTTAAGGCATCCAAAGGCAGCCACAAGGTTAGCAGCTATCTGAAGACCAAGATAAATGTCCAAATTCCTCGGCAGCATATTTCTGCATGTGTAGATTCAGAGACACTTCAGTCACGCTTGCTGAATCCCCCTTTTGGAAACTGAATTTGAAGTCACATTCAAGGCTGGGCTTGCTGCTGCTGCAGAGTCCTTCCTAAGTTCCTCCTGGGAGTTGCCTGCCAATGACATGAGAATCCCTCTCTATAATAAAGTAGGCTGAATTTTTTTCTCTATCTTTTAAGTAGCTGCTTATCAAGGCAGCAGTTCTAACGTCAGCTTGCTGTTTCTCTGAATAAAGTCTTTGGATTACTTCGGCACAAGCCTAAGGGTCTGGATGTATTTCTGCACTTTTTCTTGGTGCTTTACAAAAACTTAAAATAGCATCACCTCCCACCCTTCCTGGTCAACTCCATGCAACCACAACGGAATGTGAGGGGCTGGTTGGGGGCTTTGGAATCTGCATATGTTGTGTTCAGAAATGAAATGTGCTAAAATGAAATAGGTGCCTTTCTCTATCACTTTGGCTGTGAGGTGAGAAACAAATATTATTTTTTTATAAAGATGTCTTGGAGTGGCGTTTCCAAGGCTGTCTGTGAGCATCAGGGAAGCAGTACATGGTAGGTAAAAAACAAATGTGGTGTGTGTGTGTGGGGGGGGGAAAGGAGACTCCCAGGAAGTTATTTAAGAGTGTGTGGATCTGACTATACCCTGAGGACAGCAAGAAGAAGCACTTTCTGTTTGTAACATTATCCAGCTTTGGTTTACACCAAAGCAGGGGCAGTGGGGAACTCATGGGTGGGGCAGGGTGATAACTTGCAGGAAAATCTCTGGTTTTGTGGCAGTCTGGAGATGCCAGCCAATGTTTATATATTCAAAGTTGAGCATGGAATCTCACTAACTTTTCTGGGAATTGAAAATTGGGCTTTACTGAATCCTCTCCCTTTGCAACAGAGAAGATAAGAGATGAAAGATCCGTAAAGGGATGAGGGTCGAAGGGAATGCAGAGAATATGTTGTTCAGCTGCCTGGTGCTGTAGAGGAGGAAAGGGGGACTCGGAATCGGGTGTGAGATCTTCAAGACCACACTGAGAGCTGACAGCTGAGGAGGCCGCCATGGAGAGGTCAGATCAGGATCCTGAGTTGGGACCCAGCAGCATCTGGGGACTGCAGGTAAGCTCAGCCACCTTACCAAGCCCTGCACTCCTCACTTTACAGGAGCCACCAGAGTCCCCTTCTCACGGGCTTGCTGTGAAGATGAGATGAGTGAGTTCCTGGAAGGAGCCAAGTGCCTGAGAAATAGTACACACTCAACCAACTCAGCTCGAGTGGAGCCCAGCCCAGGAGAAAGCCAGGGGATGCATGTGGCTGATCCTGCTCTACTCTTTCTCCCCTTTATTCTCATCCTTCCAAGTGTTTAATGTTTTTAAAGTATTAGACACTTGTCCAGGGAGAAGGAGTAGACTCAAGATTCAGGCTGGGGACCTGAGACTGGAAGAAAAGAGCAACAAATCGATTTATGCATTAAGCGCTCATGGAGCACCTCGCCTTATTCCTCATCTTGTCTTTTGCTAGCGGAGGGTTTTCTTTGAGTTGTTAGTTTCTTTCTCTCTCATTTAGTTCCTTTTGTCATAAGACTGGTGTAACCTGCCAGATGTGGGCTTGGTGACGTGTGACTGCAGAACACCAGTGCTCTGGTGGCACAGATTTTAAGATCCATCTGCCCACTAATGGACTTGGTGAAAACACCAGGCAAGATACCATTCCTTTTTGAAGAGGAGACAAAGGCCAGATTGTGTGGAGGTGATGAGAGACTCCTCTAAGCCAAGCTGGAGACTCCTGCGTATCGGGTATCTCGTGCCTGGCGGTCTCCACAAATCCTGGAATGTTCGCTTCCCCCTCCCCATCATTGCCTCCAAGAGGTGAGATAACAAGGGCCAGGGTCGTGGCTTGGAGGTGGTCAGGAGAGAGCACGGCTGTTACCTGACTCTTCTATTAAGCCATACCTGTGGTTTAGTTGGAGGCACAGGTGAAGGCCTGAGAAGGAATGATCAGGGAGCAAGCCCCAGGGGAACCGAAATGCCCTGAAGAGCTGATATGGGGCATCAGCTTGTGCCCCAGGCCGATTCATTAATGTCCCCTCTCCCCTGCAGGCAATAATTCTTGGGCTCACTTACAAGTGGGCAAGAAGCCATGGTGCGTCCATCATGCTCCGGCAACTTATCCAGGGGCCCCTCATGCCTCCCAACCTCTCAGCCTTCAGGGAAACTCAGGCTCTTGTGCAAATTTGCAGGACCCTCTCTGCAAGTCTTAATGGGATTGTAGCAAGAGCGACGGCTGGTAGCTGGGCAGAGAAGGGGAAATGGGTCCAGGAGGGAGCCAGAGGGCTCAAGAGGGAGACAGGGCTGGAACCAAAGACAAACTCAACCCCTTCATCAGCATCCTGACTCAGCTGCTTCCACTGTGGCCGAGGAAATTGCGGCTTTGGATATTGGGGAAGCACTTGAAGATCCCAAGTTGCAAAAAGATCTCAGCCCTCAGCCTCAAACCACCAAGAGTGTCCGTTCTGCTGTAGGCCAGGAGCTGGCGGGAAGGACTCGAGGCCCTGTTGTCCCTGGGCTTGGAGCCCTCAGTCTGAGAGGAAGCCCTCCTCTGTTATCTGTGGGTTTTGGTTCTTTCCCCCTTTGGAAGTTGAGGGAAAAAATAATAAGCTTCTATGGGTTTGGGAGTGTCCTTGGTGTGGTGGGGCCAGAATAAACAGAGTAAAACTCAGTAGTAGACATGCTGATGGTTCTGTCTCTGGGCAAAATGACAGAGGTGACCCCAGAGAGTGGAAGCCAGGATGGGGAATTTGGAGACCTGACGTGTTCAACAGTAGTTACAGTGTCTCTCTGGGCAGAGCGCTGAGGCAGAGTACTGAGAACAACCTTTTTTGTCCTTTTAAAATTATTTTCCTCTTTTCTTTTTCTGGTTTTTTTTTTCCTTTTCTCTTCCTTCACTGACTTGCTTAGTAATGAAGATAGAACATTAAATACTGGAGGCAATAAGTCAAATTATATGGAGGCATAAAAATAAAAAAGGGGCAGTCCCATCATTCCACTCTCTGGAAGAAGGCAGTTCTGAGACAGGTTGCCTTATGCATCTAGAACTCAAAGACCAGCCCTTGCTTCTTGGAGCTGACTCTCTTAAGAGGTCAGAAAGTGCATGCAGAGAAATAACGAAGGTGTAGGTAAAAGCTGAGACCACAGGGCCACTGTGAATAGGGCTGAGAGATTGCTGGAGGTGGGGAGCACCCTGAGGCCTGCATAAGAGATGAACGTTTGGGGGAGAAGGGCAACTCAGGGTAGTGGTGTTCCAAGACGCTATTATTTAAATTTCTTCTTTCTCACAGAAGTTCAGAATGGAAAAGGCCTTAGATGTGAGTGGTCCAGCCTTTATAGATATATTCACACCTGTGGTTACCAGCCTCTCGTTGTTGCTTTTAGGTCCAGAGAATTGTTCAGAACTTATTTACCAACAGCCCACTTGGCCCCGCTCCGCCTACTCTCCCTGTCAACAGGAGCCTGAATTCTTTAAAATGCTTTTTATGTTTAATGTTGTATAGTTCTTTTTGGGTGGGAATACACAGGGTTGAACTCAGGGGCACTCAACCACTGAGTCACATCCCCAGTCCTATTTTGTAGTTTATTTAATTTAGAGACAGAGTCTCACTGAGTTGCTTAGTGATTCACTGTTGCCAAGGCTGGCTTTGAACTTGTGATCCTACTGCCTCAGCCTCCCAAGCTGCTTGGATTAAAGGCTTGTACCACCATGCCTGGCCCTATAACTTTTAATACAATGCTTTCCTCCCTTTCTGTGCAATTTAAGCAATCTGATGGCAGGTATTCTGTTTTGTTTATTTTTGTTGACAGAAAGGTTGAATTACTAAATTAATTCGAGAAAAGAAAAAACTAATGCATCATAGACCTTCCTATTTGAAGGCATGGAGGTCAGGCACTGGAAGGAGTTAAACCTGAACTTTTTCTTGGGCCACATAGTTTCCTCTGAGCTGCTGATCCTTACAGTTTCCCTGTGATCCTTCCACCAGTTAAGGACAAGATTCTCCATTAACACATAGTGTCATCTATGTGGTCTGTGTAACATTGATGGGTGTCAATACAAAACCCAGCTGAAATACGGTGAATGTAAAAGTTACATTTATAACTCAATTTCTGTATCAAGGACCTACTGAGATAAAAGGGACAACAATAACAACAATGGAACTCCAGTCCGTCTGTGGGTCTCTGTCCCCACTGCCATGTTGGTATAGATGTAGATACAGTGTGTATTTATACACATATATACACACTATATCTACATCTATATCTATCTTTCCATCTATCAATCATCTACCTATATACATAGAACAGAAGCAGGGTGGGTCAGTGGAAGAGGCATCGGATCCACACTGGCAAAGAAGACAATATACAAGCCTATATTGATGCATGCTGCAGAAGTACCTTTAATACTACAAACCAGGTCATGCTAGAGCAAAACCCACATTGCTTTGTGCCAAAGGGTTGTTCTGTGTGGATGTCATACCACTCAGCTATTTCTCTATGTATTAGGATTTTGAAAGGAAGCCACACATTTTCATCTTCAAAAAATGTTTGATAACATACTTCATAAACTCAGAAAAGAATGAAAAGAGAAAACATACAAGTTAAGAAATAATGGAATATTAGGATGGGTATTTGTATTCAGTCTGTTAAACATATATTTACCTCTAACAAGTAGGATTAAAAACAAACAAATGTTACCTTTTATGTAAAAATATACTTTATGTATATTTTAATTTATTATAAAATTATCAAATTACAGAACCCTAAAGAAAGAAGTCAAAGAAGACTTAGAAGATGGAAATATCTACCTTGCTCTTGGATAGGCAGAATTAATATTATCAAAAGGACCATACTTCCAAAAGCACTATATAGATTTAAGGAAATTCCAATCAAAATCCCAATAACATTCCTCATAGAAATAGAAAATCCAATCACGAAATTCATCTGGAAAAATAAGAGACCCAGAATAGCTAAAGCAATCCTTAGCAAGAAGAGTGAAGCAGGTGGCATCACTATGCCAGACCTTAAACTATACTACAGAGCAATAGTAACAAAAACAGCATGGTACTGGCACTAAAACACACCAGGAGACCAATGGTACAGAATAGAGGACACAGAGACTAACCCACAAAATTACAGTTATCTTATATTTGACAAAGGTACCAAAAACATGCACTGGAAAAAAGATAGCCTCTTCAACAAATGGTGCTGGGAAAACTGGAAATCCATATGCAACAAAATGAAATCAAGCCCCTATCTCTCACCATACATAAAATTCAACACAAAATGGATCAAGGACTTAGGAATAAAACCACAGATTCTCTGTCTAATAGAAGAAAAAGTAGGCCCATATCTCCATCATGTGGGATTAGGCCCAACTTCCTTAATAAGACTCCTTTGGTGTAAGAATTATAATCAAGAATCAATAAATGGGATGGACTCAAACTAAAAAGTTTCTTCTCAGCAAAAGAAACAATCTGTGAGGTGAATAGAGAGCCTACATCTTGGGAGAAAATCTTTACCCCTCACACATCAGATAGAGCACTAATCTCTAGGGTATATAAAGAACTCAAAAAGCTAAGCACCAAAAAACCAAATAACTCAATCAATAAATGGGCCAAGTACATGAACAGACACTTTTCAGAAGATGATATGCAATCAATCAACAAATACATGAAAAAATGTTCATCATCCCTATCAATCAGAGAAATGCAACTCAAAACCACTATAAGATTTCATCTTACTCCAGTCAGAATGGCAGCTATTATGAAGACAAACAACAATAAGTGTTGGGGAGGATGTGGGGGAAAAGGTACACTCATACATTGCTGGTGGGACTGCAAATTGGTGCAGCCAATATGGAAAGCAGTATGGAGATTTCTTGGAAAATTGGGAATTTGACCCAGCTATCCCTCTCTTGGGTCTATACCCAAAGGACTTAAAAACAGCATACTATAGGGACATAGACACATCATTGTTTATAGCAGCACAATTCACAATAGCTAAATTGTGTAACCAACCTAGATGCCCTTCAATAGATGAATGGATAAAAAATTGTGACATATATACACAATGGAATATTACTCAACAATAAAAGAGAATAGAATCATGGCATTTGCAGGTAAATGGATAGAGTTTGAGAAGATAATGCTAAGTGAAGTTAGCCAATCCCCAAAAACCAAATGCTGAATGTTTTCCTTGACATAAGGAGGCTGATTCATAGTGGGATTGGGAGAGGAGGGCATGGGAGGAATAGATGAACTCTAGACAGGGCAGAGGGGTCAGAGGGGGAAGGGAAGGGGCATTGAGGTATAAATAATGGTGGAATGTGATGATTACTATTATCCAAAATACAGGTATGAAGACACGAGTTGATGTGAATATACTTTGTATACAACCAGAGATACGAAAAATTGTGCTCTATATGTGTAATAAGAATTGGAATGCATTCCGTTGTCACATATAAATTAAAATAAAAGAAATTAAAAAAAATATCAGTGGAAAACCCCAGATTATATTAACAAAGATTGAGGAGCCATATAAAAACGTTATAAATGAAATACGTTGGAAAAGTATTAAAAACTACAATTACAAAATAATAATTCAAATGATGTCTTAGGAAAACATACAGATGACCACTGATGAAGACAATTTATTAGCCCTTCAAATTATTAGTACAGAGAGAAACAAATAAAAAGCTACATATCAAAAGATAAAAATAAGGAAGTAATATAAGGATCCACAAACACCAAATTCAAAATAATAGAATTATGTATAGAATTATGTTTACATTTATTATTTCATTCAGAATTCTGGCCAACAGTCATTGCATATACCACTGTGCCTGCAATGCATCAATTTCTGTTCTGTGCCTTGTATCTACTAATTTTTAATTGACTCTTTATAGTCACTTTAATAATATTGTTTCAGTATTACAGATGAATTGACAGAGACTTGCAGAGAATAGATCACTTCCCTGAGGTCACACAGATATAGGAGGCAGATTCAAGGTCTAAACCTGGACTTTGTGTCCACAGAGGTCCTCCCAGTTTGGCTGAACTGTCCTGTCCCCATACAGCACAATGAGAGGAGGGCAGTCACATGTGTCCATGGTGAATTCCCCAATTTAAAGTTGAGGACTTAGTTGCAAAATAGTACATGTTGCTTTAAAAAATAATGCCTTAAAAATAGCATGAGAAATACATAAGTACACACTATATCTACATCTCTATCTGTCTATCTTTCCATCTATCAATCATCTACCTATATAAATAGAACAGAAGCCAAAAGCAGCAGGACCAATATATATTTCAAATAAAATGATGGATTAAAGACAAAAGTCAGTAACATGACTTGAAAATTTTCATACTCATCATATAGCCATACCAAAGTTATTCTTATACACCAAAAAGTTCAGGGCAAACTATAAAACCCTCAAATAACCAAAATTATTTGCAATACACTATAAGAAAACAAATATAAGAAGAAATTAACCCAGTTGTTAAGAGACACTCCAACACATCTAACTGGTTTTGACAGATGAGATAAATCAAAAGAGTGATAATGTAAAAACAAAATTAATAAAATATTAGTACATATGCATATATATCTAAATTATAGAAATACATGTAATTTATGTATATATTTGTGGTTAGTATCTGAAAAAGAGATCCTATCTCTTCTTTCCAATGATCCACACTGTTCTCTCAAATACTAGTAATCTACTGCACCAGATGAAAATCCTTTTTTTTTCTTATTCTTTTTTATTTTATTTTATTGATTACTTTTTCTTTGTGTGTGGTGCTGATGATTGAAGACAGGGCCTTATGCATGCTGGGCAAGTGCTCTACCCCAGAGTTACACCCCTAGGCCCAATATGAAAATTGTATTAAATTTATAAAAGCTATTTTCACCCATTAAAAAAATGTGCCCATAATAAGGAAAAAAAATATAATCTGCACCAATTTAAAAAGATAGGAAAACAAGCTGATTTCACTCAGGTGTCATTTTTTTCACTAACATAATAATAAAATTAAAATTAAAATGTATGAAATGTATGAAATTAAAAACTACTAGTAATAAAAAATAAATTTTCTCATATGCAAATATTGGATGCAAGAGGAGGTAAAAATTACAATGAGCATTTGTTAGAAAATACTGCATTACTAAACTACTATAAAATGTCACAGTAGTAAATGTTTGGAATGTAACCAAAGCCCTACCCAGATTGAAAATTCATATTCTTAAATCTTTCCTTTATTAGTGAGAAAAAATAAAAATAAAGTAGACCAAGCATTCATCTTAATTCTTTGGAAAAATAAGTAGAAAAAAAAAACAGGAAGGAAATTTTAACATAGTAAATAGAAGAATCCATAAACTGTAAAACAAAAACATATATCTAATAAATCAATGACTAAATCAAGGAGTAAATCTTTTGAACAAAACCTGGACATACAGGATTTGAAAAATATATTAAAATGCTGGTGGGCACTATCATAGTTATTATTCTCCTACTCCCATTTAAGTTCTCATTATCTCTCTTCCATTATCAGCCATGACCTCTGCTCTTCCCCCCTTTTGCATGATTCATGAGAGCACTTCAAACTGATGACCAGAGGCCCCCAGGGATAGTTTCCAGATTCCACCAACAAGCCCTCCCTTCGGACCATTGTTGTCCTCCATCATCAAGGAGAGAGGGGCCCAGTTTCAGGTAAGGGGCATTCAGTAGGCACTTAACATTAGATCATTCTCCCAATTCCCTCTGCACAAAATGAGCACTTGAGTTTTGAAAGATCAAGGATGTAACAGAACGTTTCATCTTCAGCCTACCATACTGTTCCAACAGATGTGGCTCTTTTAATTCTGGTCCATCACTAAAGCACAGAAGCCTGGAAATGTAATTGTACAAAAGCAAAAGGTACCAACAGGTTCCCTCCAGACCCTAGTCCTCTGCATGTCCCAAACTCATCAAATTGCTCATGTGAAATAGGTCCAGCTCTTTGCTTATCAATTATACTTCAACAAAGCTGAAAGACTCAGAGTATGACACGGGAATAGTTCAGAAATGAGCACTGATTAAAGATGATCATGAGCCTAAAAAACAGAACAAAAAAACTCAACGCTCCCTCCAACAGATTTAAACAGCTAACAACAGTGTATATACAGTTCATGTTTCATTGCTGCCCAGGCTGAAGATTGCATCTTCTTTAAGCCTTAACAACCACAGTATGCAAAAGAACTGTAACTTGCCCTGTTTTACTTTTGAAAAAACTGAGGCTTATAGAGAGGCTAGAAGAACCTTTACAAAGTCACCCCCACAGTGACCTTAGGAGAATTTAAACACAGGCAGACAGTGCCTACCGCCACCACGCTATTAGCCCTGTTCTACTATCCTGCAATGGTGACGGCAGAAGATATAGAGTTTCTCCCTCTCTACATTCCTTGTGGCTCAGAGAAACAACTTCTGTTCCAGCACAATCAATACTGAGAACTCTTTTGACCTTCCTTCCACCCTCCACTGGCTCCTTTACATGGACAGAGGACTTTATAAAAAAAAATTGTTTTGATTGCTGAGAGAGATAGAGGAGATTGCAGTCAGCAAAGTTAAAGTTCAGACACACAAGGCCTTGCTCTCTACTCATACCAGCCCCAGGATTCTCTGCCTCTGGGTAGTTTTGGAAAGGTGCTGTTTCCCTTGCAGCCTGGTGATTAAGCGTCAAATCTTGTCACCCAGACTCAGCCTTGGGTCCCGAAGTTTAGACTTGAGAGGAATTATAAGTGGCCAGCCTCCTTGGCCTCTGAACCAGTGTGCTCTCTCTGTCAATTTCACAAGCAATTAAGCCTTTGGTATGCTGTGAGTTCTTGGGCCTAGGTCTCAATTAACTCAAGACTCTGCACAAAGAGGATGCAAGGTCAGCCCGAAACTCAGCCATCTCCATGCCTTGCAGTGGATTCTGGCCCACTCTTGGCTATAAAAAACTCAAATCTTGATCCACTTACATGACCTTTTGCAATGCTAAGAACACATACCTTAATAAATGGTGGGGAACTAACCAGCTAAAGCACTGCTTTATTGAAGTTCAAGAGAGCTACATTCTAGAGGGTTTCTCAGTAGAACCAAAAAGAAGATAGAGCTTGAGTAAAAGAGGAAGTCTCCACAGATCTTTTCTTTGACTTATTCCTAAGTACATAAGGCTGAACCATTTTATTTGAAGTGTGCCACTTAACTTTCTCCTCCCTTTGGGGAAGATGTGCTCCAAATATCTTTCCAGTTGGGCAAAGTTCCTGGAATTATGGACAAAAGATCCAGGTTGGAAATGAGACAAATTCCCTTACATGGGAATGAGACTTTAAAATTTGCACTGTGATCCTTGCTTATAAACAAAGGGAGCTTCATAAAATCATAATTTCAGACAATTTTCCTCAAGCAGATAGGTAAATCAACGTATGAATTGGGTTTTGACATTCACATAATAAGAAACAGATCATTAAAATGAGAAAAGTTTACAGTGTCATTATTTCACATGGCTTCTCCTGGCTGCTTTCACAGAAGGATGGGTGTTTCCCTTAACATGTGACCATGACATATGACACAACAGGTCTATTTTGGATGGAAACACTAGGAACCATTGTGTAAACGGTTAAATTGCCTGGTCAGCTGCTTCTAACACCAGGGATGAGAATAGGTCTTGACAACTTTATGCTCTACTTCAAGTTTATGACCCACTAAAAATATTCCACATTTTAAAACTTGAGAGCCATGATTGTATCACAGGCTGCTATTTTGAGGAAACATGTTGGTTTTCATTTATTGTGTGTGATTCTTGTTTTCTCAGGACTCCTCTTCTTCTTCCCTCCCTCCCTCCCTTCCTTCCTTTATTATTTTCATTTTCTGTTTTCTCTTCTACTTCCTTTTGAAAGAAAGGAGGTTGCTTTTTGTCATAAAGAAGCAACGAGGATCTTGAATCCACCTTTGCATTCAAACTGTCCTGGGAAACAGAGCTCAGCCCAATCTAGGTGTGGCTCTCACATAATGAGAAAATTCACACCAGGCCCTATTTTTTAGCCAGAGTCCCCCCTTCCAGCCCCTGGGAACTTCACAGTTCAGAAAGGCCTCCTTAGTGGAGTACTCAAGGCTCTCACTGCCCGGAGAGCTTGTTTTTGCATATTTCTGATGGCCTGACCTCTGACTTGTAGGTCAAGACTTTGGCTGATGAAATGGGGTTCAAGTTAAATAAAGTCAACAGTTGTCGGGCCTGTTGTTATGTTTGCACTTGGTTCCTCTGCAAACAGAGAACTTAACTTCTCTAGCAATTCTCAACAGACTAAGCCTTTTTTTGGATCAATTGGCCTCTTTTCTGATTTCTGCATTGGTGGGAAAGAGCAATTGTGAAGGGAAAAATGGTCAAGGACCAGGAAGATAAAGAGGTATTGGGAAGTGCTCTGTGAAAATCAGGGTGGAATTAAAGAACTCTGGATGGAGAGTCTCAGACATCCAGGGGCCTGCAGGCCTTGAATATGGATGAACCCCAGGCCCAGGTGGGTCAGTTCCAGGCAGCTCTGCACTGAGGCTAGAGACAATACTGATGTTCTATCTTCAGAAAGATTTTAGGAATCATTTACCCTCGTTGTTTACAAATATTGTTAACAGCTTGATCTTTTCTTTGAATCCAATTCAGCTTTTAAATATATTAAACAGATAAACTCAGTGCTGCTCTGGATGATACAAAGAAAGCATTGCCTCCACCAGCTTCCCTCCACAGAAAGATTTCTGAGACACCTCCTCAAAGCCCTAGTCCCATCAGCATGGGAAGACCACCCGGAGTTCAGCAGACCCCTGACAGGGGTCACCTCTGCAAGATCCCCAACTCAGCACCACTCCTGGGAATTCACAGAGCTTTTGAGCACCCCAGCTGTCACTGACTTATACCCCATGTTCTTCTGGAGCCCCTCAGAAAGCCCACCCTCTGTCCATAGCCATACCTTCATAGAGAGGACCACAGCCAGAATGTTCCTGAAGGTCTAAATAGTGCTCATTATTTGCCTAAGATTGCGGGGTCTTTAAGGTCAAGGATTGTGACTGTTTTATCAGTGACTAATTCAATAGTAAGCAGTCAGCAGTTAATTGATGTTTATCTGAGATGACAGATCAGAGATGACACCTAGGAGAGTAATAATTAAAAACTCCAACTACAGAACCGAGCATTGGGTCCAACACTTTGCAAACACATCTCAATTTTACTAAACACCTAGAAGACACCATGACTCTGTTTATAGAAGAGGAACTAAGTCTTAGGGAATAATTGGCAAAACAAGCTCCCACAAACAGTAGGTAGAGGAACTGGGACTTGAATCCAAGCCTATCTCAATTTTTAATCAGGATGATAGTGGTTGAGCTCAGTGTTGGTAGATGCTCAGTAGAGACAAGGGCTGGGGAGGAGAGGTGAGCAGATGGTCACATGTAAGTGGCAGAGTCTGAGTTGCTTTTTGGGAATTTTCCCTAAGAGATGCACTTTCACCCTCGCCACCACACAAGCTCCATGTCCCCTCCCTCCTTTTTGTCAGTTCTCATCCTGACCCAGATTTATTTCTTCCAGCAGTCAATGGGTGGGTACTGTCTGGATTCCTAAAGGAATTGTGCTACTAGAGAATTACCACCCAGAGCTGACTTCTCTCCAATGACATAACACATCACATCAGCAGCAAGGAGGCAGGCTGGAGGAAATGAGATCATAGATACATGTGTGAATGTATAATACAGCCTCTGGCACATAGCAGGTAATCAAATAATTTTTCCTTCCTTTAGAAATTTCTTCTTGCAAGCTTTCTCTAATTTCCCCTTCTAGCACTTCTTATTTGGTTCAGGAATGATTTGGCATTTCTGACTGTCCACAGAATGTCCCCTCCCCCACCCCCACCCTCTGCAAGACCTTACCTTTTATCATGACCAGGACAATAACATCGCCTCTGATGCCATGTCTCATTTTCACACTGTACCCCTGACTTCCTTTATCATCACTTGATATATCACCCCTCTGTATCAAATTCAAAGGTAGGAGGTGAAGCTTTTGAGCCTCCTTATTTCATTACTGTGGAGCTTGATATTTGGTTTCTTGCCTTGGAAGTTACATTGCAAATAAAGGCAGGGTCAGGAAGAGATGTTTGATTTGCTGGGTGGTGCCAAAGATCAGTTCAGATCTTTGAAACCATGACTTTGCATGGGAGTCAACATGCATGTTTGGGGTAGAGAAGAGCCATCTGCACTAGAGCAGATTATGCTTAGTGAAGCTAGCCAATCCCTAAAAAACAAATACCAAATGTCTTATTTGATATAATGAGAGCAACTATGAACAGAGTAGGGAGGAAGAGCAGGAAAAAAAAGATTAACTTCAAACAGAGACATGAGATGGGAGGGAAAGGGAGAGAAAAGGGAAATTGCATGGAAATGAAGGGAGACCCTCATTGCTATACAAAATTACATATAAGAGGTTGTGAGGGGAATGGGAAAATAAACAAGGAGAGAAATGAATTAAAGTAGATGGGGTAGAGAGAGAAGATGGGAGGGGAGGGGAGGGGGGATAGTAGGGGATAAGAAAGGTAGCAGAATACAACAGTTACTAATAAGGCATTATGTAAAAATGTGGATGTGTAACCAATGTGATTCTGCAATCTGCATTTGGGGTAAAAACTGGGAGTTCATAACCCACTTCAATCTAATGTATGAAATATGATATGTCAAGAGCTTTGTAATGTTGTGAACAACCAATAAAAAAATTTTTAAAAAAGAGAAGAGCCATCTCTCAAGTGGGAGAATCTCAGAGACTTTTGTCTTGCAGAATGGTTATTGGGTAAATAATAATCCCTTGCATGTACTCAGCATTTCACAAGGTGTTCATTACCTTTTGATTCTGACAATACTCCAAGGCAACTGGGAAAGTGCCATCACCCCACTTTAGACACACACTTTAAACTCATCAGATGCCTAGAGGTTCGGCAACTCATCTACCATCTTACCCTTTGATGTAAGAACCTGGCCTACAGCCCAGGTCTGGGGAATGATGATGATCATATAAAAGAGGCAGGTAGATAAAACACCTAGCAGAATGTCTGGTGCATGCATTTGTTCAGAAATTCAGTCTCTTTCCTCATTTCCTTCGTGAATCTTGCACCTGTGCTTTTTTTTTCTGTTCACTGTGCTGCAAAAATAGATGCAAGGGAGTGATTTGGAGGGAGGGAAGAAAAACATGATGCTTGATCTCCAGGGACTATTCCAAGAGGTGCTTCTGAGGCCAAGATGGATGCTATTGTGAAACCCAGTATCAGGAATGGCCGTGTTAGGTCTCACTAGCAGAGTGGGGAAGGAGCGCCTATATGCACATCTGTTTCCTTTTCTCCCTCCGTTCCCACCCTGCTTTTGTGGTTTGTGAATTTGAGGCAAGGGAATGGGAGGTGTCTAGGCTCCTGTCTTCTGGATAATCTCATCCCTCTCTGGCCCTTAACATTCTCTCAGAGGCCTTGTCAGTCTGAAAACACAAGAGAAACCAAGCACATTGCCCTTCCCAGGTTTGCACCTGGGTGTCTGAACTCTCTCTCAGCCACTCATGCCCACCTGACGTACTGGAAGTCTCTGTCCTCTCAAGCCGACTTTGGCTTTGTTCCCAAAGCCACACAGAATGGAAATGCTTTCTAGGAAAAACAGGAACATTCTGCTCTAGTGTTACTTCAGCCAAATCAGTTTACTTGCTGTTTATCAAGATTGCTTTATCCCTTTTTCTGTAAAGACTGTTTTGCCAGGTCAAGAAAGTAGCTGGGACTTTCCATGATAAATAAACAACAACAAAAAAAAATCTAAAAATATAACCATAGGAATTTCTGTCAATTCTGATGAAATGTCACTTTTATGCTGTTAGAACTCTGGTATAACAAATAAATTGAAATGATGGTACCAAGGAAGCTGTGGAGTCCCCCCTTAGAGGTTATTCAAAAGTTTGAGAACCCTAAAGAATGTAACACTAAGATTTACTGATTTTACTCTAGCAACAATGTTTTGTTCATTTTACAAGTATGTATCTCTTATTAGATCATACCCTCCTAAATTTAAGGGCTAGGTCTCAGTCTTTTCATCTTTCAAAGTCTAAGTGCAGGACCTTGAATAATTAACAAAATAATATGTACAAATGGTTGCTGATTCTAAATTTATTATAGCGCAAGCATACTCCCCCCTCTGAAATCCAGACGTCTTAACTGAGAAATCTAGTAATTTAAAATAATTTTGAATTTTTTAAACATGGAAGGAAGGAGACTCAGAGTTGTTCATTATTCACTAAATACCAGATGTGTGAGATAATGTGTTAGTGACATAAATCTGCTTTCACATTTCTTGTGCAGCATATTTGATTAGCTTTCATTGTTATTCCCACTTCACAGTTGCAGTAACTGAGGTTTAGAGGTTAAGTAACTTGCCCAAGATCAAATGACTAGTTAATAGGATTGTTGAGAAAGATGAATAACTAGAAGTGCCTGGAGTACCTCCCTCCACAACAAAGGATAAAAAGAAGAAAGACAATAGCTATCTCATGGAATGTTTGAGGCAGAGTATTAGAATGCAGTGGAGATGTGGTAAAGATGTTTTAGGGCATGAAGAGACACAATGGCCTCGTAAAGAAGAAAACTAAGCAACACAGCATCTACTGTTCCAATTTCAAGCCAAGAGGGACTTTGCTTGGAGGGAAAAGGTAAGAAGAGGCCCCTGGTAATCTCCATTCATGCCACAGATACCCAAAGCACTTACTTTTGCAGGACCCTTTGGACCTCCCCATCCCTGAACTGAGTTTGGAGAACTACTAGCTTAGCATGAGGTTTTATTGCCTTGAAGAAAGAGCCCAGACCATATTTTGCATTCTGTCACCCAGGCTTTGGCTTCATGGAGCCATCTTGAATCCCCATCCACCCAAAGTCCTCTGAGTTAGCTGGCAGCTTCCCCCAGCAGCTCTGCTGACCCAACCCTGTGAACCTGCCCAGATAAACTGCCTACCTTTCCACAGCCTTGGGAAATAAACTGTCAGCCCATATTGATCACCACAGACTGTAGAAGCCCCCAGATAAAGTATGGCAGGCTTTCCTACTCTTTTTATACCCCATAAGTAGCCATGAAGCCCTGCTAACCCATCCTAGGCTCCAGGCCCTTCCCACCTTTTTGCTGCCACAGAAACAGCTAAGTTGCCCTGCCCACACATACTTGATGCTAAAAAATAACCAGGCAGCCCACCATGCACAGCTTAGTTCACATAGGTCCATAAAGCAGAACAACAGTCCTGCCCACACATCTACAAGTGTGGAAAGCAGCTAACCAGCCTTTTAAGAATGTCTCAGCCAGAAAAAGCCCCTGGCCAACAACTGAGTAGCCATGTCCATTCTCCTGTGGGTTCTAGAAAGAGTTGAGCAGAGTCATTCTCTGGAGCTCAGTCCATTGGGGCCCTGAGAATCAGACATTTGCCCCTGCCTACCCAGTCTCAGAAAGTAGCTAAGAAGAACTTCCTGAGCAGATGGGTTCCTGAAGGTCTCAAAAATTTACCCCCAAATACTGGGCACTGATAATGCCCCATCTGGGCCTCCTGGAATGGCCTGGCTATGAGGCAGACCTCAGACACCAAAAGGTATCCTACTGCACTACTGAGAACTCTGCTCCCCACTCATCTGGGCTTACTATGTAGCCTTACTCTTATATCCCACAGAAACTAATGGGTGCTCCATCTTGTTATCTGGGCACAGCATACCCAGAGTTTCCAGTAAACCTGTACCACCCAAGAGAACAGCATTTCATCTGGTGATTCAATACCACAACCCTTGCAGCCCAGGACACAAAGATACCTGCCAACTTCACCAACATATTAACTGAAGAAACTACATGGATACTACAGTTAAGCACTTTCCTTTGAACCAAAGTCAATGTGGTATAGCCGACAGAAACACATGGACATATCTCCAGTAGAAATTATTTTACTACAAGTGCCACCTGGTAAAATTGATAGAGGAAACAGACTCACCAGATACACAAATACCAATGCAAGGATGTAAGAAGCATGAAAAAGAAGATAACATTACTCTCCAAAGGAACAAAATTCACTAGCAAATTGCATCACAAATAATTCAAAATCATGATTGCAAGGATACCTAAAATGAGATAGAAAATAATATAGACAGACAATTCAATGAAATTTGGAAGACAATTTATGATATAAATGGGGAATTTAGTGAAAAGATGGAAATAACAAAAAAAGAACCAATCAGAAATGAAGTAAAACATACAGTGGAGGGGCTCAAGAGCAGAAATAACCCAGTTAGGAAAAAAGGAAGAAGAAAAATTATACAACTTAAGGACTTAGAAAAGGAAAAACAGACCAAACTACAAATTAATAGAAAGTTAAAAAAATCAAGAAAAAAATAAAATGTAGAGTACAAAACAAAAGATCAATGAAGAGTTGTGAAGTTTTGTGAAGACCAACAAAATTAATAAATCTTTAGGTAGACTAACCAAGAAATGAAAAAGATAAGACCCAAATAAATCAGAGATGAAAAAGACAATATCACAACAAACACCATTGAAATACACCAGATCATTAGGGATTATTATAAACAATTATTTGCAAATAAATTAGAAAACATAGAAGGTATGGATAAATTTCTACACAAGATAAGCTATCAAAATTGAATCATGAAGGCATAGAAAACCTAAATAGACCAACAACACATACCAAGAATGAATCAGAATTAAGTCTTCTAACAAAGAAATACCCAGGACCAGATGGCTTCAGTGCCAAATTTTTGAGAACTTCCTCTGTGGGTAAGGTTGTGTGTGTTGCTGGGGATTGAATCTAGGCAATACATATGCTAGGCAAGTGCCCTACCACTCAGTTACATCCTTGCCCAGTTTTAACAAACTTTTAAAGAACCAATGTCAAATATTCTCAAACTATTGAAAAATAATGAATTGAAGAAAACCCTTCCAAACTCATGTTATGAGGCCAGCATCACTCTGATACCAATACCAGAGAAAAACACAGCAACAACAACAAAATCTGTAGACTAATACCCCAATGAACATAGATGTAAATATTTTCAACAAAATACTAGCAAATCAGGTCCATCTCTATATAGATATAGAGATTATACACCATGTTTGCTGGCAGCTGGAAGTTTGCTGGGGCCCCTTTGGCTGTGGCTCTCAACATCTCCCCCTCTCTGTTTAAACAACAAGCATGTGGCTTAGGGACCGTGCCTGCCTTAGGTTGTCCAATACTACATATGGTCCTTACCCGTCTTCGGATGAGCTGACCTCAGGGCGTCAGCCTCCTGTCTTAGGTTGGTACCATTGTAATTGGATCTTACCCGTCATTGACTACCGGTCCAGTATACAGCCACACTTGTGGAGAGGTACCAGTGGGGGGGTGAGGTTCTTTGCCTCACCTCTGTTGGCCCCCAAATAGCTGAACGATCATTACAAGCAGAAGGGAGGAAGATATACCAAATCAATACTCCAACACTACCACAAGTCGCTGCACCAACAGATAGTTCTCAATGCATACAAGTGAGTTTACAATGCATACAAGTGACACATAGTTTAGGCAAGTTCTGTAAGCGGTTCAGTGATGGCTATTGCAGAAACTGTAGATTAGTTTTATCTTTGTCTTCACCGGCACAGGGATGAAGATAGGAATTCTGGCAATAATGGCTAAAGAAAAAATTATATAACATTCTAGAAGGTACTAAAAGAAAACAATTTTCTTAACAATTTACATTGTCTTCACTGGCACTGGGATGAAGATAGAAATTCTGGCAATAATAGCTAAAGAAAACATTGTGTAACATTCCAGAAGGCACTAAAAGAAAACAATTTTCTTAACAATTTACATTATCTTCACTGGCACTGGGATGAAGATAGAAATTCTGGCAATAATGGCTAAAGAAAACATTGTGTAACATTCCAGAAGGCACTAAAAGAAAACAATTTTCTTAACAATTTACATTATCTTGAAAAGAATTATTAAATATAATGAAAAGGATAGGTGAAAGTAAACAAACAGATCTGTTAACCTTTTTTTGTTTACATATTAAAACAATTCTTAACAGTTATTTACCCAATTTAAATTAAACCATTTAAATCACGTGAATAAAAAAAAATTTGGATCCATTTTTTTTTTATGAGCGCTCATCATATATGATATATGGACATATGTACATTCAAACACAAAACACAAGTGTGCACACATAATATAATACATACAACACATAACATAATGGTAAAGGCCTTATAACTTTTTACAGGTGAAATCTCCATTGCAATGTTTAAAAACTCTATAGTAAAAAAATATATATATATATATAGAACTGATCAGCAAAACATTAACCTAGGTCTATATGAGCTCAAAAAACAAAATAGAATAAAATAGATATTGAAAAAAGCATCCTGGTTCTGTTGCAGATGTAAGGATAGCCAAATTGGAGTTTTGGATATCAGCTGTTATGGATTTGAGCCAAATCATCTTCTTTTTGGTCTGTAGAAATTGCTTTAGTTAATCTCTCTGGAATCCAAATCGGCTGCTGTTCTCCCTGTGGAAACACAAAAACAGGCCCCCGACTCCAGACAATCACTGGGTCAGGACTTTAGTTAATCTCTCCGGAATCCAAATCGGCTGCTGTTCTTCCTGTGGAAACACACAAACAGACCCCCGACTCCAGATAATTACTGGGTCAGGACCTTTCCATTGTCCTGTTAGAATATCTTTCCAAAGTACCTTGGGCTTATGTACATTTTTTGGACACATATGCCTTTCTGCAGCACTAAGTCCTGATGAATCCAAATTTAAAAAGTTTATCTTTGGGGAATATATACCCCTTCCCAATTCCGTCTTTTTGCTTTAATAAGTACATTTTAATAGTTTGATGAGCTCTTTCAACTATGCCTTGTCCCTGTGGATTGTATGGGATTCCTGTTATATGAGTAATGCCAAATGATGAGCAAAATTGTTTAAAAGAAGTAGACGTATAACCAGGGGCATTATCTGTTTTTAACTGTTTTGGAATGCCCACAGTGGCAAAATTTTGTAAGCAATGAGCTATAACATCTTTAGTTTTTTCTCCGGCATGAAGGGAGCCCATCAAAAATCCAGAAGAAGTATCAACTGTAACATGCAAATATTTTAATTTTCCAAATTCTGGCAAGTGTGTGACGTCCATCTGCCAAATATGGTTAGGTATCAATCCTCTAGGATTGACTCCAAGATTAACTTGTGGTAAAAAGGTCACACAATTTTGACATTGTTTTATTATTTGTCTAGCTTGTTCCTTAGTTATTTTAAAACGCTTTTGTAAAGTATTAGCATTGACATGGAACCTTTTATGAAAATTTATAGCTTCTTCTAGTATAGAGAAAATATGTACGTCATGTGTAGTTTTATCTGCTAAATCATTGCCCAAACTAAGGGCTCCAGGCAATCCTGTATGTGCCCTGATATGTCCTATAAAGAATGGATCTTTTCTGTCCCAGATTAAACTTTGTATAGTGGAAAACAAAGAGAAAACAGTAGAAGAAGGGGAAATCCTACCAGCATCTTCAAGGGATACTATAGCATTAACTATATACTGACTATCAGAAAATAAATTAAATACAGAATCTTTAAACATCACAAAAGTTTGTAATACTGCATTAAGCTCTACCTTTTGAGCTGATTGTTTGGGTACTAAAAATGTAAAAGTTCGATCAGGTGTAACTATTGCTGCTGTACCATTATTTGACCCATCAGTGAATATATTTGGAGCATCCATGATAGGTGTTTTTCTTGTCATTTTTGGAAAAATTACAGGATGCAATGACCAAAAAGACAATAAAGGATTAGATGGTAAGTGGTCATCAAATGAAACATTAGATTTGCACATGATTATTGCCCAAGTATTTAACTCATTAGCTAATTCATCAATTTGATTCATAGTATATGGAGTAATAATTTTATTAGGAGAAATTCCAAACACTGCCTTTGCTGTTTTTATTCCTTTGAGTATTAATTGTCCTACAGCCTCAGGATACCTAGTAAGAATAGTGTTAGGAGAATAAGATAAATGTATCCATAATAATGGACCTTCTTGCCAAAATACTCCTGTAGGAATATTTTTTGTTGATAGTACAATAAATAATAAAGGCAAATTTATATCAATTCTATCCAAATGCATATTTTCCATATATGTTTCAATAATTTTTAATGCCTTTCTTGCTTCAGGCGTTAACATTCGGGGTGAATTTGGATCTGATGGACCTTTTAGGATATCAAATAAAGGTCCCAATTCTCCTGTTGGAATACCTAGATAAGGCCTTATCCAATTTATGTCTCCTAATAACTTTTGAAAGTCATTAAGTGATTTGAGTTGATCTACTCGTATTTGAATTTTTGGTGGACGGACCATGGTTGAGGATAATAGAACTCCCAAATAATTAATTGGAAAATTTAATTGTACTTTATCTATTGCTATCTCTCGATTATAATTTTTTAATAAGTTTGTAAGTGTGGCATAACATTCTAGCAATGTGTTTTTAGCTTTGTGTGCTAATAATATGTCATCCATATAGTGAAATATTTGTAGCTCAGGATTTTGATTTCTAAGTGGCTGGATTACTTTGTTAACATAAATTTGACACATAGTTGGGCTGTTAGCCATCCCTTGAGGGAGTACTTTCCATTCATATCTCTGATCAGGACCTTCATGATTCAGTGCAGGGATAGTAAATGCAAAACGTGGACTATCCTCAGGATGAATTGGAATTGAAAAGAAACAATCTTTAATATCTATAACTAAAACATACCAAGTTTTTGGCAAAGCAGACAACTGAGGAATCCCCGATTGAGCAGGTCCCATAATGACCATTTCATTATTAATGGCTCTTAAATCTTGCAATAATCTCCATTTACCAGATTTCTTTTTGATGACAAAAATGGGAGTATTATGGGGAGATACAGAAGGTTGTATATGTCCTTCCACTAATTGTTGTTTGACCAGATCATGGGCTACTTGTATCTTTTCTTTAGTCAAGGGCCACTGAGGGACCCATACTGGTCTTTCTGATTTCCAGGTAATTTTTATTGTCTCAGTGGCCCTTTGTGAAAATCCAACCCATGTCTATCTGTTCCTTGATTTATTTGTATTGGTGCTGCTATACCTTGTTCTTGTTTTTCTAATCTTTTTCCTTTCCTAAAACCTTGTCTAGCCATAATAGTGGGTGCATTTTGATTGATATTATTTGTTAATGTCAAACCTAATTGATCTAAGACATCTCGTCCCCATAAATTTACAGGAAGATGATCCAATACATATGGCTGTATAGTTCCTTCACATCCTTCAGGATCCTTCCAATCTAATACCATTGCACTTTTATCGGGATTATTCGCCACTCCTAGGCCTCGAAGCGTTTGAGTGGCTTGTTGTAATGGCCAATGTTTTGGCCATTCTTGATGAGAGATAATGCTAAGGTCTGCACCTGTATCCAGTAGCCCATTAAATTCATGTCCTTGAATATTTAGTTTTAGCATGGGGCGAGAATCTAAATTTAAAGAAAGCATAGCCCAATCTACACCTGTGGAGCCTAATCCCTTGGAACCTCTTTCTACAACATGACTGGAAAATTTATCATGTAGGCTTGGTATTATTAGTAATTGTGCTATTCTATCTCCTGGTGAAATTACTGATATACCCTTTGGAGAACTGGCTATAATTTTTATTTCACCTTCATAATCGGGATCAATTACCCCAGGACTTATCAAAAGTCCTTTTAGAGTAGAAGAGCTGCGTCCCAATAATAAGCCTACTGTTCCTTTGGGAAGAGGTCCTTTCACCCCTGTGGGAATGATTTGAACTCCCATCTCTGGAGTTAGTACTGCTCTGGCAGAGGCGCAGATGTCCAACCCTGCGCTCCCTCTGGTTTGTCTGATGAGGGATCTGATGCCCTGGGCACTACCCTGATGGGGTTGCTGGGGTTGCTGGGTTCCTCCAGAGCTCCGTATATTTGTGGTTTGGGGCCCCAGAGCATTGGGGGCCCCTGTCCGTTTTTTGGCAACGGAGCCCGATGCCTTTGTCCACGATATTGTGGATAAAAACCTTGTCCTTGTTCGTTTTTTGATAATGGAGTACCCTCTATGGTGGTTTGAGAACGGCATTCATTAGCCCAATGTCTCTCTCTACGGCATCGTGGGCAAATACCCGGTATTCTATTCCTTTGATACCTAGTATTGTTAAACCCTCCTCCTATGGGGCAATTCCTTTTAAAATGTCCTGCTTGTTGACAATTGTAGCATGTTCTTAGCCAGGCATCTAAAGCCTGTTTTACTGCAGCTGCCATGACTTGCTCTTGTTCATTAATGTCTCTACACAATTTAATATATTTGTTTAAATCTTCCTGTTTCCATGGTCTAATGATATCTCTGCACCAACGATTCGCTTGGTCATAAGCCAGTTGTTTTATTAATGGCATTGCTTGTTCTGTATTCCCAAAAACTCTGGTAGCTGTTTGAATAAGCCTATCTACAAATTCAGCATAAGGTTCATTAGCTCCTTGTATTATCTTAGATAATTGACCTTGTAAACCTCCATGTCCTTGTAAAGTCTTCCATGCCTTAAGTGCATCTATAGCAATTTGTGCGTATACACCAGGATCATATGCAAGTTGTTGCTGCCGATCCTCATAAGGTCCCTTTCCTAACAACATATCTAGATTTCTCTGAGGATAACCAGCTGCTGCATTTCCCATAGCTGTCTCCTTGCAAAATTCCTCATTAGCAACCTTCCATAACAGGTATTGTCCTCCAGTTAGCACAGCTTTACACATATTAGCCCAATCTGCTGGCGTCATGTTTAAGTTGGTAATGGATTCGATCAAGCTTACAGTGAAGGGTGCTTGAGGACCATAGGTTGTTACAGCCTCTTTTAGCTCCTTCACTGTTTTGTAAAATAAACCCTGGTGAATTCGCTGCCCTCCTACCTCAAATACAGGGCATACTTGAGATCCTGTCTCAGGATCCCAACTATCAACTGCGGGAGTTGGGAGTCTCTTAGCATATGGAGGTGGTGCTGTTGATTGGACACTTATGCCCTCTGGTGATAGAATGCTGTTAGTAGAAGTCTCCTGTAGAGGTGGTGCTGTTGGTTGGAGACTTTCGCTCTCTGATAGAAAGGTGTTATTAGCAGTCTCCTGTTGTAACTTTTCCCCTGATGGCTTTTTCTGCTCTAAACTTCCTTCCTCTGTCTCACTAGCTTGAAAGACCTTCTCTTGTACTTGAATCTTTTCCTCATTCTGACTAACTTGAGAGACCTCTTTTACTTGAATCAATATGTCTTCTCCTTCCTCTACCTTTGTCTGATCTGAAGGCTTTGGACTAAGCAAACCAGATACGTTCGCCCACAATGTCAATGTGCCAACTGGCAGAGTCCCTGGGTTGTACTTTTCTATTCTTTTTAAATCTTCACCATGATGGTTCCATTGTGATATATCTAACAACTCCTCCTTAAAAAGCCATGGGCTATATTTTTGTATTGTATCAACGTATGCCCTGAGTATTCTTGATTTTACTGAGATGCCTCCTTCGTCTAACAATTTACTTAACACTCTTTCGGTTTGTTTTTTACTAATTGCTGATCCCGTATTTCTACTATAATACAACCCAGCAAGATAACACCAAACCAAACCGAGACAGAATCCAATAAAAATGGAACAACAAAATTTCATTATAGCCTTTCTATCCTCCTGACATGTGCATCCGTCCTTTCTCCCTATCTGTTCCTCAGACGCAAATAGTTTTTCCTCAAATGTGAGCGGTTTTTCTTCCGTCTCACTCATCTCCAGGGACTGAAATGTCCATCCGACCTTTCTCCCTATCTGTTCCTCAAACGCAAATAGTTTTTCCTCAAATGTGAGCGGTTTTTCTTCCGTCTCACTCATCTCCAGGGATAGGCAACTTAAAACAAAAATGAAGCAAAACAAAAGAGGAATCTTAGAATGGCTACCCATCCTCTCGCCCTGCCCTCAGGGGCGAGCAGTTTACTTACCCTCAGTCGCTCCCGTGCGAGCCACCAAATGCCGCAGTCTGACTGGGCACAATTCAGGAGCCACTTGTCAAAAGAAACAAACTTTATTTTTAAAACTACAAACGCCAAACAAAACAGCTCCTCAGGAAAAACCCTCAGAGCCCAACTGCCACCACCGGCTTCCACAAGCCTCTCTCCTCACAAACCACACCACCTCCCACAATCCTCCTGCTCTTGAGGCCGATTGGCTGGGTCATGTGGGCGGAGCCAAAGAAGTCCCCCAATGAGCAGTTCCGTAGTCTGAAGGGCAGGGAAACAGCCCAATGAACATCGCCGCAGAGGAGCCAATCAGCTAGATGTTGCTGGGGCCGCTGTGAGCCAATCATCAGCTGGCAGTCTGAAGGGCAGGGAAACAGCCCAATGATCATCACCGCAGAGGAGCCAATCAGCTAGATGTTGCTGGGGCCGCTGTGAGCCAATCATCAGCTGGCAGCTGGAAGTTTGCTGGCAGCTGGAAGTTTGCTGGGGCCCCTTTGGCTGTGGCTCTCAACAATGACCAAATTCAATTTGTCACAGGAATAGAAAGGTAGTTCAAATACAGCAAGTTGGTAAAAACAATACACCACATAAAAAGAATGAAGGATTAAAATCATAAAATCATGTCAGCAGATGCAGAAAAGCATTTCTTAAAACTCAACATCCTTCAATGATAAAAGTCCTCAAAGGGCTGGGGTTGTGGCTCAGTGATAGAGCAATTGCCTAGCATGTGTTAGGCACTGGGTTTCATCCTCAGCACTATATAAAAAATAAATAAACAAAATAAAGTTATTGTATCCACTTACAACTAAAAAATATTTTAAATATCCCTCAAAAATTAAGTATGGAAGGAAGATACCTTGATGTAATAAAGGCTATAGATGACAAACACCCAACCCACATCACAATGACTGGGCAAAAGCTGAAATTGTGTCATTTCAGGACAGGAACAAGACAAGAGTGTTTACTTTCACTACTTGTATTCAACATAGTATTAGAAATTTTATCCAGAGCAATAAGAGTAGAGAAAAAACAAAAGATATCCAAGTAGTAAAAGAGGTGATAAAATCATCTTTGTTTGTGGATAATATAATTTTTCCAGTAATTGAGATTGAACTAAAAAATGCTCTATCACTGAGCTACACCCCAGTCCTTTTTATTTTGAGGTAGAGTCTTGCTAAATTGTTAAGGCTGGACTTGAACTTGTGTTCCTCCTGCCTCAGCCTCCTGAGCAGTTAGGATTGCAAGCATGTGCCACTGTGTCAACTGACATGGTTTTACACATACACACACACTATATATATGTATAAAGATTCTACCAGATTTTACAAACAGATAAATAAATTTAAATAAGCTTACAGGATACAAAATTGACATATAAAATCCATAGCATTTTTATATATCTATAATGAAATTGCTGAAAAGAAATCCCACTCACAACTGCTACACAAAAATTAAAATACCTAGAACTAAATATGACCAAGGGAATGAAGAATGTGTACAATGGAAACAACAAATCATTGATTAAAAAAAAACTGAAGATTACACAGAAAAATAAAGACATCCTATGTTCATGGACTGGTAGAATTAACATTGTTAAAAGTCCATATAATGGGCTGGGGATGTGGCTCAAGTGGTAGCACACTCACCTGGCATGTGGGGGGTGCTGGGTTCTATCCTCAGCACCATATAAAAATAAAATAAAGATGCTGTGTCCACCAAAAACTAAAAAATAAATATTAAAAAATTCTCTCTCTCTCTCAAAAAAAAGTCCATATAGTCCCAAATGATCTATATATACAATGAAATTCCTATGAAAATACCAGTGATATTCTTCACAGAAACCATAAAAACACTCCTAAAATTTGTATGGCATCACAAAAGACCTCAACTAGCTAAAATGATCTTTATAAAAAAAATCTAGAAGCATTACAAAACCTGACCCTAAAACATACTAAAAAGCATGAATAACCAAGAGAGAACCGTGGTTCTGGCATGAAACAGACACATATACCAATGAAACAGAATAGAGAACCCAGAAATAAATCCATGCATTTATGTTGACTGTTTTCAACAAAGGTGGCAAGAAAATATAATGAGAAAGGGAAGTCTCTGATAAATGTTACTGGAAAAAATTGATATGCAGAAGAAAGAAACTAGGCCCTATCTTTGACCTTGCAGAAAAAAATCAACTAAAAATGGACTAAAACCTTAAATGTATGACCCCAGACTATGAATCTCCAGAAGATAATATAAGGGAAATGCTTGATGATATTGGTCTGGGGAAATATTTTTTGGATATCACCCCCAAAGAAAAACGATTTTGTTTATGACACTAAAAGCAAAAGTTGACAAGCTTGATTACATCATATTAAAACACTTTTGTATGTCAAAAGAAATAATAAAGTGAAGAGACAACCTTCAGAATGGGGAAAAGCATGAAATATTCCACTGGCAATGAGTAAATTTCCAGAATATATAAGGAAGCAAAACAGCTAAGTAGATAAAGAAAATTATCAGATTAAAAAAATGAATGAGGGCTGGGGATGTGGCTCAAGCGGTAGCGCGCTCGCCTGGCATGCGTACAAACAGAGATGTTGTGTCCGCCGAAAATAAACTAAAATAAATAAATAAATTCTCTCTCTCTCTCTCTCTCTCTCTCTCTCTCTCTCTCTCTCTCCCCTCTCTCTCTCAAAAAAAAAGTTAAAAAAAAATGAATCAATGACCTCACTAGACATTTCTCAAAAGAGGATATACAGATGGCTAATAAGCATGATAAAATGCTCAAACCCACTAAATACCAGGGGAGTACAGATCAAAATCACAGTTAAATATCATCTCCCTCCTTTTAGAATGGTTATTATCAAAAAGACAAGAAATAACAAATGCTGTTAACAATGTAAACAAAAAGGGGTCTTTATACACTATTTGTGGGATTATAGTATAGCTATATGGAAGACAGTATGAATGGAAGGTCCTCAAACAAACAAACAAACAAAAAACCCACTACCATATGATCTAACAATCTAACTTCTAGGTATACATCTTAAGGAATTGAAATCGTAAGTTGAATAGACATTTGCACTTCCATATTTATTGCTGCACTTTTCACAACAGTCAAAACACAAAATAAATCTAGGTGTCCATCAACAGATGAATGGATAAAGGAAATGTGGTATATACACTCTATGGGATATTATGCACTCATAGAAAAGAATAGAATTCTGTCATTTGCAGCAAGCTAACTAGAACCAGAGGATATTGGGTTAAATAAAATAAATCAAACAGAAATACATATTCCACATGTTGTAACTCATATGTGGAAGCTAAAGTGTTGCTCTCAAAGAAGTAGAGAATATAATGGTGCTTACCAGAGACTGGGAAGGGTGTGGGAAGGGAGGGATGGAGAGAAGATAGTTAATGTGTACAGGGGAAAAGTTGGATACGATTAATAACTTTTCATGTTTTATGGCACAGGAGGATAACTGGATACATTTAGTTGAATATTTCAAAATAGGCAGTAGAGAGGATTTTTGAATGCTCCTGATCCAAAGACATGATATATGTCTGAGGTTATAGGCCATTTACACTGATCTGGTCATTAAATATTTTATACATGTACTGACCCTATAAATATGTGTAGTCACTATCTGGCAATTAAAATTAAAATGGTTAAAAAAAAACTAGTAAGTAACAAAAGTAATTTTGGCTTCACTTCTATCTGACTCCAAAGAGCACAGCTTCCTTACCACACTTATAGCCTTTGATCTTGGGCTTGTTGCCTTTCATATCAATTATTCTCACTTTTATTTTTACCCCCCAGGGGGGGTTCCTATGATTTATTTACCTTTTCTTCTTTCCCTTATACTACTCTTGTATCACTGTTGTAACAACTTACCATCCACTTAGTGACTTAAAACAACAAATATTTATTCTCAAAAGGTCTGGAGGTGAGAAGCCCAAAATGAGTCTTAAGGGAATAAAATCAGGGTGTTAACAAGGTGGGCTCCGTCTAGAGGATCCAGGAAAATCATTGGGTCGGGGTCACATCAGTCCAGCCCCCACCTGTCATATTACTTTGGGCTTCCACTGACTTTCTTGCCTCCTTCTTTTAAGGACCCTTGTGATTAAATTGGGCCCACCCTAGGAATCCAGGCTTGTCTTCCCATTTCAAGCTTCTTAATTTAGCTTGGCATGTAATAAATCCACAATAAAGTTTGCATTATTCTTAGTGTAAAAAAAATTCTTAATCACATATATAAAGTCTCTTTTGACTTAAAAGGTAAAATTCACAGACTCTGGGATGTGAGTGCGTGCAGACCTTTAGTGGTCTTTATTCAATCTATCCATACCCTTATGACTGAAAAATGTATCAGTAAAAAGTAAAATTTTCTTTAGTGTAGTAGTTCAGGAAGATAGTTGATCAATAGTGGATTGAATCAAGAATTTACAATTCTATAAGTAGCTCTGTGGGGCACACAATTGAACCAATCAGTCACAACCTAAGATACTTATTTAAACAGATGCCTGGACCTAGGTTAAGTGTAGTAAGTATACAAACTACTTATTTACTATAAAATTTAAAATTTACCTAATGCTATACAAAACATATAACTGGTGAATGTACCCCAATAGCTATTATGCTTTAGTGGAATATGGAATTTGTGATATTTAAACTACTTTGCTGTTCAGTTGTCCCACATTTTAAATAAATGCCCTATGTTTGAAATTCCCCATATAAATAATCATTTTTCTTATACTTAAAACTACATGTATTGTGTTTGTAACTTTTTCTCCTACCCAAATTATGGTAGAATGGCTCTCTTGAACTTCTTTGTTAGCCTCTTCAAGTGAACCTAATCATTGGAGCCACTCATGTGGCAGACTGTCAGTTAAAAAGACCCAAATGTCAAGATGTTTTTATCAGTCACATCAAAAGTAACTTTCAGATTGAATAGTTCTCTATTTTATGTCAAATATTTGGCATGGATTTTTTTTTGAAAAATAGAAATTGTTTACATGCTAATGCTAACTTTGCCCAAGTGTTCATGTCTCATCTAGAATATCCTCCACCTGTTAGTGAAAAAAAGGAGGATGGGACATATCCTGTTGCCGATAAATACCCATTAGCTTTCAGAAGCAAATACACCCCCTTGTACACATCCAGCATGTGATCATAATAGAATTACATTCTGTGGTTTGTGGAAAAAGAAGTGTTTTAGAGCCAGCCCACATGTTTTCAAATTTCATACCAATATACATTCAGTTTCTGAGCTGCTCACTTGCTCGCTGGCATGAATCCAATTTTCACATGCAATTTCTTTATGAATTGAAGGAAATATATAGGCAGGCATCTTGCTATTTAGAAAAAAAATCAATTTATATATATTTGAACATGTGCCTTGCTGTGAATGCAGGACAAAACATATAGGTAGACATCTCAGGTCACCAGTAAGTCTTCCTTTTTAATGACGGATTATAGAAAGAAATATTCTTCTCTATGCTTTACATACCGAATGCTTTCATTAAAATGTTTTTTTTTTCTATTTAAAAACTGCTCTGCTCCATAATCACTAATATAATGACCTATCTAAAAATGCCATATGTCATCGAACTATTTGGCAGCAAAACCCTATTTGAGGCCCATTATTTAGTGACAGCAGTGTATACTTGAATAAATAAACTTCATTATCTATATGCTCGAATCCATGAACATCTGTGAATGAAGAGATACAGCATATTGATTTTGCTATGGTCCTTCATTGCAATGTAGGTGCATTACATCAGTTTACTATTTCGATGACCTGGTGCAGTTCAGAAATAAAAAATCAATACCTGGAAACCTCTCAAACCAACAGAAATGTAATCATTTTTTTATCTGTGGGTAGGCACTGGAAGTCAGTGGTAGTTTTTCTGTCCTCAACCCTCAACACTCTTGTCTTCTTGTTAAAATATTTAGGGAGCTCCCATGGGAAATACTATACCTAGATTGAACCTGTATACATAAGAAAGTAAAAAAAAAAGTCTGCTCTGCGTTTCCTTTTAGCCACAAACATCCTCATCTCTTATAGGCACTTCCCTTAAAGAAGGTTGGGATGGGAGGTAGCTCTCCTCTAGTTCCTGAACACTCTTCTACTGATCGACGGAAGCCGCAGGGACTTAGTACTTCAACCATGATTATTATTTGAACTCAGCATACAATTTTACATCATGTAACTTAAATTCTCATTCAGATGGGAACACACTAATTAGACATCTAGCAGTTTTTTCCGATTATGTTTTTTTGCTGACTATGAAAGAAAAGAATTCTAGACAGGAAAACATGGTAGAAGTGTTCCAATGATTGATAACATGTCTTAAGGAACTGTTACATTTTTAAAAAATCATTAAAAATTTTGTTAACTCACTCATCTACATTTATAGAAGATAAGCTACTCTTTAAATATAATCTAACTGATGGAAACATGAAGAAGTTATATTCTTTACTGTGGAAGAATTTACAATTTATCTAGTAAGAAAAGAGACAGGCTTACAAATAAGTAAAATGCAGGATAAAAAATAACAGATGCTATCGTATGGAATATTAAATAGTGACTTATCGGTTATCTGAGATGGAATAACTTTCAAAAAGACAGGGAGTAGAAGAAAGCTTCATGGAATCAGAATGTTTGTGCCGAACACAAGTTAACATTGAATAATCATCAACTGGGGATCTATGTGAGTACCTGGCAGGGGTGGGCAAGAGAGATGTGGTTGAGTAGGGCAGGAAGACTTTATGGCATTATGTCCCATCGTGCTATATAGGGGTCAGCTATAAAAACTAGATTGAGCAACAAATATACCATTTATGGCAACTTTCAAATAAAAAATATGTTTTTAGAGGTCTATTTCTTCTGAGAGCATAAGTGGATTATAAATGGTAATAATCATTAATGTTATTAACAATAATGAATTATATGATAAATTTTAGATTATTATTTCCAATCGATTTTAATGAATCTGTGTTGCTTTCATTGAAATATTCACAAAATTGAAAACATGGGATTTACTGGTGTAAATAAAACTATACAAAAATAAATGAATTACGTGTATGACAAATCTATGAGGAAGTATAGGGTTTGATGAGCTCCTAGGACCAGATGCCCCAATTCAAGGATTCTCTGATAAGATGGTATTTAAGTTGGATATAGGGAAAGCTATAGTAGATGATATAGGTAGTGAAGTGGGGGAGCAAAGGATAGGCATAATTAAGACCCAGTTTGTCCCATGACATGCCTTGGGGGATGACTAATGTGACACTGATTACATAGCTCTCTGGAGCATCACCTAAACATAGGATCCATGAGTAGACATAAGAATTTATGGGTCTGGGGGTTGGGGTTATAGCCCAGTGGTAGATCATTTGCCTCACTTGTGTAGGGACCTGTGCTTAATCCTAGTACTTCAATCATCATCATCATAATAAATTTAAAAAAATAAAAGTATAGGTCTGGAAAGCTAGGCTGAGATAGGAAAAAAGTGAACTCTCAATTATTGATTACCAACTATAGATTAGGTGTTGTATGGGTCGTTTATTTTCACACCCATTCCTTCATTTAATTTACAAAGTTCTTGTTTTACAAATGAGGAAAATAAGGATTTAAAAAGCTAAATTGTTTCCCTAAAATAATACTGTAGGTGTGTACGCTTTCTACTGGAAAAATAAGACGGTATTTGGTACTCAGGGTGGGGTCATGGGAGCGGGTATCTGCATCTGGGTGGAATCACTTTTATTTTACTTAAAAGAGAGATGAAGAGAGATTAAGTTATTCTTCCAAAGATGAAGAGCCAGATAGGCAGAGTCAGGATTAGAAACTTTATTCGGATAATTTTATGTCAATGTAAATGTCATCAATGAAAATTGGAGAAAGGAAACCAGATGTGAGAGAGTTTAAAAATGGAAACTTCTGACTCCTATATTGCTTCAAAATTAAGCCCCAACTCCATCAAACTCCACAGCAGAACTTCCCCAAGGGTCTGCTGCAAATGAATTACATGTGCACAGTGAGATATTTATCCACTCAGTCCTCAGACTGGAGGAAGCAAGTCTATTGGGAAATACAGAAATATACCATACCCGCACCCCACATGGTTTGTAAGGATTCATTGAACATTAAGAAAATAGGAACACTGAATAGAACCTTAGAAGATGAGCCAGTGGTCTGTGAATCAGGACAGTCTTCCATGAACACATGGCCTTTCAGTGGGTATTTGAATGATGGTAGAAGGATGAGGTAATAGGGGAGGGCTGTGAAGTCTTTCAAGCTGGGGGACCACAAGTAAAGCCTGAGGCAATAGGTTTCCACTGTAGGGAGGTAACATGGCCACATGGTCCACACTTTCGAAGCAGAGTGCCTCTGTTGATAGACAAGTGAAGAATGGAGTAAGTAGGGTGCGGAACAGCAGTTCTGTGTGGAAGATTGGAGGATTTGGGTCTTTATCTTAATAGCAATAGAAAACCATCCAGTCAATGAAGCTTTGTAGGTTGTGAGGGTTTTTATTAGGGAGGAAGGTTGACATTGAATTTTGATTTGCTCTCAACTCTGGAAAAAGCATCAACACAGAGGAGTTTTAGGAGGCTGCTGCAGCTCTGTGATAGCAGAATTAGAGAGAAGCATATATTTTTGAAGATACACAGGAGGCAAGAGGGTGGAGCTGGGCACACAGGGAAGGGACATATCTCCAGCAGGGTGAGGAGGGGTGAGAAGATGCTTCTCTCCGAATAGAGTCTGACCTCCATTTCTGACTTCGTTTATCTCAAGTGCAGGGAGAGTGGCCGACTTACTTTGTCAAGACTACACCTAACAGTCTCCAAGTCTCGAATTCTCCTGGTGGAGAGTTCCCACTTCCCTGGAACTACCTTTGTCTGTGTTTCAAAATTCTGTTTTTTTTTTTTTTTAATTCCAGCTCAAATGTCACCCCCCCCACCATGAAGTCATTTCTAATTTAAAGTAATTTCTGCCTCTGTTGATTGTATACCTCAATTTGAATGACCCACACAACCCTTTTTGAATGTTTATCACATGTTCCTTAGGGTCCTTTATTTTTGTGTCTGTCTACCTCTTCCACATGGCCAGAGAGAACCAGGCCTTTATCCATCTATGTCAAAGCTTGCGGGCCAGGTAGAGTTGGATTGTAATGAGATTTTATTTTGACTCTGTTCAAATGTTTGCATTGTTTGCCAAAAAACTGCAACCAGTTAAAATCTAGAGTTCCAGTTTCTCAGGGAAACAAAAGTTCAAGCCATCTGCTGGAGTCAATGTCTGTCCTCTGCCTTCCTTCTACTCTACTCCTTGTCCTTTATTAATTTACATTACTAACCTGGCCCCTTAGTTTGGAATGCTGATCTAATTCCTACTGAGTTTAATAAAGTCTAATCAACAGTGGTGTTTTGCATTAATTCAGGACTGATTGGTTAAGTCTTCCATGGTAAAATGCATCCAATATTACTTCAAGGTCATTATCTATGGTATTGGTGATGTTTTCTTTTACTTGAAGGAAGGAATCATGCCAGCATAAATTGGATACAGTTTCTTTGTCCTAAACCTCAATTTGCAATATAAAGAAATATACATGTATGTGAGGAAGGAAGAGAAAGCTGGATAAATTCTTGCTTGAATTAACATAGCTTTCTTGCTTTATGATTTTTCTGGATGTATGCATGTACTAAGCCTGGGGAGGGGAGTTGGATTCTGACTGGGGGAGACCATTATAGAAAATTTGGTCTAATGGAATTAGCATGGCTTATACATCTGATATTGTTTAATAGTTAGAATCTGCTGCAAGCATATATAATCACTAATTTTAGTAATGGGAACTTGACAGTTTGGAATTCTTCCTAACACATATCTGTAATGATGAAATTCTTAATTCTTCATGCTGTCAGGTAAGCTCTGTTCTGATGATATGACCATCCAAATGAATGAAATTGAGCACTGCCCATTGGTGAATGAGAGAAAGTAAAATCAAAACCTCTAACAGAGTAAAATCCCAGAAGGAATCATACTAATTTATTTGATATCACTGTGTATTAATTTCTTTTTCCTCCCTGCATAAAATGGAATTCATGGCTTATGAGTCATGTTTTTGAATCTGTGAGAATATTAGTGCTTTTTGAAAACAGAACCATAAAGAGCTCCAATGATAAAAATAGGTAGCTAAAGCACTTGCCTGCTCACAAAGGCATAAACAGATAATTACATTTGAAAGACTAAAATATCAACAAGGTGCAAGTACCTCACTGACGATGCAGAAGACAGAGGAAAAATGCATCATAATAGTCTCAAAAAATAGCAAGTTGTTTTTGAACTTTTGATCATAGAAAATTTGAGATTTGCATTCAAACCTCAAATAGTGATAAAAAAAATAGATTATTCCAATTTCTGAAATAAAAGACCTTACTTTTCTCTTCTCACACCCGTTCTTCATTTCGTAAACTATGAACACAGGAGCTGTTCTGTTAATGAAGTGTCTCCCATGGATGCAACAGGTTTTTTTGGGCTAGTGAGGATTCCAGTGAGTGTGAAGTTATGGTAAAATCTCTATATCCCATGCAGTTACATAATTTTTTCCATAACATCTCCAGCAGCAGGCATTTATAGAACTTGTCCAGCTACAGCACCATCTCCAAGTCCATCTCACAGGGACACAATGGCTCTAATGGGTACCATTATAGTTACTATTCTTCTCAGTTGTAAAGGCACAGCGAAATCTTGGGGATGAAGCTGTGCCTTGATTGGCTGTTAAGTTGTGATCAATGAAAAAATCCTTAGGCCATAATTTTACAGTCAAGCAAGAACCGGCCATCCTGGTGGTAAGTCAGCATGTTCATCCCATCAAAACTAAAGTGTCTCGCTACAATAAGTGAACTGGATCTTTCTGAAGACAACAGGGTAGAGCAGAAGTTACATTTAAAAAAAATCTGTTTGGGCATTTTTCTACCACTTGTTTAAAAAGAATAACCACACAAGAAGGACAAAGTCCAAATAAGAATGGTGATTTATCCCTAAATTACACCTTAGTTGCATCAAGTTATAAAGGAAAACCAGTGTTCTTCTTCCCATTTAATCTAATAGTGGGTGAAAATGACAAACACAGGGAAACCACTTTCAAGAGTCAATGAACATTTCCTATGAAAGGCCAGATAGGAAATATTTTAGGCTTTGTGAACAATATGCGGTCCATGTTGCATATTCTTTTCCTACTTCTTCTTCTTCTTCTTTAACAACCCTTTAAAATGTGTAAACCAGGCTTACAAAAAACAGGATATGGATCAACTTCATGCCCGTGGTTTGTAGATCTGATTCATATATATGCTTATGTCTCTTTGATCTCCTGTACACCGTACATCCTCATCCACCTAAGGAAGTGATCAGGAAGGTTTCCCTAGTTTTCACACTGATCCTTGAAATCAGTGCCCAGGGTTATCTGCAAAGCATAGCTGGAAAATAAACGCAGCCAACAGTAATTTTCCCATTGTGCATATCTATAAACACTTTTTGGCTTTGTGGAATCTGTCACTGTTTATCTCTGTCTCTCAGACTTGTAAAGGGTCTTAGAGAAAACAAAACAGAAAAAAAAGATCTCTTCCCAACAACCCACAGAAAAGCTGAGCGGCTTTATTTTGAGACATACACAAACACAAACACGTTACCAAATCAGCTGAATGACTGCATGCCAAGCCCGCCTATCTCTGTGACAATTACCTTGTTGTCCAAAGGAGACGATGTTTGTTTGAAGCTGTGCTTCACTGAAACCTTGAACTATTCCTTCTACCCTCTCTCTCTGCTTACCAAGTCACTCTGACATAATTACTTGATAATTCTTGATGCCATTTTCTCTCCTAATAGTTGTACTGCAGGGCCACCTTCTCAGTGTTGTTTTAGAGTGGCCACCTTTAGGAAATGTCATCTTGCCTTCAACATTGAAGAAACACATTTTATTCATAGTAAGAGTAAAAACAGGTAACATTTATGGAGTAATATTTAACATTTATGGAGTACCTAGGACATGCTAGATGTTCTTCTTAGGTCTTTATATAAATAACTCATTTAATCCTCAGAATAATCCTAAGAGGCAGGTGCTACCATTATTTGCATTTCACAGAAAAATGAATTGAGAGATAAGGAGTCAACCAGAGCTCCTGGAAGTGGTCCCTCTGTGCCATTAGTATAGGTAAGTAATTCTAAGCTCAAACCAATTTCCTATCTTCCGTAAGCTCAAAGTGTACTGTGGTTGGCTTGATGTTCTTAGTATTTAATTGTATCAGGAATGGTTTTCACCATGTTTTGTTCAACTGGTGAGCATGATACAGTCTACATAGAATATGTAGATAGACTGGTTATATCTTCATGGGGTCAACAGTGGATGAATAGGCAAATCCATTCCACATCAGTGTTAGAGTTGTTCTTGTTTTTAATAACTTAGTTACCAATACTGAAAAATATGTGTGTTTCCAGAAAAAAAATCTAAATTTCTGGCTCTGCTGAATCAGAAGCTCTGACAATCCTGGACTTGTATTTGGGGACAGAAATGATTGCCTCCATCAACTCACCTGTGTCATGGGCAAATGCTTCCCCTGTTGCCTGACTCTATAGACCTCTTCACTCACTGGCATTATCGGCCTCACTCCTGATGGCTTTTGAGTTTGCCATTCCTACTAGACAGTATGCTCCTGACTTGTTCACCCAAATAGAGCACATTGTGTTATGATTCTTCTGGAAAATGTATAGAGCTAGTCAAAGCATGTCATGCTAGAGACTTATATCCTGGTAGAATAATTTAATAACCTCCCCATCCTTTCCTTTGTCCTCATCTATTATCCCAGCCATTTGCCAGCTAAGGAAGCATTTGGCAGTATCATAATGTGCTAGACTCTTTCTGTTCCTTGGCTGTTCTGAAGAGCTGTGTCAGCTTTTACTGCTTGCATGACTTAGGTAATACGTGTCTGCAAATGTTTTTCTGGTATATTTTTAAAAATTCGATAAAAGTAATTGTCAGAAATGATCACGCTTTGATTAAATAAATATGCTACTGAGGAGTTAGGTACACAATTTAAACATGGCATGAATAATTTGTTAGCGTATCTGTCAACCTATTTCAGTAGCTTTAAATTGTGGATATATTTGTGGAAGCACCATCCTATTTTGCAAATTTGACAGCAATAGCTGTTTTCTCGATGTATTTGACATTATTTTCTACATTGTTTTATGCCAATCACATTTACTGCAAACTGCTTATTACTTTATTGCTGAAAATGGCAACATGTATTTATTTAGCTTTTTATTTTAGAATCAGCAGGCTATCACTTGCTTTATTAATCAGATCCAACCTTGAGGATTATAGCCACTGGTTTCAAGTTTATCTAATTGCTGCTGCTCAGAAACTGAGAAATCAGTAATGCAGTTATACCAGCTCCCTTGAGGAATTATGCTCAGAAGGATGTTATATTTGTTATTGGGAAAATGGAAGCTTCCAATTTGTGTGTATATATGTATGTGTGTATGTGTATGTATATATATATATGTGTGTGTGTATTTTATTGAAAACAGTACATGAATGGCCTTCTAGATTTTGGTTTAGGAGGTTGTTCTCATGAAGAGAGGGTGGTTGACTTTCTTTAAGCATCCCATCTTCTTCTGCTTTTTATGATTTAGAAAGGTTTTCCTTTCTCGTATTTCCAGGGATCTCCCTGGCAGGCACAGTTACATTTGCTATAAAATTAAAACTACATTTGTTAACTCATATACCGTCATTTTATTAGCCCAGTAGAAAAGTCAATATTTCTAATTTGTTGTCTCTGGATTTTTGCCAATTTCAATGTATAGTAACAGCCCAACAAGGCAACATAATATACACTAACCCAAATCTATAAAGAAGGAAAATGAAAGTCTAAATAATAAGAAAAATCACTTAGGAATCAGAGATATATGAAGTGATCTGAAACAACAGAGTTATACCAACCAGCCTGACTCAATTTTTGGCTTTAGAAAAGGAAGGCCCCATAAAATGTCTAGAACTTCTGAAAAGAAAATGGATGATTGAGTCTTTTTTAAATTTTCCTGTGGAACTCACAAGGGTCTTTCCCAAACCCTGTGATATTGTCCTAGTTGGGCTGATGGAAACTCAAAGAAAATTTGGGTCCCACTCAGCTTCAGCTCTTGTCTGACTCCTGACCAAACCAAAAGGAAATGGTTGTTTCTTTTTGTCCCTCTTAAAGTTGCAAACTGTTTATCTCCTTATGTATACTACTAGGAAAGAAAGGAAGTAACATTTTCTTTGTTTCACTAGGAGGAGTAGGTAGAAGAGAAGTGGTTATTTCTTGATTTCAGAAATCATACAGGCAACAACATTAGCCAGTTTTCCCTTAGAATTTTCTTTCCAATAGCTTCATGTTCATTTACTTGCTTTTCTCCAATCTGTGAAATTAGGAGAGCCCCACCTGGTCAGTAGCCAGCTACTCAGCAACAGAGACACTCACTGAAGATTATTAGATTTTTGATACATCATCACATATATCCCAAGAAAGGTCTCTCAGCTGTAGTTGATGAGGAGACATGACACCAGGAATCACATAATTAGACTGTTTTCCATTTAAAACAAGAATCAAGGATAAGAATCAAGGACAAGATTCCCCACCACAATGAAAAGAAATCCAAGCTATCTTGTAAACAATAGTATTGAACACATCGAGATCCAAGAAACATCAACTGACCACTGACAGTGCCCTGTATTAATGGACAGTCACCTCAATACAAAAGAAAAGTGATGGGGGGCAGCTTACTAAGGATAAAATGATTTTATGCATTCAGATTACTTAGCCACAAATGAAGCATCTCTTTAGGAATACATGTTTGAGTTAGAAGTTGCTTGGTTTCAGCCAAGAGCAATGAAATAATTAATGTAAATAATTGGTATGGTTTCTGAATAGCCACTTGGACTTCCTGTATTTAGATTTAAGTCATCTAGTGTAGTGTATATATGCAAAATATTTTAGTTGATTCACACAAATCTTAATTTATCAAAGATGATTGATTCATGACTAGACCAATCTGAGTTCCTTTTCTATAATCACATTATACCAGAGATATAATTTCCTCATTTTTATGTTATTGAATAAAAATAAATTAAGGCTGCATGAAAGGAAAGATTCTTTATAATACTAGCACTTTGAAAAATTAAAAAACGTCCACAATAAAAAGAATCATGAACCAAATACTCTGCAAATAATTGAACTTGGACAGTTGGGCACAAAATTGGACTCTTTCTTTCCCCTTTAATTAGCACTAGAATAAAAAAACAATAAAAACAACTTTGTGTCTGAGATGTATGAAAAGACAATGAACTCTGTCATTCTAATTTACTGTTCCCCTAGTAATAGAAGTGTCGAAGTGACTGGCACTGAGCTGAACCTCAGATCTGAGGCGAGAGAAACCAGGAAGAACTCAGGCAAGAGACAGGTTTGCACTTGAGAGCTGACCTCCTAAAATCTAACAAAACACATGACCTTGATAATGCCTTTGTAAAGGTAATAATAATCAAGGGCAGAGAAATTCTTTGTCCCATACATATAATAATATTTTAATGGGCCAGGGGTTGCAGGTTGTATTAGCTAAGGGTCTTTACTAATTAGTTAAGGGTCTTTAGTAATAATAGAATAGAAATGTCATAAGACAGTTAGGAACTCTTTAGAATTATCCAATTCTGAAATGAAAGTCACGACTGAAGTCATGTTTACCTGCCATTCCAAGACCCTCTTGAATATAGTCCAGCTTATCTCCAGTCACCTTGTGGTCACAATCCTCATGTGCCATCAGATTGGCTTAGTAATTGTTTCTCCAGCATATTTGATACATCTCCAATATCAGTCTATGTTAATGGCACTTCCTGTTGAAATGTCCTTCATTTCCTTCTCATTAAAAAGTTGCCCATGTTTGGAAGACTGATTTCACAAACTTTCTTATCCATGAGACATTCCTTCATTTCTCACCCAACTTGATTGTTTCAATGGAGGCAGTTGAAGCACCTAGATCATGTTATTTGTACTTCACTTACAGAAATAGGGTTTTTTGTTTTGTTTTGTTTTTACTTTTTTTTTTCTCTCTGTTGCATTATGAGCAACTTGAGAACAAGGACTATGTGATTCACACACACACACACACACACTACACACATACACATGCACGTATGTGTATACAGAGTACATATGTAAACGTGCAATACTTGTTGTCACTGGGATATAGAACACAGCGCTAGCAAGCAGGAGACACTATGGTAATTTTGTTCTTCATTACCATTGATTCCTTTATTTGATTAATACCATCACAGATACTTTCAACTTTGCTTTTGCCAAATATGCCACAGTGATTGTTGGTGTGTTTACTGGCTTAAAGATTTATGGATACTAAATGGAAACACGACTTAAAAGATAGCTGAAATATCTACCAACATAACTATGTTCAAAAAAATGTTTTGCAGGGAGTGTGCTCGTCAATCTCACACAGTTGCCTCTTTCCCTGCATTGTTTCACTACTAAATGAATTAAGCCTCATTAAACTCCCCAATTCTATTAATTGGAGAGCTCTCTTCAGTGTTGCCTGCTGGCTGAGGAATCCCAGTCCATCATTTTGATATACACAAACTTACATAGCGCCTCCTTTGTACCTAGTACCGTGTATTGGTATGACATGCAAGGAAGTCTCTAAGCCACTCTGCCATCTGCTTGTTCAGAGTAAAAACAAACAAAACTACATACAAATAATAATCAGTGCCTAAAACATTTCTTTTGAGACCTAAAATTGTGTGAAATGCCACTGATGTGACCCACACAGTATCATTTCAGCAGTCTCTTGCTGTCAATGGCAAAGGAAGTCCGTCTGAGTAATCATTAGAGTCTAAATCTCAGAAAAATGGCTCAAGCCCAGCACCAACCTGTACAAATATTTTTTATATATTGAACACAGGATAAATCTATCTTTTTTTTCATTTTTGCAAAACAACTGTGGGTATTATCCAAAAATAGCTGACTGTTAACTAGACAACTAGCCAGATCTATTATGCTCCATGTGGACTCTGGCTGGTGCGTCTCCATCTGTACAGCCTGCTGCCTGCCTGTTTTGAATTATGGAGAGCTGGGAGGGAAATCCAAGAGATAAGGATCCAATGGCATAGGTTGCTTTCATGGGGGAGATATTTTTCTCTTTTATGCTTTGACAGTGGCTGCTTATATAGGATTCCAACCAACCTCCTCACTTTTAAAGTAGTTCTGTGTGAAGAACACCTGACCTATAGTTTTCTGAGTACCAGGTGCAGATCTGATTACCTTCAGGTGTCCTAATGCTATTTGTACACATGTATTTCAGTTCTTTCCTGCTCTTTGTGTCTGTTTTTTTTATACTTTAAAACTTGAGTAGTCTTATTTCTTTTAAACCACTATATAACACTTACTAGGTAGAGAAGTGAATTTGTAGGTGAATCTTTTTTAAATTAATTTTTAAAATTTATATATGACAGTGGAATGCATTACAATTCTTATTACATATAGAGAGCACAGTTTTTCATCTCTCTGGTTGTGTACAAACTATGTTCACACCGATTCGTGCCTTCATACATGTACATTGGATAATAATGACCATCACATTCCACCACCATTTCTAACCCCATGCCCCCTTGTAGGTGAATCTTAATCATGTACTTTCACATGATATTTGGTTTCAGCTATGAGCACTTAAATCTACAGTGTGAGTGGCAGTAGGGAAAGGTTTTAAACTCTTTCTAGCAGATGAAATAAGTCTTCTCAGGTATTAGATAGTTACTGAGTTATTTTTAGTTTCTTATATTTTTTAGTGCCCCCCCTGTCCCTGGTTTTTCACATTATATGCCATGGTTTTAAAAGATCTAATTTCTTTTTTTCTATTTTGGAAGCAAAAAAAAATTGTAGCAACTGTTGACTTTTTGAAAAAATTTTCCTTTTTGTTCTGCACAGTCTATGAAGCAGAGATTTGAGAACATGAAACTGAGGGTTTGATGATAATGATTATTATTCCAAAATAGAAAATGATACTATTGGTATTGTGAGCTAATAATTATTACACTCTCTATCCTGTTCTTGATGGATACCTGCATTCCATTTTAAATCCAAATACAATAATGAGGAATTTCAACAACTTTATATTATGAATGTCCTTGTCAGAAATCAGGACTCCTGTCCTTTGTGCTATGGTAAAATCACTGGGGAACAGTCCAAGATTGAGAATACCAAAAGCAACTGCCTATACAGGATAGAAATTAGAAATGTGAGTCCAGGCTGCTGTTTTGAAGCTGAGGACTTTAAAAACACGGAATCTGGTGAAGAAAATGGAAATAATAAATAGGAATGTGATGTTAAGAAACAAGTACTAAGAATCGAGGGGATTGGAGATGTGAGGGTGTGTGTGGAGCAGCGCTCAGGCACATGCAGATAACTCTGGACACTGTCTCTATGACTCCTTTTCTCTCTGTCCTTAATTTATAGATCAGTCTTTTCCTCCTACCCATTCCAAAGAGAAGATCATGATAGAGGTACTCAATCAAAAACCAACCCCTATCACACACTGTGTGACAGCCACTGAAATACACAAAATAAAATTTAAGCATGGTAAAGGAAAGGGAGAGCTCTGCTCTGGGTTTCTGATCATGGGACCATTTCTGTAGAAATGACTGTTGGTTCTTTGAGATGACAAAGGTCTGTGCTCCTGCCTGTTACTCCAGGGTTTCTTTTCTCCTATCGTACTTAGGAAAATGTGCAATTGTTTCTGGAGCAGGAGGCATCAAACAACCCTGAAAAGAAAGTTCCCAGAGTTGGCAATGGAAGGAAATAAATAGTCCTGGATCAAAAATTGGGAAAATTGCAGTTGTGTTTTTTCTTTGGAAGGCCTTGGTCCTAGCTCAATTCAATTAAAAAAAATTCTGCCTCTAATTTCAGCAGGAAACAATACATGGTTCACTGAAAATAATTTTGGCCTTCAAATCATATTCTGTGTTAATAGATTGGACCCATTACCTCACTCTTCAATCCTACATTATTGTTAACATTCATAAGATCATGATGGTAAATCTCAAGCATTGAGATTTTTACAAACCAAGTGCTGATAATAATCCTAATAAACCCAAATTTACAAAAAACAATGCTGTTCATCCTTCTGTGTGATACGATTAGCTGAAACTGTGTTGCCAGTTTAAATAAGAAACCTACTACTGAAACAACTGGCTTTTGTAAATGATGGTATACTGAGATGTTTTAAAATAGTTATATCTCTGTAGAAGTAATATAGCTTAAGTCAAGTGCATGCTAGTATAGAAATTAAAGCAAAGCAATGATTGCCCTTTCTAAAATACAGAGGTGCTCTTCACATAATGACCCTTACTGCAAGTGTATAGCATAATTTTATATCATGGTCCCCTAAAGATAATTTGACAGGTGTTATATTTTGAAAAAAATCACCCACATGTAGGTGGTCCAAGACTGATCCAATAAACCCTAGGCAGAGTTGTGATCTCTTCAACTTACTTGAATAGCTACCTACTATGTAATATTTGGTGGGAAGTCTGTCTGAATATCTGCTGGATGTTACTCAAGGAAAATCTCAGGCTAGTTCACATTTTGAATTTAATTATAACAAGTGTTGTCTTAATATAACATAATTATAACAAGTGTTGGTGGACTTGACATAACCAAAATTTTCAAATAAAATCCTAGTGAGATGCACATGGAGAAAAGGAGCAATTGGAGTCACTGTGTAGAGAAATCCATCCTGCCTAGTTGAACTAAATAGCAACTAGGAAAAATGCTGATAGTGGCTTTATTTTAGTGTTTTTAAAATTATTATTATTATTATTGTTATGATTATGATTATTATTATTATTATTATTGTGTTTGTGTATGTGTGTGTGTGTTGATGAGGATTGAACCCAGGGCCTTAGGAATGCTATGCAAGTGTTTTGCCAGCTGAGCTATATCCTTAGCCCTTATTTTCATGTTGTCCTACACCTATGCAAGTGAGTTTATAAAACCATTCCAAGATAAAATTTTCTCTTTTTTTTTAAATCTTTTTCATCATTTTTCATCATTCAGGACACATGCCTGTCTGAAAAGTTTGTAGTTCTGTTCCTTTCTCTGGAGGGACTTCTACCCCTTAGCCATGAACAGAGTGTGCTTTTGAGCCACCTTCCAGTAGCTAAGGATCTGTCACTTCCAGGGATGCTTCACCCAAGTTTCATAGCTGGAAACTTTCTCTTTTCCTGTCTTTTCCCATATCCCTCTTTCCTCTCTGCTTCCTGTATAGACTAAAGCAAACAGATAAACTAATCATTAATAGCTGATAACCAGATTCTAGGTCATTGACTTGGGAGGGATGTTATTTTAATAAGGGATGTTTAGAGACACAAATATTAATTTGGAAGAATAAATAATTAATGCTCAAACTTATCTGTGGTAAGATACTAAGAGACATATTTTGGGGGCAGGGTATGTTTCTGAAGCCCCTTGAAAAGCACCTTGTTAAAGACCATTTGATCTGTATATCAAGCTACCTCTAATTATCACACTTAGAGGAAGAGGTCAAATTTGATGATACAGTACATTAATTTAAAGGAGAGACCCTGAAACAAAATGAATGGTTTGAGGTTGTAATATAACTTTCATCCTGCAAATTCACAAAAGAATCTGAACTTAATTAAAGCACAACCTTCCTCTACATGACAAGCAATTGGACTGTTAACATTATAGATGATTATCCAACCTAACATATTTTATTTTTACAGCTTACTCTTTTTATATAAATAGGATACTCATTTCAGGTATACTTACTCCTGAAAACATGAAAAATTTCTTTTGTCACTTGCTTTGTGTATATTGTACGAATTCATTTGTGTTATGTGTTAGGAATTAGTAATTTAGATATAGAAATAATAGTTCCTTATCCATAAAGCAATATAATCCATGTGGGATGGCACCTCAGTGTTAATATTGTTTCTGTTCTATAATTGACTAAATTAACATTCAGTAATATGCTTATGTGCATGCACTTGTAAAATAAATGTAAACTAAAAAGTGCATGGGTCCCATATAATAAAACTTGAGAACTACTGAATATCTCAAAAGAGAATACATAAATGATAAAATCTACAACATACTTGCATAAGAATATTGTGCAGTGCAAATATATTGAACTTTCTCAAATTCATCAATGAATTTAATAATAATTTAATTCAAATTTAAAAATCAACAGAACTTTTTAAACTTAAAGTTATACTAAAAGTTTTAGGTTAACATATTTTCAAAAAAGGCTAGAAGGATCTCTGGGGTGCAGAGAAGAAAACAAAGAGGATCATGTAATACTATCATGAAAAAAATAGATTAGAAAGGTAGAATAAAATTATAAGAGGACATGATAAGAGAAATCACTGGGAGTATGGAAATAAACACTAATGCATATGAAAATTTGGTTATTATATAAGTAATATTTGAAATAAATTGAATAAACACAACTGGTTAGCTATTTGAAGGAAAAAAATCTGGGCTCTTACTAATTATTTCTACCAAAATAAATTTCAAGTAGATCAAAATTTTAAAGTGAAAAATGAAACTATAAAAGTTCTAGAAGGCAAATTTATTAATAAAGTTGATAAGACTTTTCCCATCAGGATGCAAATCCCAGAAATAACAAAGCAAAGATTGAAAACAATTAGGTAAGGATACTGTAAATAACATCAAAAGGAAAAAAAAATCTGACAAAAAATTACATAGCATGCATTCTTAATTTTCAAAGAAAACATTCAGTTTATCAATTTTAAAACATGATTGCCACAATCAAAAAATGAGTGAAAATCTAGAAAACTATTTTCTTAGGAAAACTTATATTGATGTTGATATCCTGGTTGTGATATTGTAATATAGTTTTGCAAGATGTTACCACTGGGCAAATCAGAGTAGAAGATGCACAGGATTCTTGCATTTTTTAAAAAACTACATGAGAATTTGTAATGACCTCAAAATTAAAAGTTTAATTTAATTTTAAAAAGCAGAAAAAATTAGGAAAGGCAATTTATCGAAAAAGAAATTTCTAATGCCCAATAGAGGAAAATATATTTAAGCCAATACACCAGTGAAAAGGGATGAAAAATATTTTTCCTCTCCTACCAATTTAATAAAACTTTAAAATGCTTAATACCTAGTGCTGATAAGGGTGAGAGTGTTAGGAAAGATCGCTAATTCACTACTGTTGGACACATACATTTTGTACAAATAGGCTACATACATAAACAAATTTTAAATGCATATGCTCTTGGCACACTGAGGTAATTTATTTGATGAGTACCCCAGTAAAATTTTTCAAATATAGGTCATATATTCCTTACCCCAAATGCTTGGGACCAAAGCAATTTTGAATTTTGGAATATTTTATATAATTAAATATCTTTGGGAGGACAATCAAGTCTAAACACTATTTCATTTATATTTCATATGTAGCTTAAACACATACCTGGAAGTAATTTATACAATATTTTCAGTATCCCAGTGTTTTGACTGACATATCACATGAGGTCAGGTATGAAATTTTCTACTTGTAGCATCATTTGGGCCCCTAAAGAGTTCCAGATTTGGAGCATTTCAGATTTTAAGAGTGGGGATATTCAACTTATATACATGTATAAAGAGACTTATAACAGCACTGTAATAATGAAAAATTGGAAACAACAGAAGGGCACATTAATGGGAAAATATAGACTAAAGGAATGTTGGCAGTTATTAAAAAGAATGCATCAAATATTTTGTGCTAATAGTATACATCATCAAAAGTAAGAGAAGGGCTGCGGCCATAGTTCAGTAGTGGAGCACTTGCCTAGCCCATGGGAGATCCTGGGTTTGAAACCCAGCACAGCCAAGAAAAAAAGTAAGGGGAAGAAACACACATATAAACAAAAACAAAAGCAATGTGTCTAAATATCTTTTTTGAATTTTCTTTTAGGTAGGTTTTAAATTTTTTGAATAAATGAAAGGGAGAGTGCTACCTAAGTAAGTAGAGTTCCCCCCCCCACCCGCACGGTCCTCGTCTTCGCCCCCACCCCCCCTCCTCGCCCTCGCCCCCCCCTGCTGGGTCCTCGCCCTCGCCCCCCCCTCAGTCCTCGCCTTCGTCCACCCCCCCTCGGTCCTCGCCCCCCCTGCTGGGTCCTCGCCCTGGGCCCCCCCCCCGTCTTCGCCCTCGAAACCCCCCCCACGGTCCTCAGCCTCGGGGCCCCGCCCCCCCACAGGTCCTCGCCCTCGCCACCCCCCGCGGTCCTCTCCCTCGCCACCCCCCCCCACGGTCCTCGCTCTCGGAGCCCCTCCCCCCGCCCGCACCCCCCGCGGTCCTCGCCCTCAGCCCCCCGTCCTCGCCCCACCCCCGTCCTCGCCCTCCGCCCCCCCTCCCGCTGGGTCCTCGCCCTCGCCCCCGCCCCCCCCCATGGGTCCTCGCCTTCCGCCCCCCCCTCGGTCCTCGCCCTCCGCCACCCGTCCTCACTCTCGGCCCCCCCCGTCCTCCCGTCCTCGCCCTCGGCCCCCCCCCCCCGCGCGATCCCCGCCCTGCCCCCGCTATCCCCAGTGCGCAAGCTCGGCCGCCCCAGTGCACATGCCCTGGGCTCCAGAACCTGTTAGCCGCTGCCCAGCCCGGCCTCTGCTGGCTGCTCGGCTTGGACTTCTTACAGGCCCAGCGGTGAGTTCCCCCCCCTCCCCCCACCCCCGCGCGGTCCTCGCCCTCGGCCCCCTCCCCCCCCTGCGCGGTCCTCACCCTCGGCCCCCCCCTTTGTCCTCGCCCCACCCCCGTCCTCGCCCTCGGCCCACCCCTCCCGCTGGGTCCTTGCCCCTCCCCCCTGGGTCCTCACCTTCTGCCCCCCCCCTCGGTCCTCGCCTTCGCAGTTCACCCCCGTCCTCGCCCCCCGCCCCCTCCCGTCCTCGCCCTCCGCCCCCCCCTCGTCCTCGCCCTCCGCCCCCCCTCCTCGCCCTCGGCCCCCCATCCCCCCCCGCGATCCCCGCCCTGCCCCCGCTATCCCCAGTGCGCAGGCCCGGCCGCTCCAGTGCGCATGCCCTGCGCTCTGGATCCTGTTAGCCGCTGCCCAGCCAGGCCTCTGCTGGCTGCTCGGCTTGGTTACGGCCCGGCGGTGAGTTCCCCCCCCCCCCCCCCGCGCGGTCCTCGCCCTCGGCCCCCTCCACCCCCAGCGCGGTCCTCGCCCTCCGCCCCCCCCCTCGGTCCTTGCCTTCGCGGTCCACCCCCGTCCTTGCCCTCCGGGCCCCCCGTCTTCGCCCTGGGGGGCCCCCCTGCGCGATCCCAGCCCTGCCCCCGCTATCCCCACTGCGCAGGCCCGGCCGCCCCAGTGCGCATGCCCTGGGCTCCGGATCCTGTTAGCCGCTGCCCAGCCCGGCCTCTGCTGGCTGCTCGGATTGGACTTCTTACGGCCCAGCGGTGAGTTTCCCCCCCCACCCCCGCGCGGTCCTCGCCCTCGGCCCCCTCCCCCCCTGCGTGGTCCTCGCCCTCGGCCCCCCTGCGCGGTCCTCGCCCTCGGCCCCCGCCCCGTCCTCGCCTTCGCGGTCCACCACCGTCCTCGCCCTCCGCGACCTCCGCCCCCCCCCGGTCCTCGCCCTCCGCCCCCCGTCCTCGCCCTCGGTGGGCCTGTCCTCGCCCTCGGGGGCCCCCCCTGTCCTCGCCCTCGGCCCCCCCCCGCGATCCCCGCCCCGTCCTCGCCCTTGGCCCCCCCTCCCGCTGGGTCCTCGCCCTCGCCCCCCCCCGCTGGGTCCTTGCCTTCTGCCCCCCCTCAGTCCTCGCCTTCGCGGTCCACCCCCGTCCTCGCCCTCCGCCCCCCCCTGTCCTCGTCCTCGCTCTCTGCCCCCCCCCCTCCCGTCCTCGGCCCCCCGTCCTCGCCCTCGGCCGCCCCCCCCCACGCGATCCCCGCCCTGCCCCCGCTATCCCCAGTGCGCAGGCCCAGCCGCTCCAGTGCGCATGCCCTGGGCTCTGGATCCTGTTGGCCGCTGCCCAGCCAGGCCTCTGCTGGCTGCTCGGTTTGGACTTCTTACGGCCCAGCGGTGAGTTTCCCCCCCCCCCACCCCCGCACGGTCCTCGCCCTCGGCCCCCTCCCCCCCCTGCGCGGTCCTCGCCCTCCGCCCCCCCTCGGTCCTTGCCTTCGCGGTCCACCCCCGTCCTTGCCCTCCGGCCCCCCCCCCCTCGCCCTCGGGGCCCCCGTCCTCGCTCTCGCCCCCCCCCTGCGCGATCCCAGCCCTGCCCCCGCTATCCCCAGTGCGCAGGCCCGGCCGCCCCAGTGCGCATGCCCAGGGCTCCGGATCCTGTTAGCCGCTGCCCAGCCCGGCCTCTGCTGGCTGCTCGGATTGGACTTCTTACGGCTCAGCGGTGAGTTTCCCCCCCCACCCCCGCGCGGTCCTCGCCCTCGGCCCCCTCCCCCCCTGCGTGGTCCTCGCCCTCGGCCCCCCCCCCGCGCGGTCCTCGCCCTCGGCCCCCCTGCGCGGTCCTCGCCCTCGGCCCCCCCCTGGGTCCTCGCCTTCGCGGTCCACCACGGTCCTCGCCCTCCGCGACCTCCGCCCCCCCTGTCCTCGCCCTCCGCCCCCCGTCCTCGCCCTCGGTGGGCCTGTCCTCGCCCTCGGGGCCCCCCCTGTCCTCGCCCTCGCCCCCCCCCCGCGATCCCCGCCCCGTCCTCGCCCTCGCCCCCCCCCCCCGCTGGGTCCTTGCCTTCTGCCCCCCCCTCAGTCCTCGCCTTCGCGGTCCACCCCCGTCCTCGCCCTCCGCCCCCCCCCGTCCTCGTCCTCGCTCTCTGCCCCCCCCCTCCCGTCCTCGGCCCCCCGTCCTCGGCCCCCCGTCCTCGCCCTCGGCCGCCCCCCCCACGCGATCCCCGCCCTGCCCCCGCTATCCCCAGTGCGCAGGCCCAGCCGCTCCAGTGCGCATGCCCTGGGCTCTGGATCCTGTTGGCCGCTGCCCAGCCAGGCCTCTGCTGGCTGCTCGGTTTGGACTTCTTACGGCCCAGCGGTGAGTTTCCCCCCCACCACCCCCGCACGGTCCTCGCCCTCGGCCCCCTCCCCCCCCTGCGCGGTCCTCGCCCTCCGCCCCCCCTCGGTCCTTGCCTTCGCGGTCCACCCCCGTCCTTGCCCTCCGGCCCCCCCCCTCCTCGCCCTCGGGGCCCCCGTCCTCGCTCTCGCCCCCCCCCCTGCGCGATCCCAGCCCTGCCCCCGCTATCCCCAGTGCGCAGGCCCTGGGCTCCGGATCCTGTTAGCCGCTGCCCAGCCCGGCCTCTGCTGGCTGCTCGGATTGGACTTCTTACGGCCCAGCGGTGAGTTTCCCCCCCCACCCCCGCGCGGTCCTCGCCCTCGGCCCCCTCCCCCCCTGCGTGGTCCTCGCCCTCCGCCCCCCCGCGCGGTCCTCGCCCTCGGCCCCCTCCCCCCCTGCGTGGTCCTCGCCCTCCGCCCCCCCGCGCGGTCCTCGCCCTCGGCCCCCCCCCGGGTCCTCGCCTTCGCGGTCCACCACCGTCCTCGCCCTCTGCGACCTCCGCCCCCCCCTGTCCTCGCCCTCCGCCCCCCGTCCTCGCCCTCGGGGGGCCGTCCTCGCCCTCGGGCCCCCCCTGTCCTCGCACTCGGGGCCCCCGTCCTCGCCCTCGGCCCCCCCGCGATCCCCGCCCCGTCCTCGCCCTCGGCCCCCCCTCCCGCTGGGTCCTCGACCTCGCCCCCCCCCGTCCTCGCCTTCTGCCCCCCCCCTCGGTCCTCGCCTTCGCGGTCCACCCCCGTCCTCGCTCTCCGCCCCCTCCCCTGTCCTCGTCCTCGCTCTCTGCCCCCGTCCTCGGCCCCCGGTCCTCGCCCTCGGCCGCCCCCCCCCACGCGATCCCCGCCCTGCCCCCGCTATCCCCTGTGCTCAGGCCCGGCCGCTCCAGTGCGCATGCCCTGGGGTCCGGATCCTGTTAGCTGCTGCCCAGCCCGGCCTCTGCTGGCTGCTCGGCTTGGACTTCTTACCGCCCGGCGGTGTCTCTCCCCCCGTCCTTGCCCTCGGCCCCCTCCCCCCTGCGCGGTCCTCGCCTTCGCAGTCCACCCCCGTCTTCGCCCTCCACCCCCCCTTCCCCCGTCCTCGCCCTCGGCCCCCGTCCTCGCTCTCGCCCCCCCCCTGCGCGATCCCCCGCCCTGCCCCCGCTATCCCCAGTGCTCAGGCCCGGCCGCTCCAGTGCGCATGCCCTGGGGTCCGGATCCTGTTAGCCGCTGCCCAGCCCGGCCTCTGCTGGCTGCTCGGCTTGGACTTCTTACAGCCGGGCGGTGAGTTTCCTGCGTGAGCAGCGGCGGGGGCGTTCTCCTGCGCCAGTGCGGGTGAAGTTCCACGCCCCCACTTTGCTGTGACCTTTGCGGGCTCGCTGGCGGGTGCGGGCGGCTAGCGTCTGCTCGGCGCGGAGGGACTCCGTGCTGCGGGAGGGAGAGCTCCTTGTCAATTTTTTTGTGCGACCAACCATGCCAGGAGCCTGTGGCGCGCGGGCAGCGGGCGCGGGGACCCTGGCGAGGCAGAGCTATGGATGGACCGGATCGGGGCCTTGGACTGCTCAAAAAGCTGCGGTCACGGTCGCAGCGAGACCGGGAGATGCGCTCCCGGGTCCGTCTGGGGGCCGGCTGGACTCGGGCGCCCTGGCTCGCTTCGTCGTGGGCTCGGACAAGGAAGACAGTGGGAAGCCCAGGTCCTCCTCTGGGTCCTGCCCAGACCCCCAGCGGAGGAAGCGGAGCGAGTCCACCTTGGCCAAAGAGGACATCATCGATGGGTTTGCCAGGACCAGCTTTGTCCCTTTTGAAGCGCTGGAGGTAAGCGACCCCTCCCCCCTGTCTGCCTTTACACACAAAAATTGGAAAAAAAAATGGTTTCTGTGTTCTTTCCAGAAACAGCACTGTTACTTGCACTTGGCTTCTGCTCCTAACTTTGCCACTCTGTATGTATTTAACACTAAGCAAATTTCATAATTCTTTGTACCTCATTTTAAAGGTGTTGAATGTATAGGTTGCTACTATACCTTCCAGCAGTGGAAGTCTGTGATTTTACAGATGATTGAGTGCTCTGAATAAGATTAAGAAAACTTTTTTTTTTACAGTGTCTACAGGTCAATCCAAAGTGCTGTAAGTGTCCTCAGCTTTTAGGTTGTTTGGTATCATTGGAAACTATAGTATGGAGTTGTTTTTTAAAATAGGCTCAAATTTTCACTTGTCTTACTGTTTCACTTTGACTTGTAGTGATACCTACATAGAACTTTAGGGAAGATGGGTTAACTAGTGCAGAGGATGACAAGATGTCTGGAAAAATCATTATTTGAAATACTCTCCAGATAAATAAATAAATATTCTCCCAGTATTAGGGATTGAACTTAAGGGTGCTCTTCACTGAGCTACATCCCCAGCCCTTGTAAGAATTGCTTTATTTTGAGGCATGGTCTTGCTACATTGCCCAAGTTGGCCTTGAACTTGTGATCCTCCTGCCTCAGCCTCCTCCATAGCTAGGATTGCAGGCATGTGCCACCATGCTTGGCACTCTGGTTATATTTATTGTGCTGCCATATGAATTTTCTACCTGTTCTTCTAACTAAACTTAATTGTGTGTATGTATATATATTTATTTATTAGGGGATTCTATCTTAAAATGAAATAGCGGTATAAAAAAGAAAAACCACAAGTATTACAGAAAGTCTTTAAATAGATATTGGTTTTAGTTTTACCATGTATAACCTGTGTATCTTTGTGCAAGTTATTCAAATCTCTGATCACCTGGCTCCTTGGATGTGAATTCGAGTGATAACATTGCTTATATTTCTTTATATCTATAGAGCAAATGCTGGCATTACTCAAATAAGAAGGGCTTAGAATTATAACTGTTGATAACTCCTTCAAAAAGATGTTCTAAAAAGTAAAATGGGCCTATGAAAAATTCTTTAAACATGAAGTCCTATCCACCTGTTCATCATTATTAATTGTTACTATTGTTAGGCTTTTCATGCAGAATGCATGCTACTTAATTAATATTTGGATTATCAGATATGAGTTTTCATTTGTGGAATACAGTTTTTCTTTAATGTTATCAAGACATATTGCATTAATATTTATTGGTACTATCTTTGCCTTCCTAGAGAAGTGCCTACATTATCATGATTCATTTCATTTATTGAACGTTTATTTTAAATAAACATTTAAGAATGTATATTTACTATGCTCTGCTTTAGCTATATCAAATTTTGACACACAGTGCTTTGTTTTCAATGTCATTGAAATTACATTGTGATTTGCTATAAAACCCTTGTTTTTTTTGTAAAAGAATGCTTTTGAAATTTATTCCTGTCCTAATTTTTTTTTATTTGCAATTGGTTTGTTGACAAAACCAGGTCATTTGTTTTATAGTTTGTCTTACTCAAAATTTTGGTGATGTATCCTTGTCACATGTTTCTTTGTCCCCTCTATTTCCTGAAATTTGACTATTAAATCTAGAGCCTTAATCAGGTTTTAGTGACACATCTCTGGCAAGAATATAGTAGCCAGGCATGGTGGCACTCGCCTGTAGTTTCATCTACGCTGCAGGCTGAGGTAGGAGAATTGGTTGAGCCCAGGAGTCAGCCTGTACAACATAGGGAGACTCTGCCTCCAAAAAATAGAGAAAAAAGAAAGAAAACTTCATAGGTATTATTTTTGTGTTACCATTAACTGACAGTAACATGTTATCATCTTTTCTAATGTTAGAAAACAATTATTGTCTGCATCTTAAACAGTAATTGATAAAGGACAAGAGTGTATGTAAACATTACTTTTAACTGTTTGTTGAGATATTTCTATAAAACAAACTCACTCATATCAGCAATTTGACTCCCTAGATCAAATTCAGTCAGAAAAGGTCATGAAAATGGGATAATTTCTTTCTCTTTACATGCTTTTTTTAAATAATGGTCTTGTTCTCTAGCATGAACATGATGAAGCGTTCTTTTCTTAGTATCATTATGAAAGCACAGAATGAAACTTATGTGATTGTTTCAATTATGGAATCATGACACCAAATTTGTTCAGATTTTTGCATTAGAAACCATCCTGAGTCCCTCTAACATGAACTCCAATATATTTTCACAGTTTTCTTAATTGTTTCAAGATCATCTTGTGCATTTTTATTACTATTATTATTATCAATATATATTATACAAAATATTGGGTCTTACTCTGACATTTCCATATATACATGTATCATATTTTGATCATGTCTACCCTCCATTCTACTTTCTCTTGCTCTTTGCCCACCCCCCAGTATCCTTCCCCCTTCCCAGTAATTTCTTTTCTCCTTCAATTCATCTCCTTCCCACTTTTTACCCTTTGAAAAAACACTAAGGAATGGTCTATTTGGATTTTTTTTTGGTGTTGGTGGTGGGGAGGGGGGAACTAGGGATTGAAGCCAGGGGTACTTAGCCATTGACATCCCCTATTTATTTTTACTTTGAGACAGGGTCTCACTAAGTTGCTAGGGCCTTGCTTAGTTTCTGAGGCTGGCCTTGAACTTTTGGTGCTCCTACTTCAGCCTCCCATACTGCTGGGATTACAGGTATGCACCACTATGCCCAGCTCTAGTTGTATTTTATGGTAAATCTATTTTTAGTTTTTTTGAAGAATCTGTAAACGGTTTTCCATACCAGCTATAATAATTTACATTTTCATCAACAGTTTATGCAGATTCATATTTTTTCCGCATTTCAACTAGCATTTGTTATTTTATTTTTTGCTTTTGCTTTGGTTTGTTGATTTATATGACAAGAGCCATTCTGAATAGGGTGACAGGAATCTCCATGTATTTTTTTGTGATTTATTAAGGCTAAAGATATTATTTTTACATATATTTGTTGTCTTGTATTTGTATTCTTTTGAGAAATGTCTGTTCAGTTCATTGGTCCAGTTACTGATTGGAATATTTGTTCTTTCTGAAGATTAATTCTCTGTCAGATGAATAGCTGGCAAAGATTTTCCCCCATTCTATAGATTTTCTCTTCACTCTCTTGGTGGTTTCCTTTGCTGTGCAGCAGTTTTGATTTATTGTAATCGTATTTGTCAATTGTTGCTTTTGTTTCCTGAGATATCAGAGTACTATTCAGGAAATCATTGCCTGTCCCAGTATTTTGAAGTGTTTCCTATATGTTTTCTTCCAGTAGTTTCAAAGTTTTATGTCTTAAATTAAGATTTTGATCCATTTTGAGTTGATTTTTCTTCAGGGTGATTGAAATCTAGTTTCAGTCATCTGCATGTGGATATCCAGTTGTCTCAGTATAATTGTTGAAAAGGCTTTTCTCCAGTATATGACTTTTGGCACTTTATTGAGATCAGCTGTCTGAAGATACATGGGTTTATTTCTGGGTCCTCAATTCATTCATATATATATATATATATATATATATATATATATATATATATGAGAGAGAGAGAGAGAGAGAAATTGCAATGAAAATTGTATTATCTGTAAACAGGGAGATATATGTTATTTATATTTATATTCTCTTTTTTTAATATTTATTTTTTTAGTGGTAGTTGGACACAATACCTTTATTTTAATGTGGTAGTGAGGATCGAACCCAGGGCCTCACAAGTGCTAGGCAAGTACTTTGTTGCTAAGCCATAACTCCAGCCCCTTTATATTCTTTTTTGTTGTATCCATGGATATCTGTTTTTATGTCTACACCAGGTTTTTTTAATTAAAATAGCTCTGTAGTATACTTTATTTATTTGCTTGTTTAGTCATTTGTTTATTTATTTTTTGCATTACAATTCTTAATACACCTTTATACCACAATTTATCATATCTTTAATTGTATATAAGGTATGTTGACACCAAATTCACATCTTCATATTTTGTATACTGATGAGGGTCTCTATAGTATATTTTAAAATAAAGGATTACAATGCCTACATCCTTAGTCCTTTTGCTCAGAATGATTTTGATTATTTGTGGTCTTTGTTCATTCCAGATGAATTTTAGGATTTTTTTTTCTATTTCTGTGAAGAAATGTGAAAGATGTCATTGGTATTTTGATTGTGATTGCATTGAATCCATAGATCACTTTCAGTACTATGGCTGTCTTAACAATATTAATTCTTCCAATCCATGAACATGGAGGATCTTTACATCTTCTTCTCTCTAATCTCTTTCTTCACTACTTTCCAATTTTCACTGTAGCAATCTTTCGACTCCTTGTTCAAGAAACACTGATTTCTTTCTCAGTCCATTCATTATTGATATATAGAAAAGCTATTGATTTTTGTATATTGATATTGTATCCCTACTACTTTGCTGAATTTATTTATCAGTTTTGAGTTCTTTGGTGGAATCTTCAGGATTTTCTCAGAATATAATTGTATTATCTGCAAATAGGGATAATTCAACTTCCTCCTCTCATATTTATATCACTTTATATATTTTTCTTACCTAATTGCTCTGGCTAAAATTTCAAGCAATGTACTGAATGAAAAGGTTGAGAATAGATACTCTATTTCCTGATTTTAGAGGAAATGCTTTCAGTTTTTCCCCATTCAGAATGATGATGGATATAGGTTTATCATATATAGCTTTTATTATAATAAAGTATCTTCTTTCTATATCTAATTATTCAGAACTTAATCATGAAGGACTGTTGAATTTTACCAAGGACTTTTTCTGCATCTGTTGAGATGATCATGTGATGTTTATTCTTGATTCTATTTATGTGCTGTATGCTGTATTACATTTATTGATTCATATATATTGAGCAATCATTGCATCCTAGGAATGAAACCAACTTGATCATGATATATGCTCTTTTTAATGTGCTGTTGAATTCCATTTGAAAGTATTTTATTGAGGATATATATCATCTATGTTCATCAGGGACATTGGTCTATAGTTTTTTTGTTGTTGTTGTATCCTCATCAAGTTTTGGTAACAGGGTGATACATTGCAGAATGAGTTTGAAAGGGTTTCTTTCCATTTTAATTCATGGAATAGTTTGAGGAGCATTGGTGGTAGTTCTTTAAAAATCTGGTAAAAATTCATCAATGAATCTGGTTCTTATACTTTTTTGTTGGGAAACTCTTTATTACTGCTTCAATCTCATTGCTTATTATTGATCTATTTAGATTTTTTATGTCCTATTGGTTCGATTGTGGTAGGTCATCTGGGCCCAGAAATTTGTTAATTTCTTCTAGAATTTCCAGTGTATTGGTATATAGTTTTACTCAATATTGCTAATGATCCCATGAATTTCAGTGATATGTGTCATATTATCCTTTTTTCATATCTTTATTTGTTTGGGTTTTCTTTTTTTTTTTTTTTGGTTTGTTTAGCTAAGTATTTGTCAATTTTGTTTATCTTTTCAAAGAACCACCTTTTAGTTTAATTGATCCTTTCTATTCTTTCTATTCATTTATTTCCTGTTCTGATATTTATGATTTATTTCCTGCTACTGATTTTGGATTTGGTTTGCTCCTGTTTTTGTAATGCCCTGAGAAATATCATTAGATTATTTGTGTTTGCTGTGGTGATTTTTTTTTAATGTATGTACTCATAGTTATAAAATTCCATCTTAGTACTGCTTTCATTATACTTCTGAAATGTTGGTAATTATGCAACACTGGCTGAGTCATAAAGAATTGAGTTTATGTCTTAGTTGTGATTATTGATCCTGAGTATATCTTAGTTTAAGTTTCCTATGTTGTGAAACAGGAATATTTGTTTCTTTGAGAATTTGATAAAAGTAGTCCTGAGTGATTCATTTCAGATTATAATGACAACGTTTATTACTGCTTAAGTTTTTGTTTTTATTTATTTTTAAAGTTTTTGGTACTAGGGATTGAACCTAGGAGTGCTTTACCACTGAGTTACCTTCCCTATTACCCCCTCTTTTTTAAAACAAATTTTTGAGATGATTTTGCTTAGTTGCTGAAACTGGCCTTAAATTTGGAATCCTTTTGTCTCAGCCTCCTGAGTTACTGGGATTCTACGCTTATACCTCCATGCCTAGTGTATTAGATAGGGTTTTAGAGGGAAAGTAAGAGAAGAAAAACTTGGAAGTGAATATTCAACTCTCTGTACCAAAGTAAGATGACTTTATTCTTTTTTTCAATCCTCCCAAATATCACAAAACCTGGACATTATGAAGGAAAAAGACAAAAGGTTTTTTTAGTTTTTTTCAATGTAGTAAGAAAAAGTGGGAGCAAGTAAGTATTTTATTATGCAATATCTTAGAAGAGTCTTCAAATCTTGTATAAAATAAGTGGTTTTTATCTTGAAATTGCATATAGACACTGTCTTTTTCTTATTAGACTGCAAGTGCTCCTGCAACCCCTCTAATAAATAAGCACCGCCCAACTTTTTTGAGGTCCAATACTATTTCCAAACCATATGTTTCAAACATCCTGCCATCGGATGCACCCAAGAAGAGGCGTGCTCCATTGCCTCCAAAGGCAGCATCTCAGAGTGCCCCTCAGGACCTTACAAACATACAGGAGAGGCCAGGTTCTTGTGTGGTGAGATCCACAAGTGTGGAGGAGACTGATAAGGTGGGTAGGTTTGTTTTGTTTTACAGGATGAGACAAGGTCACGTAACTTAGACCCCCAAGAAAGTTAGTAACAGTTATTAATATGTAATAACATGAATAAGTACTTAACTAAAATTGGTACTGGGAAAAGATTATATGTAGTTTGATGCAATGAAGAATAAGTTGCTATTTTAAGGAGATTTTTTTTCAAGCAAATAGCTGGTCTATAAACATTAAGTCTTAATGCATATATTACAGATGAAAATGCTTATTTTCAAATTAAAATGTTTTTAAATAACAGTCTTTGTGCTAATTCATGGGCTTCTAATTTGTATGTCTTCTTTACCTAATTTTGAGATTCTGCAGAGGAAATACTGGTGTCTACCTAAAACCACAGATGCAGTATTTGCTTTTAGGTTGCTCACTGGTGCCCTATCTACTACTGGGGTCCTAGATCAAATTGCAAAGCAAATTACTAGGCCCCTCTGGCCATCCTGCCTCCCTTTGAATTTATTTTCTGCCTGCTTCCCACAGTGCTCTACGTCCTAGAAGTTGGTACTTGACATTGTCTAATTACCCAAAGACTTATCTTATTCATGCTGGTTCTTTTACTCAGTATTTGTCATCCATTTCCTGCCCCTGTCCCATTCTGCCATTTTGATCTCAATTCCCTATGTGCTTCTGGTTATTCAGGGAGGTGTTAGGTTGAATACCTGATTAAAAATTTTCCACAATAATGCCAGAATGAGAATGAGACCCCATTGTCTTTAAAGGAACTGTTCTTAGATATAAAATGCTTTTAAAGCTTATTCTCTACTTAGGTCATTGTTCTTTAAAGACCAGGAAATAAAGCTATGATTCTTTGAAATAATTTTACCCTTTAACTTTTTAGTAATTCAGAATGTTCTTTTCTACACATTAATGAATATTTTTGGTGCTTTATGTGTAAAAAAATATATAGATGAACAAAGAAAATTTGATTTTAATGGTGTTAATATTGCCCAAAATACTGAGCTATTATAATGAACTCACATTATTTTTTACTTCACTTTTTAAGGTATAGATTATTTGGGGCCTTTTTGAGTTCTCTACATTGGTGATTTTCTTAACTTTGGTTTTTAATTCCATTAATATTTTTTTTATAGGTGAAACCAAAAAGACAGCCATTTTAACCATTCTGGATGATTCTGATCCAGAGGATGATGAAAGCATCATAGTTAGTTTGGTGTACACTGAAGGAGGAAGTAGAATTTTGCCCAGTTCCGACACTGTGAGAGTGAACATTTTGGCCAATGACAATGTGGCGGGAATTGTTAGCTTTCAGACTGCTTCCAAATCTGTCATTGGTCATGAAGGTGGGTTCTTTTTTCTGAGCACATTCATTTTCTTTTCTATGGGTATCATTTTTTGCCTAGTGTTTTAAAGCTTGTGATTTTTTTCCTTTAATTATTTTGTTGAACTGTGTGTTTTCATCCAAGCGGGACATGTTTGGGAGGAGGCTTAGTGAACTGCTTAACTAGATGTAGGAGGCTTATAGAATGATACTGTGTTCCAGCTTGCCACTCTCCACTGGTGTGGGATGTCCAGGTTTTTCATCTGTTAAATGGCAAAATATTACTTATTTCATAGGTTTCTTCATGAGGATTAAGTGAGCTAATAAGTATAAAGTGCTTGGCACAGTTCTTGGCAAATATACAATATGCTTTTTAGTAGCTATTACTATGAAACAGTGAACTAGTGGCTCCCTGTTAAAAACAAGTACTAGATTAAAATCAGTGAACATTTTAGCCTTGATTTTATATTATTTTTGTATGTTTTATAAAGAGTGCCAAACTGGAAAATCTTATGTAATATGTATTTTTTTTTGTCTTGAAACACTGTAATTTTCTTGAATCTTTATTTTTTTATTGCATATCATATATAGGCTAATTTTAGTGTTTTAGATATTACAACTGTTTTGTTTGAATAAGCCTCTTTTGAGATTCAAAAAAATTTACAGATTGTTTCAGCACATAGTTTGTATTTGGAATTAAATAATTTTATCTTAAAGAATTAAGAAATAAAAAGGATATAGATCATGTATATGGATCTCTACATATGAGAAAACAAAGCTGAGAAGTTAAATGACTTGACAAGGTCAAATAACTAATTTGTGACTGTGCTGGAAACTGAATGTATTTCAGTGTTTACCATCCGTCTCCTTAGTATATTCTCCCAACTTGCAAGTTTATTGAACTTATCTGTGCAAATGTTTGAGCCATTTTCTGACACTCTTTACTATTGTTAATGGTTTAGAATTGCATGTTGTCTTAGCAACAATGATTAAGAGTGACTAACAAATTGCCATAAACCCAATCTAAAGACAAATCGCTAACTATCAAAAATTTTTTTGTAACATAGTAGAAATAAAATGTCACTGCTGGGATAGGTAATATTAATGACAACAAGAATATTTATGAGGTATTTTCTGTGTGATAGTTGCTCCACATCAGTTATTTCACTTCATTTTAGCAGCAGTCCTATGAACTGGGTATAATTGAATACACAACATTTTTACATAAGGAAATTGAATTGGAGATAAGAGGTGGAGCTTTAAACCCAGCTACACTGGATCCAAAGCCCACACTACAGTGCACCTTGTGAGGAGAGACTGTTTTGTTTGAATTTGTATTTGCTGCAGAACCTGATAATGCAAGGATTTTTGATAAATATATTAAGTGATTTTAATTGAAAGAGTAATGAATGTGAGTAGTAATGTCCATGTGAAAGGAAGAATTTGGTAAGAGACTTTATTTCTAACTCAGAGATAGAAGTTGAATTTTCAAATAGTTGAAATCAGGAAAATACAATCTTTGGGAACATAGGAGAAAACAAGTTATCAAGGACGTCATCATGTAGAACAGCAAGCTAAGATACTGGGAAAGTAATCGCTCAGAGGACTAAGAGAGTCAGAAGAAACTAAGGAGAAATGTTCATCAATTACCAGAATAAGGAAGTAATCAATGGGTCTCATACTAATGTAACCAACAAGTAAGATTTTCAAGTGGGCTAGAGAAAATAGTAGCAGCTCTGGATGGATTATAAAGAAAAATTGGGGATAGAAAGATGATATCTAAGGATAAACTAAAGGATGTAGTGGCCTTTGGGGAGTGCCCTCAAAGCAGGGTCCTCGGACTGGGGTTGTGGCTCAGTGGTAGAATGATTGCCTAACATGTGTGAGGCAGTGGGTTCGATCCTCAGCACTATATAAAAATAAATAAATAAAATAAAGGGATTGTGTCCATCTACAGCTAAAAAAAGAAAAAAAAAGCAGTGTCCTCATGTCCTCAGGCCTATTTGCATTCACAGAGTGCTAATGGTCTATGATGAGATAAACTTTTACACCAGTTTCACTTTGCTTTGACATCCAGAAGCATTATCTATGGGCTTGTATTCCATGTGTTCTCTTTATTTTGTTTATTTATTTATTTTTATGTGGTGCTGGAGATGGAACCTAGTGCCTCACACATGCTAGACAAGCGCTCTGCCACTGAGCTACAACCCCAGCCTTTTTATAGTATAAAATTTTGAGAATCACTGCTCTTTGGCCATGAGAACAAGGAAAGGAGAGACATTGGAGAAAATAAGTTAAAGAGGAGTATATTGAATTTGCTTTTGCTTTGTTGAAGAAACTTGGGCAGGGAATACTGTATAAATACAGAATTTAAGTGTTGATGGTATGGAGGCTACAAATAAAGCTAAGGCCAGGGAAGGTTAGATGAAACAAGGAATTTAGAGCTAGACTAGACATGTACTTTGCTGTGATATGATGGAATTTTTCATTTTTTTAAGAAAATATTTTTTTAGTTGTTGATGGACCTTTATTTTATTCACTTATTTATATGTGGTGCTGAGAGTTGAACTCAGTGCCTCACACATATGAGGCAAGTGCTCTACTACTGAGCCACAACCCCAGCTCTGGAATTTCATTTTTAAAAAATTCAAAAAATATTAATGTCCAGCATTAACATAAGGAGTTTTAACTGTAAGATACCTAGTATTGTGCACGTGCATCCTGTGAGTGTCTAGTGGTGATGATAGTAATGCATAATTTCTAAAGAAACCAAGGCTCTCCTTCTGGGCACCAAAGATCTTGGAGAAATTTCAGACACCAGCACCTGTATTCTCTTTGGGTTGGATGAACTTCACCTGAAAACCATATTCTGGTATCTTCATTTATCAACAGCTGGGTACTGCAGGAGACACAAAGAGGAAAATGGATTTGTAATTAAAATACATGGTTCAAGTGGGTTATTGGTTAAAAATTTGCATCAGCATACTAGTCTATGATTATGTGTTTGGTATGGGAAAGAAAACACTGAATTGTTTTTATTGCTTGCATGAGCACTCCATAGCTATTTTACATCTTTCAAATAAAAGTGAAGGGTAATTTTTATTTTTTTACTCCCCCCCTTTATTCCTAAGCCATTTCTGACAGCCTAAATTAATTTTATTTTTTCAAAATCATAATGAACCTCAAGAATTCAGTATTTTATGTATGTATTCTTTATAATACTACTACAAAAACTTCATAGAGAGATGTGTATTAAGATGAGTTTACTAAAGTGAACTAATAAAAACCTCATGGTGATTCTTCAAGGATAACTGCTATAAAATAGAGTAAAAAATCGTGTTCTGTGGGCTCTCAACAATGTTAACATTGCTTCTGGCTAGTGTTGGAACTTCATCTGTGTGATTAGATTTAAAATGTGGATGATACTGGACTTTGGGCTCTAGAATTCCATTTGTGATTTACAGGAAGGAATTGCTATGTATTGAATTCTGAGGAATCCTATTTCTATGTTTTGTCCTAAAGCAATTAGAGAGATGACCAGTGGTAAATATTACTTTTTCCAAATGTAATGGACAGAATTTAGAAATATGGGACAATGGACTTTACTGTGATTGCAAATTGTGCATAAATGTACTTTTTATAAACCTGTGTTAGATTTTTCACTCACCCAACTCAGCAGCATCATAATCATCATGTTATGTTCAATAGATTTAAATTTTTTTCTTAAAGACAGCATTAAGCTTTTTTACATAAAGATTTGAATAAGAAATGTAATTATTTTTAAAATTACCAATATTGGCATGCTATATTGTTTTTTTCAAAGTGTTCTCATTGACAGTCTATGATTCAAATTATTCATATTTCCTGTAATATTTAACCATTTTCTTTTCATTGTAGAGTCAGTAAATTTGGGTGATCCATATATATCATGTATCATTTATTGACTAAGCTATTTTTCTGTATTTTGTTTTCTATTATTTTATGTACCTCTTAGTTGCCATTTACCTTTATAAAAAGAATCTTGGTTTGAGGAATGAGTGGATGAAACATTTTTGTTTTATTTTCTTTATCTGTATTAGGCTAGGTCTAGACACTATTTGATAGATCTTTTGCCTGAAGCTTGAAATGTGTTGTCCACTTTGGGTGGACTTCGTGAATTTTATATCAAGATGATTTTCAAGTAATGTGGTCAGACTTTGATAGTTGAGGGTGTTCCTCCAACTTTCATTCTTGGGAAAAACCAGAAGGCAGTATAGCACCTAGGAAAATGTTTCTTATGGGATAACTTGAACATACACTCTCAAGAATTTTCCTACTGTCTTTCATCTTAGATTTTGAAGACTAAGCACTTGTTTCTGAGTCTTTCTGTTTTCCCTTAACTTTGTTGGTCAACTCTGTGTTTTGGTAGAAGGTGACCCTGTGGTATATCCACTGCTTTTTTCTCAGATACATTTTAAATAGGCCTAGCTTCTAGGTGTCTGTGTTAGGAAGAAGAATCAATTTCAACATTTTATGGTTTAGAAAAATTTTCACACTATTCTTACTTTTGGCATGATAAATTTGCAATAGTTTTATAAGATTATGTGTTTAAGAAATACTTTGTTTACTTTTAACTTATCTGGATGTGTGTGTATGTGTGTGTGCCCCATTGTACCCATACTTCGAATTTTGTTTCTTGCAATGTTTTCTTGAAAGTTATTTTTATGGCAACTTGTTAAATTTTCAGAAGTGAAATTTTTAAAGTAGTGTTATACTGCATATTTTTCCACATAGTAAGTTTGTGGGAATACTTTTTTTTCTTCTCTTCAACATTTCACTTTTATTTTAACCTCAGAATGGAATATTGATTCCCAAATCTTCATATACAAATTTCAGCCATAATTTTTTTATTATTTTAAGTCCCCCTTCAACATGGATCTTTATTGACCCACATTTTATTTTCTTGCTATTCGTGGGGATTTTTTTGCCTTTTTTGCATTTAATCAAACTATCATAATTTTATTTTTGAACTATTATAAGACTTTTGATTCATAAATATTTGAAAACTATGACTTTAGGACCTTTTTATTTGTGTAAGCAGACAACATTGCAGGTGAAACATCTTAACTTCAAGGATTTTCCTATAGTTTTCAGTAACAAACTTATTTTTCAACACTAAGTTGCTCTATAAGAAATTTGTACAATAGAGAAACTCCAGAGTTTGATAGTACTGTCTGTCTATATTTTATTCAAATGAGTTATACAAATAAAAAAATTAAACAGTATGCTGGCAATTATGGCTGATTGTACATTTTTTTCTGTTATACCTAATATTTTAGAGAATTTGATTCTTCACTTGCAATATTTATGTGCTAAGAAAAAAAAAAGAAAAGAAAAGGAAAAGCCAATACTTAGAGTACTAATGTTTGTATTGAAATACTTAAAATGAAACAAAAATGAAACATTTTTTAAATGCTTTTCTCTTTTTTATATGTATTCTCTACTCTCCAAAAATGATTCATTACATTAAATTTATGTGTTAAAATTTAGTATGAAAAATTATTTTGTTTTTAGCAATTAATATAATAGTTTCTAAATTAATAAATCAATGATTTTTATTTAAGAAATTTCTATTAGAAATATGTATTAATTTTATTATCTTTAGAAATATAAACAGTAGTAGTTTGATAAAATATTACATTTTATTGTTTTGTCTTTACTCCCTTGTTTTAAAAATGTTGGAGTTCTTGCTAAAGCTATTTGGATAACTGAGTAAAAGTGACTTTTTAAGTGCATACTTGTGGATTTCAATTATATGTCTGTGTTATAAAATTTGAATAAGGATGTGTTCTTTTAAACCTTTTAAGCATTGTTCTGTTTATCTTTCTATAACAGTATTCTTTATTTTTCATTAGAATACATTCACATGTATTCATCATCATATAAAACGAGTGAATTGAGTATTTTTTCAGCAAGTCACATAGTCATCAGCTTATTTTTCTTAGCAATTTTCTTTCCACTTCTAGCAATATGAAAAAGAAATTCTTATGATTTTCTCCCATTTGATAAAATGATACATAGAGATAAAAACCAGGAATGTGAAGTATCTAAAATACTTGTTATCTGGGCCAAATGACTGTGACTTTGATGAAGTTACAGACATTGATATATAGATTTGACACCTTTCCTTTGTATTTCTTTCTATAAAACAAAATCATTGATGGTATATGTAAGTTACAATCTAAAGAAATGTGATTTTCAGGTATTTGCAAGCATTTTTATGCATGCATTGTGTAAAATCACATTGCATATCGGTGTAAGGAATTTGTTTCCTTTTGAAAAGCAAAGAAAGAATTTGCTCATGTTATAGTTTTGATCATGAGGACTTTATTATTTTCTTTGACTTGCAGAACATTCATGTTCTGGTGCATGTTTTGGAGTGTATACTAGTTTGTGTTTCCCATTTTAGCATGTGCTCTTATAAATTTTATATACTGAATTTCCTGAATGAAAGTATTTAGAAGTGGAATTTCAGTGTTAATGAGCAATAAGCATGAATAAGGCTTCTAGAGAATATAAAACAGATCAGCTTTGTAATGTTCTTGGAAAAGTTGCTGCAGTAGCTGCATGCTTGAGATTTGGGTTTTGTTGAGTTCAAATGTAAATGCTCATTTTCCATTAAGTACTTATCAATGAGGACATTTCACTTGCAGGAGAAATGTTGCAATTCCATGTGATAAGAAAACCTCCTGGTAGAGGAAATGTTACTGTTAACTGGAAAATTATTGGACAAAATATAGAATTCAATATTGCTAACTTTACTGGACAACTCTTCTTTCCTGAGGTAATACCACAAAGAAAAGTTTCACCATAAATTTCTAGGAAAAAACAGTGTTGAGGAAAATGGGATAGAAATCAACATCACTGTATTGTAGTTATCATCAGTCTCTCTTTTCACACCTATTGGTATAAATTCTTCTTTGATGATGTATGCATTCTTTTTCTTTTCATTTTCACTTTCTGAGTATTAAGTCAAATAGTTATTACCTCTGCCTGTGCACTACAGTGGACTTTGTGTAACTGACATCTCTACAACATTGGTATCTTCTTTCCCTTTCTTCATTTTTTTTCCTATTCACCACTGTTGTAAAAATCTCCCCAACTTACTGCTTTGTGTGAAGGTTTTAATAGTGCTCATGAGATTATATTTACATTAATTAACTCAGCCTTCAGAATCTTCCACACTTAGCTCCTTTCTGCTGTAAGCCTTGTTTCTCATGTCAATATTTATTATTTAATTAATTTCATTAATTCACAGACATGTTTTTTTAAATGAAAATATGTTTGAATGCATGATTTATAAGATTAATATAATGAGGAGATCATTTATGTTCAGTAACAAAACAAAGATGGATTTCTTTCTTTTTGACATAGGGGACAATGAATCAAACAATATTGGTGCATTTGTTGGATGATAACATTCCTGAGGAAAAAGAAGTGTATCGAGTCATTCTGTACCATGTCAGTACACAAGGTAGTTCAGAATTCAGATTTGAACTTTTTCTTTTCAAAAAAGAAACGGTATTGCTTTCTGTATTTCTAACAATTAAATATCAATTTTTAAAATGTTACTTTAAATATTGTCTGTTCCATAGAAATGTTAGATCCAAAAAACACTAGCACAGGATTGGGAATACTTTGTGGACAAGTGAAAAAAACTCTAAAATGTTTTGCTAAATAGTTATTTATGGACTGAAATACATTTCAAGGGTAGACAATTTTGAAATTAATTTTATGTCAACAAACTCATTTGGATTTTAGACCAAGTATAGTATATAACAATTCAAATTTAGTCATTTTTGAGTAGACATCTAGGTACTTTCCTTAGATTTTACTCCATTTCTGAAATTCAGATAACAAATACAATCAATAATGACAATAACATATGCCAAGTGAAAAGTTCATGATTTACTCTCTGGAAGGGTGGATGGAATGCAGGATCTTTGTCACCTGGAGATTTCTGTAGAGATGTGACAAAGGAGAACCCTTTCTGGTGACTTTAAAATGCTTTAGAGTGGGGATATGTTTTACATATTTAGATGTTAATGCCAAATTGCTGTTAGGTTTCCTAATGGGGTCCCTGATATTTTTAGGAGTTCCACCAGCAGGAATTGCTCTGCTTGATACTCAAGGATACTCAGCTGTCTTGATTGGGAAGCCAGTGATGAACCACATGGAGTTTTAAATTTTGCTCTTTCATCAAGATTTGTCTTACTGCAGGAGGCTAACATAACAATTCAGCTTTTCATCAACAGAGAATTTGGATCTCTGGGTTTGTATTGCTCTAGAATGAATGGGGTTTCTGGCAAGGGCTTTCTAAGTATTCTACTTGTGTGGATAAAGCCATTACTAAACTAAATCAGTGAAGGAAAAATAATATTTATTAGTTTGGTTTAGTACTTAATAACTTCTTTAATTTTAAAAAGATTCCAAGGGAATTATCTATTTGCACAGAAATGATGTGTTACAAATCTCAGTAGCATGTGGTAGGAGGTGGCATGTGGGTTCACTGATAACACTGGGCTTGGCTGGGCTGGCTGTTCTCCATGTTTTTTATTCTTCTCCTGGACAAGTAGAAGCACAAGAAAGCAAGTGAAAACCTTAGGTCTAGGCTCATGACTAGCACATCATCAATTTTATTACACAAACTCAGAGTCCCCAGGTGGGGTTTGTATGCCTTACCCAGAAAGGGCCATCGCTGATCCTCACATGGTAAAGACTGTGGAAATAGGAAAGGCCAAGGAATTGAGGTCAACATTAGAAGTTACTGCAGTTGCTAAAGGAAAAGCCAAGGACACAGTGAGACTTATTTAGAAGTTTAAATAACTACAAAACCTTTTTGAACCAATTCAATTAGGAGCTATCAATGTTACCTATACCACCGTTCCTGGAATGTTGAGTCTGAAGAATCAAACTGAGGGAAATCTTGCAGAAGCAGAAGTTGATTTTGTCCCAGTAATTGGCTTTCTGATTTTAGAAGAAGGGGAAGCAGCAGCAGCCATCAACATCACTATACTTGAGGTAAAACTCTCTTGTTATTTTCCTGTTATTATAATAAACCTGAAGTAACCCCAAAGTAGAACCTGAGAGGATATCCTAAAACATATTAATATTCCAGGAAGAGATTTCTACCAAACAGTAGAAGTACAAGTCAGCAAGCAAAACATGCAAGCCCTTTTTAAGTAATGAATTTCATGAAAGCTAAGATAATGTGATAATTTTTAATTCTCTCTATATTAAAACATTACTCTGCCTTTAATATAAAGTTGGTATAGTTTACAACTATAATCTCCAGAAACTCTTGAATTCATTTCTGTTTCATTCCCTCTTCTGGTTCAGCTTATTATTTTTCATGAATTTTTTTTTTCAAATCACACAGAAGTTTCTCCTCCTGTTTAGATGGGCTATCCTGCTTTTGTGCTTTTGCTTATAGAAACATCTTGTGAAAAAGAGAATTTCCTCAGGGAAGTTCCCTATAGGAAGAAACTGGCCTAAGAGGTTCCAAAGGAGCATTTTGATTACTCCAAACAATTTATTGGACCAGCATATCCATGTAGGTCACAGTCTTTGTGAGTAGAACCTATTAAGTTAGAGACAGCAGGAACCTCACTAGAGACTGATACCATAAAATGTGATTATGGTCAAGCTTAAAGTAATCATTGGTGGCCGAAATTGTACTTTAAATAATTTTTCATATTGTGAACTCCCATGTTGATTTAGGGCTTGGTGTTTCAGCTACTAAAATACATTTCCAAGAGGTTTATAAAAATAGTATTATAGTGAGGTTAGGGGATGGTATGTAGTGGAGTATGAATATTTCATTTGAAAAAATATTTTTCAATTTACTATGTATTTTGGGGGTTCCAGTTTTAAGAGCTTCTATTCTCTCAGGGTCTTTTATTTTTATTAATTTAAAAGTAGGATAAGCCATCTGAAGTGAGTAGCTTTTTTGATTTCTGTGGCACTATGAGCTAAGGTAGTATTATGAGAATTCCAAATCTATAAAATAAAAGGTAATATTATATCAGTATGTAACAGGTAACACAGGATTTGACAAAAATCACAGGCAAGTCATCTTTCAAATGTCTCATCTGTTAATGTAACTGAATTTAAGTAAGTGGATTATTCCTTAGTTATGTTAGTTTTAAAAACAGAAAATATATAGCCATTCTTTTCTTCCCCCTATAGTCTAAATTTTTAAACCTGGGTTTTCAGTTTCACTTTTCTTTCTCTCTAGCTATTTACAACATTTTCTGCTCTTTGAGTAGCACTAGATTAAAACACTGCAGGTTTGTTAAACAAAAGCAATAGTTACACAGTGTGTAACTATTAGTGGTTGGCTGGTTCCTCCTGACATGGATTTTGCTTAGGCACCAGCCTTGTTTTTCATTGGTATTATGTGGTCTAATGATTACTAATAATAACTATCACTTAAAAAGTATTGTCTGTAGATCATGTACTCCACAAACATTATTTTAAATTATTATTACAATCTCACCCCAAAGTAGCTATTATTTCTTCCATTATAAATATGATTGAATTGGAGCCTTAATATTTAAGCAACTTACCTAAAATTATAGAATTTTGAAGATCTCTTTCATTGCAAAGCATATATGTAATGTGTGTGTGTGTGTGTGTGTATTATAATGATATCATTCTATCCCTCATTCTAAATATTGTATATTATGGAATTTAAAATGTTTTGTTCATGTTATATTTGAAATAACCAGGTTTATATATTTATATAATTGGTTTGTGTATTATGTAGGTCTAGGCTGAAAATATATTATTAAGTGGTTTCATACTGTTCAATCTATATAGCTAGGTATAAGTTTAATACTTCTATTTTTTTCCAATTTAGATATTTTCTGCTGCAATTTCATTTTGATACTTTCTGTATCTTTGATGCATATATTTGTAAGACAACTTAAAAATAGCTTTTGATTTGTAATTCTTTTGAAAGCATAATTAAAGGAATTTAATGGATATAATTTTTGTAGGATGATACCCCTGAACTAGAAGAATATTTCCTGGTGAATTTAACCTATGTGGAACTTATCATGGCCCCTGTAACCTCTTTTCCTCCAAGACTAGGTATGATGGCTCTTTTGTTTGCTTGTTTCATTTTACTTCCTTCCAGTGAAGTAAAGTAACTTCATTTTTAATCAGAAGTGTGTTTGTTCATTTCAACTATGTGAGCTTTTTACATTTATTTTAGAGAGCAGCATTATTGTGGTTTTGGGCATTGGATAGTATAAACACATTTAGAATTACTATGTGGTGGTCTTTACATTTTACAACTATTTTATAAGCAAATTTGTAATCCTCAAAATAGAATTAGTTCTATTTGGGAAGGCATTTTATTTTCATGTTCTTCAAACATTTTAATTAGCTATTTTCATTTGTTCTCCAACTTTCAGGTGATTTTATTTTCTTTTTGGTAAGAGATCTTTTGTTTGTTTGTTGTGTTCTCTGATTCTTTTTTGACCTTTGATCTTTTTCTTTTCATGCTTTAGAAAAGACTCAGTTAATTCATTACAGACTAAAAGGTAAAATTTGAACTTTGGTATAGATTTATGTAGATTCCTTTAAAAAGATGACTTCCCATGTTGGAGCAAAAACTCCTGTTTGCAGTTTGAATGTTTTAGTATTAAAGGATTTTGTCTGAAGCCTGTGTGTGTGTGTGTGTGTGTGTGTGTGTGATGGCCCACTAGGGGGTGGGGGTGAGTAGCACAGAGGGTGCCCAGCTCCATGGCCCCATCATGAGGGTAGAAAGAATATTGCACCCAGGGGACATTAACCTGGTGAAGAAGAAGCCTGGGCAAGCCCAGTGGCTTGAGGAACAGCATTCCTTATTCACATCAGAGACTCATTGTGACAAGTTTGAGAACACTGAAAGGAAGTAATTAGTTTCCTACATATTATTGTTTGACAAATTTCAGATCTTTTGCAAAAAAATAGAAAAGTGCAATGACTTGGCTGTTCCATAGAGTCTGATTACATGATAAACATTTTTCATACTAAGAAAACTAATAAAATAGTTCCTGTTTCTGTGATATTCATATTAGAGGTGGGTTGAGTAGGGGAGTGATGTTCAATGCATTATGATGCTCCTATTTCATATGTTTTCAGTGACAAACTGCTGTTACTTACATCTTCTCATTTTAATATGACCCAAATCACACAGCTATGAAATGGCAGGGCTGGGATACTCTGATGGGCACAAATCCTAGTTTTATATTCTCTCTTGGTTTTATATTCTCTCAGTATTGCTCTCTTCAATCTAGAGAGAAGTGCATAAACCCCTACTCCTTTCTCTACCTGTGCAGCTGTCACAGGCAACCTAGACTAAGGAAAAGAGCAAATATTAAAAAAAAAAACAACCAACAAACATAAGTAACAGGGTTAATTAATATTTCAAGACTGAATAGCAGGTATTGGTAACATATTAAACTTGATGGACAGAGTACAAAATAAAAATGATAAGAGAAATTCACTTCAATCTTAGTCTCTTTTTTCATTCTACAAAGTCTTCTTCTTCTTCTCCTTCTTTTTCTCCTTAATAGAAACCTCATCTTTCTTGCTTTCTGATTTGTGTATCCCTGTCCTTGTGTCTCTTTACCAGTCCTGTCTCTGTCTCTGTGCAAATCCTGGTCTGCCCTTCTCTTCTCATTTCTTTTACCTCTTTTTTCTTCCTCTCTACTCCTTCCCATCTGAAACAGTTCTATTACAGAACAGAGGTGCCAAGTTTTAAATTTTATTAAAATAATAGGAGAAGCTCCATAACCTTAGTTGCTTATTATTTCATGCTGTTCGTGGTTGATTTAAGTTTTATAAGTCAGTGGCTCTTGTTAGCAAAGTGGTCTTTTTCAGATGTTAATAGCATTGGTGCCTTTGTAGTCTTAAAATCGTTTGAGTAATATCAGCAATATTCATATTAGGAATTATATAATCTCATAGGGACTATCTTTAAATTCTAGATCAAGCATAATAAAAATTTAAAGTTTAATAATAAAACTTTATACAAAATTTATAGTAATAAATTTGTACTAAATACGTCTGCATATTTTTCAGATTCAGAAGGCTTGACTGCACAAATCATTATTGATGCTAACAATGGTGCCCGAGGGATGATTCAATGGCAGCACAGCAGGTGATCCCAAGGCTCTGTGAGCCCTTCTCCAAGCTTCAGATCTTTTACCATCTACCAAATAGAAGTTCAAAAGAGGAAAAAAAATACTTTCTTTACTTTCTTTTTCTGTTCTTACAGATTTGAAGTAAATGAAACCCTTGAAAGTGTAATATTGGTAGCTCACAGGAGTGAAGAGGCTCTTGGCCATGTGTCCTTGTTTGTGTACACCCAGAATTTGGAAGCACAACTGGGGCTGGATTACATCTTCACCCCAGTGGTAGGTCTTGACATCTATCCCAGACGACCTTTATGCATTATTTTAAAATTACTGTTCCCTGAGAATTATAGTGACTTATGTGCTACGTAAATTGGTACACTATTATATAACCCAATTCACAGTAAATTAGAACAGATATTCATGTGGCAAAATAATTTTAGTATTTTAGTAAGTAATATAAATTTAGTCTTATTGTAACAATTATTCTGTGCAGATTAATTTTTCTATTGTAACAATTGGTATTGGAGAATACAGATCTTGTGTTAAGGAACTCATATCATTAGATGACCTTCTCAAAGTGTTTCTTATCTTGAAATTTTTATCCTTTATTTCATTGTGTTTAACTTACTGAAACACTTTGTGTTTTAAAAACTTTTTACTTTGTTTCTTAGTAACTTTTTCCCCTTAATCAGATGTTCAGCTTCTTCTTTTCCTCCATAAATTTTACTTTTAAAATAAAACACTGTCAATTTAAATAAGATAGCTAATTCTTTGTGTTCGAAACTATATTGTTTCATCCCAAACATTTTATTAAAAAATGTTTTTTTAAATGATATTATTCCTTTTAACTTTTAACCAGAGTCTTCAATTTTCTGATGGAGAAAGACATAAAAATATAGAAATCATGATTCTTGATGATGACATTCCAGAAGGAGATGAAAAATTTCAGCTCATTTTAACAAATCCTTCTCCTGGACTGGAACTGGGGCAACAGACAATAGGTATTTGACAATTTCTTCTCCATAGCCACCTCTTTCTCATGCTTGTTTCCCTAATTTGGGGGAGAGACAGATTAGAGAGACTTCATGATTTCTACTTAGAATAAAAAAAAAACATTTTAAATTAGGCATCTTGGAATTCTATGTCAGTGTTTTTGAATGGATATATTTATGTAAAGAACAAAAAAAGAGTTAGTTGGTACTAAAGATACTATTGAGTCATTTCCACAATTTAGAATGTTCAAAACATGAACAGAGAGAATGCAGAAAATATGTCTCAAGTGATGGCTATAAAGGAGGAGGAGAAAAATAGGTAAAACAAAATAAAGGGAAAGAAAAAGAATGTATAAGAGAATTTGACTGTGAGAAGAAAAAAAAGGAGAGAAAGAGAAACAAGTAAAAAAAGAAACAAAACAAAACCAAAATTAACAAGACAAAAACACAGACCCTTAAGGGTCAATTCAAGGAAAAATAAACATGTTTAAAAAATGCTAAAACTGAGATAAAAAAAATGTATGTATGTATGTATGTCTACCAACGAATCACTCCAGCAAGAATACATACACACATGCACACTTAAAGAATCATCTCCACTTAGGTGTTTCAAAGTGTTGATAAAGGTGGATGTCAGTGCCTATCCTCAACTGTCATTCTGTTTCTTCTTGGGCTATGTATTGAGAGTAAGAGACACAACCTTGGTTGGGGGTTAACTCCTTCCTCTTTTTGTGTTGTTCACTAAACTGCCTACTGGGTTGGCCTAACATTGAAGTTGTTTGAAATAGCTTTCAGCTTCCCTGCTTACCATTATAAGACAGGAAGGAACGGGAAGTACTATCAACTGCAGTTTTGTGCAGACAGATAACATTGATGCACTCCGAGTGTGGAGCTTCTGCACAGTCCTAGTAGTGATGTTCTGGTGGCTAGGGCTTAGGTCTAATCAGAGCTTAAGGACTTTGTTGAGTATTATCTTCCCTGGAGAACACACATTCCTAGTGCCAGGCTGATGGCAATCGCTGCCAGGATCTCAGGAATCTCCCTAGAATTCTATTTGTAGGACAGGAAAGCCAGTCCTCTCCACGTGTTTCACGTCTCTATAAGTCTTACACACTCTGTTGCCCACAAACATGGCCTTCCCACACTTAGTCCCTAAGTGTATTCATACCCACTTGTTCAGTTTCATGATCTCTTCAGCTGGTTATGTGAGCCACCAGACTCAAAGGGTTAGTGAGTTGCACTCCCCTCTGTATTTCTTACTTGAATCACCATGGGTACAATATTCTCCATAACTCTTGCAATTGTGTTCTACTAGGTACACGTTGGGCCACATGATGGGACATTATGGCAGTTCTTGTTTGATCTTACAGGCTTCTGCAGCAGCAAACTGCAAGGTGGCCTCCTCAAGATGACTTCCATGTCAGGTTGAGAGAAACAGAGTTCACAACAAGCACATTTCAAACAAGAGCCTGTTGTGCAGCCTCTGGATAGCTAAATTATGACTTTTTATCATCCATAGGTTTTTCCATGCCAATAGGTTGTGTCTCTCTCTATATATATTACCCCTCCCCTCTGTGGCCAATCAGTGCTGCTGCTGCTGCTGCTACCAAGTTGGCTCCAATGTACTCTTTCTTGTTCTTTGTTCAATGCATCTTCATTTCTATGTTTCTAAGAGACCATGATTGTCTAAAATTGAATTTCAGTTCCCTTTTTTTACCCACCTTGCTGAGAAGCAGTTCTCCTGCTGCTTGAGTGTGGAGTCATGGAGCAACTGGAAATGCAACCTTCCTCTATTCCACTATCTTGAATCTCTTCTAAATTTATATTTCAAACTCTTATCATATGATAATTTTTTTCTTGTATCTTGTTAGTAGACAAGCATTTCATTTAAGGATGAAAGTTCTGGACCTTCTTTTCCATTACCTTTGCCTGACGGATAGCTCCAGGACATGTTGAGCAGTAGCAGTGCTGGCAGTCATCATTATCTTGTTTCTTTCTTTTTTTTTATTGTTATTATTAGTTGTTCAAAACATTACAAAGCTCTTGACATATCATATTTTATACATTTGATTCAAGTGGATTATGAACTCCCAATTTTACCCCATATACATATTGCAGATTCACATCTGTTACACATCCACTTTTTTACCTACTGCCATACTAGTGTATGTGGTATTCTGCTCCCTTTCCTATCCTCTACTATCCCCCTCCCCTCCCCTCCCATCTTTTCTCTCTACCCCATCTACTGTAATTCATTTCTCTCTCTTGTTTTTTTCCCCTTTCCCCTCACTTCCTCTTACATGTAATTTTGTATAACAATGAGGGTCTCCTTTCTTTACCATGCAATTTCCCTTCTCTCTCTCTTTCCCTCCACCCTCTCGTCCCTGTTTAGTGGTGATCTTCTTCTCATGCTCTTCCTCCCTATTCTGTTCTTAGTTGCTCTCCTTATATCAAAGATGACATTTGGCATTTGTGTTTTAGGGATTGGTTAACTTCTGTTTTTACTGGGAATGTTTTCACTGTTTCATCATTAAATTTGGTCTCTGCTGTTGACTTCTGAGAGGTAGCATCACATCAGGTTGACAAACCTACCTTCCATTCTAAGATTGCAGAGTATTTTCATATAATAAAGGAATATGAAATTTTATGTAATGCTTTAAAAATGACCTCTCTTTTAAAAAAAGGAAAAGGTACTCTTAAAATGATCACTTGAGGTCGAGAGTTGACCTTCTTTCCAATGAAATATCCACACTCATTTCAGCATTTATAACAGCCCTTCTTATTTTCACTTATCATTGAATATTTTTGTTTTGACAGCTGTAATTACCATCCTTGCTAATGATGATGGCCCTGGAGTTCTATCATTTAACAACAGTGAGCACTTTTTCCTGAGAGAGCCAGCAGCTCTCTATGTTCAGGAAAGCGTTGCGGTCTTGTACTTTGTTCGGGAACCTGCACGAGGACTGTTTGGAACTGTGACAGTTCAGTTCATTGTCACGGAAGTGAATTCTTCAACAGAATCCAAGGACCTGACTCCTTCCAAAGGCTATATTGTATTAGAAGAAGGTGTTCGACTCAAGGTACAGTATGCAACTTTAATGAGGATGAAGCTTATAACTCTAATATTTACAAAATATTTTTTCCTGCATCCTCAAAAGAAGAAAAAGATATTTCCAACTTAGGTGAGAAATAAAGACACGATTAGATTATTATGTGACAAGTGCTAATGTACTATATAATATGTATAGAGGGCAACTGAAGGAATTTACTATTAATAGAGAAATATGGAAATAATAAAAATACACATTTTTTTATTTTAAATTCCAAACTTATTTAAATGGTATACTTCACTTTATATGTAAAGCATAAGCCAAAAAAGCTCCCAGCCTCAGTCAGTCATTTCTTTTTGCTATATTTTAATTAAGCAGCATGTGACTGCTGCTTCAAACTGTTTGAGAATAGGAATAGTGTTTTAAAGAGAAAAATCCTGGATTTGAGATTAATTATGAATGTGATCTATCCTTACATAAGTTTAGTTTCCCAACTTATTTTTCTATATATTTTCCATTCCTGTATATTGATTTTCTGTTCCTACTAAACTTTATTTTTAAAAATATAGTTGAAGTTTAAATTAGTTAATCGAATTATCTTTAGACATTTTTCAAGCTAGCTAAAATACTGCTTTAAAGAAATACATTTGGGGCTCGCCTGGCATGCGTGCGGCCCGGGTTCGATCCTCAGCACCACATACCAACAAAGATGTTGTGTCCGCCGAGAACTAAAAAATAAATATTAAAAATTCTCTCTCTCTCTGTCTCTCTCTCCCTCTCTCCCTCTCTCCCTCTCTCCCTCTCTCCCTCTCTCCCTCTCTCTCCCCTCTCTCCCCTCTCACTCTCTCTTAAAAAAAAGAAATACATTTGCAGCCCTTTCCTCTAAACTAATTCATCTAACAATCAAATAACTTTCTCAATTTTAAGTTTTTGTAAAGTTCAACATATTTTTTGTTCATTTTTTAAACGTTCTTCCAAATTTAAAATCTTTGATTTCTTCAAAGACACACTTAAATTGTGAAAAATACAAAAGTTCAAATTTGAAGTATATTAAAATTTGTCATTGCTTTATTCACATTTTTCTCTTAATAATTTTTTTGTAATTTAAAATGTTTAAAATTTTTTTACTGTAATATTTTGTGTCTTTTTCTCGGCGTGTATTTAAGTAAAACTTTTGTTCATTTGGTAAATTAAACATTAGAGAAAATTAGATTAAATATTTTTGGCTCACACAACTGTTTTTGCTCCACGTTTTTATTTTGACATATAAATAGTAAAATGCACCAATTCCAAGCATATGGATTAATGATTTTAAACATAGTATACACACATATAATGACCTGTATTAGTCAGCTTTTCATCACTATGAACAAAATACTGATAAGAACAACTTAGTGGGGAAAGATTTATTTTGGCTTAGCGTTTCAGAGGATTCAGTCTGTGTCATCGGGCTCCAAGGTAGAATCATCTTGGTGGAAGGGTGGAGTTGAGGAAAGCTGCTCAGCTTATTGCACCCGGGGAAAACAGAAAGCAAGAGGAAAGTGCCAGAGAGAACCCAGACCTTTCCAGGAAAACCTCTATCCCTTGTGACCCACTTAATACAAGTAATCCATTCAGCCATCAGTGGATTAATCTACTGATGAGATCAGAGCCATCGTGATTTATCACTTTCCAAAAAGTCTACCTCTGAGCAGATGAGACTTTGGACAACATTTCATATCCAAAACATGATACCTCCACTCAGATTAAAGATATTAACACTACTATTACCCAGATGGTTCTCTTTGGCATCTTGCCTTTTCAAGAGGAAACCACTTTGTAATGTTTTAATTGACTCATTTTTGCTGATTCTTGAGCTTTGTATAAATAGGGCCTTATAGTATCTATTATTTTGTGTTTAGCTTCTTTCATGCTTCTTTCATGCTTCTTTTGTGTGGTTGCGGACATCCGTAGCTGATCCTTTTTTATTGTTGAATAGAGTTTTGTGGAACAGATCACCATTTATTTATCCATTTTCCTGTTGATGAACATTTGGGTTGTTTTCTAATTTGTTCCTACTATGGCTTTTTTGTAATATATATATTTTAATTGTCAATGGACCTTTATTTATTTATATGTGGTGCTGAGAATTCAACGCAGTGCCTCACACATGCTAGGGAAGTGCTACCCCTGAGCCAGAACCCCAGCCCCTCTACCATGGCTTTTTAATGGTGAATCCTAGACTACAAAGACATTAATGAAGTTATATAGCCAGAGCAGGATAAAAAAGTATCCCAAAAAAGGACATGAATTTAATATTTTAATATTTTATTCTGTGTTATTTAAAAATGTCATTTATTTTTTAGACACTTCCATGTAGTGTACCACAGTGTTGAAAATCCCAAAAGTAATAACATGAAAATCCCAAAAGTAGCTATCACATTATGGGGACCATTATTAAATAAAAAAGAGGTGCTGTTTTTTGAAAGACATTATTTTGGTTTCTAAAATGTTTAGTAAATTTCTCTGTATGTGTTTTGCAAATATATTCTATTCTAGTAACTTTACATTTTTATTTTGTTTTCAGGCCCTGCACATTTCTGCTGTATTAGACACAGAACCAGAAATGGATGAGCATTTTGTTTGCACCTTGTTTAATCCGACGGGAGGTGCTAGACTAGGGGCTCAGGTTCAAACCTTGATAACAGTATTACAAAATCAGGCCCCTTTGGGGCTGTTCAGTATTTCTGCTATTGAAAATAGGTATAATTTATTTATAAGAAAATGTCACTTCTGAAAATAAGGAAGAAATAATTTTTGACATAAGAAAATGCAAAAGAAAATTGAGGTGTGATTATGTAAAGTGGACTTTTAAAATGAATTCCAGACTTAACCATGGCCTGCTTAATGGTGTCATCAGAATTCTTATTTTCTCATACTTCACACTTCTAGGAAAAGGCCTGCATTATTTTGTGATTTTAGAAATAAAAAGCAAGAAAAAATATAAAATATACTTGGTCACCTAATCCAAATACATGACTCTTTAAACATATTAAAATGATTATAATTATAAAATTTCCTTTGGAAACTGACAGATATTTATATACAGTATATTAAGAGATTTAGTTTTATTCTTATACTAAGAATTTCCTGTTTTTTCCTGTCAGATGTTTTTGATTTATGTGTGAAAAAATTCAAAAAAGACAGTTTTAAAATGTGTAATGTTAAATTACTGATCTTCAGTATTTTCTGATTATAAGTGTTGCATTTGTACTTAAAAAAACTCCATAAATGAATATTTTCAAGCACACATTTGTCTTGAAAATATTCATGTATCAAATTTGTGCATGTCATTTGGGTTGTATAAATGTAGAAGCATATTAAGCATATACTGGTAATGTGACATATATTTTAAATATGTAGAAATTATATTCTTTTTCTGTTTTCCACAATTTCAGAGCCACTTCTATAGATATTGAAGAAACCAACAGAATGGTATACTTAAATGTGTCGTGTACTAATGGCATTGATTTAGCTGTGAGTGTGCAGTGGGAGACGATATCTGAAACAGCCCTTGGCATGAGTATGTTTAGTTTTTTATGAGAAAAAAATGCTGTAACTCAGAAATGTTGCATGTATAAGATTTACATTATTTCCATGAATTATAATTTATGGGTTTATTAAAAATGGGAAACAGATATTTAATTTTATTACTATATCCAAGAATATTTATTGAGTGCCTAGGAATGTTACTGAGCTCATGGAGCTTAGAATTTAAGGTGTACCAAAATAATAAGTAAAAATCAATGTGGAGGAATCAATTATGCAAAGAACTGGGTTGGAGGAACCTGGGAGACACGAGGGGGAAGCTTTAGAGGCAGGAAACTCAGGCATAAAAGGACATGTCATAATTGAAGAACCTCAGTGAATAGGGAGTACAGAAATAGGGGAGATGCAGAGATCATTGAAGAACTTGAGAAATATTTTATGGATGTCAATCTTTTATCCCAGAGTTAATGGAAAACCTTTGAGTGGTTTAGGCATGGGGAAGATGGTATGGTATGATCATGTTTGCATTTTTAAGTGTTATTCATAGGACCGTGTAAAGAATTGGTTGGTATAGCAGAGAAGAGAGGATGCATGGAGATGAGCAAAAGGGCAACAGATGATGGAAGTTTAGAGCAGGTGATGAACTGGGTGCAAGGGTGAGGGTGAGACCCAGATGACTCCTAGTTCCTCAGCTTGTGTGGTAGGATAGAGTGTCTTGCCACTGACTAAGAGATGTGTGAAAGAAGGCTAGGTGTTGTTTTGGCGAGGGAATTAAAATAAATCTGTTTTAGCACATTTTAAGTTTGAGTTCCTTTTGAGAAGGCGTTTATACTCAAAGGAAGGTCTCTGCTGCAAGATAGACTTAGGGATCTGACATGTGTTACTGTTTTTAAAGTCATGGACATTGATTTAACAATCTGAGAAGAGGAGATCTAGACAGAGAAGGGAAGAAGACCCAGCCTGAAAATTGAAAAGCATCAGATTGAATGGCTAGGGATAGCAGAGTGATCTCACGAAGGGGATTTGGAGACCTGGTGAGAAATACAGGAGAAAACAGTAGATTGCAGATACTAGAAGAGTGTGTTAAAGGGTGGGAGACGGGCTGGGGCTATTGCTCAATGTCAGAGTGCTTGCCTAGCATGCCCAGGGTCCTGAGTCCAAACCCCAGTGCTGGAAAAAAGAAAAGAAAGAAATAAAACATGTTTTAGCATATTTCCCTTTAAAATTACAGTTAGCAAGTATTTATATTTAAATAGACCTTGGGAAAGTTCATATGGCTATAGAGTGAAGTATTAGTACTCCTTTTGTTATCCATAATTGTTATTTTAAGTTACTATTTTTAAGTTTTCTAGCCTCTTTCTCTCTCTCTCTCTGTCCCTGTCTCTCTCTCTCTCTGTCCCTGTCTCTCTCTCTCTCTCTCTCTCTCTCTCTCTCTCACACACACACACACACACACACACACACACACACCATGGGGAATTCATTTGTATTGAAGTCATTAGTCTCAATGTTTAAATAACAAATTAGAGCAGATAAGTTTGAGAAGGAATTATGCACTGGTAAATAATGATTTATGTTTTTTAGGGGGAATGGATGTTGTCTTTTCCATATTTCAAAGTTTTTTTGGACAAGCCAGTTTCTGGCTGGTGTTTCTTTACTTTGGAAGATTCAGTATATGGTATAATGTTAAGAAAATCATCATTTACTATTTACCGATGGCAAGGGATTTTTATTCCAGTAAAGGTAAACATTGCTTATTTTTTTCCACAGTGAACAAAATAAAATATACAAGTAAATGTGAGATACATTATGAGTTAACTGTTTTTTGTAATTCTCATTTTCTAGGATTTAATGATACAAAATCCTAAAACTTGTGAGGCCTTTAAGATTGGTCTTTCCCCCTACTTTGTAATTACTCATAAAGAAAGAAATGAAGAGAAGTCTTCTGTTAACAGTGTGTATACCTTCACATCTGGATTCCAGTTATTCCTGGTAAAAACAAAATCTTCATTTTATATTGCTTTACCTAAAAGAAATTCAGATTTGTAAGACTGATCTAAATGGATGACAATGTATATTCTATGTTAATGAGTAACAGAACTTTTTGCAAGTTGATACAAATTGTAGCATGTATCTTAAACGGGGGCTATTTTTGTTGGCTTGAAATGATGTATGCTTATGATATATGCATACCTAGTGATCAGAATAGTTTTAAACATCGAGTCTTAAACATCAAATACTAACTCATTAGTATAATATTTAGTGCCTTTCTGAGTTAAACTCTTTAAATTTTTATTCCCACTTTTCTGTCTTCCTTGCAGGTGCAAACAATCATTATTTCTGAGAGTTCCCAAGTAAGATATTTTACTTCAGACAGTCAAGATTATTTAATTGTTGCAAGTCAAAGAGAGGATTCCGAATTAACTCAGGTTTGAATCTTTGAAAATGAAGATCTCCCCAACTTTTAAAAAAATACTGTAATTGAAAGTTATGAGGTAGGGTCTAGAGATTTGGTATAAAAGAAAACCATAGTTTGTGGTAAAGTAGTAAAGGAGAATATGAATATTTATTGGTCCCAATTAACTTTTAAACAACAGTTATGAATATTATATGTTCTTCAAGAGCCAAAGCAAATGTAATCATAAACATGAACATTTAATAAGAATTTAATTGAGTTGGAAAACATTATGGAGGAAAATCACACAGCTAGATAGATGGTATCACTAAAAATTCATGATTAACATTACCAATTGGGCACTCAGCATCACCCCAGAAATTTCACATTTTTCTAGCACACTGCATCTTATAATCTCCTTAATGCTTAATTGATAATTTTTGTCTCTGGTGCTTCTGTACATGCTTCTTATCGCCTCATTTTCAACTAATGACCTCAGTGAAATGAAAGTCACTAGAGGGAGATTACTTATTTTCCCAACACCAAATTCAAAATTCCACTTAAAAGCCAGTGTTGCCCCTCCCTCCTGCTGCAGCGGAGGAGTGTCCTTCTGGAGAAGCCCTTCCTTTCACATGGCTGCCCCTCAGCCTTCATAAGGTTTAGTTATTCCCTCCATAGCTGGCATTTCTTTCTCCACGAAATTATTACAGTTGGCATAAATAGTTGAGAATTGTTCAGTTTACAACGAAATCCCTTGATCTCTTCCCTTTCTGATTTCTTTTTTTTCATTTATTTTCTCTCCTTTTCGGTAGGACGTTGTGAGAGAAGTGTCAGCTAGCTTTGTCTACTTCTCATGCTCACCCATGGCGACTGGGTTGCCAAATCTAGTGGATATGTTTATCACTGTCATATACAACTTCCCACCAGCATGAGACTTAGTCATACCCAAATCTCATCCTCCTCTACTCTTGCTTTGTGATACCACAAGGCTTTCCTTCTTAAGAACTCTGTCTGCTCAGTCTCCATTGCTGGATCCTCCTCCCTTTTCTGAATCAATATGTCTTAGAGTATTCCATAATTCAGTTTTAGTTCATATTTCTTCTTTCTTTTCACCTACTATGGGAAATTTCATCAGTTCTGTAGCTCTTCATAGGAACATTAGGCTAGCTTTACATATCAGCTGTAGGCTAATGTCTTTCAAATCATATCTGCAACCTTTCCTCTGTAGTCCAGACTTGAATGTCTAACTGCCTATTGATGCATCCACTTAAATATATTTTAGGAGTGTGTTATAATGTATATCAAGCTGAACTGTAATTAATTTTCTCTATGAAACTGTGCTTGAGTATTTGCTTTTATCTCGGGAAGTAGTAACCTCAGAAATGCAAGTGCTCAAGGGAGAATTCTGTGATATATTTTGTTGAATTACCCCCTTTTTTTTCTTTCACATCTAATTGATCATTAAGTGTTTTTGAATCTGTGTCTCCATAATATTTTTGAGTGTAGACATTTCTTTCCACCTCAGCTCATCTCCATCTAAGCGTAGTTCTTATCTTTTCTTACCTGAACTGCTAGTCTCCAAGCAAGTCTCTGAAGTTCTCTGATCTCCTCAGATTCATTCTCTATTGGTAGCGAGAGTAATCTTTTAAAAATATTGATTCATGTTACTCATTTAAAAAATTTAGTGATTCCCAATGATAATAAATTTAGCATTAGTTAGTATACTATATATGTAGGATAACCATATTTCTTCTAGCCCAGGATAGCACTGGATCATGCCATGTCCTTGTATAATTATTATTAATATTTCAATCTCTAAAGAACCCCTACATGAATGGTAATTGTATGGTCACCCAAGAAAGGATACTTCATGACCTCCCCTTTCCTATCTTGACTGTTCAACCTCTTAGCACTGTCAGCTTTCTGGGCTAGTTTTTATTCAGAGCACCATAACCATCTGTATCTTAGAAACTGTCATGTCATTCCTTCTAACTTCATTCCCCTAATACATACATTTCTTTCATCATATCATCCTGACTTTTGGCTTCAGTACCAGTTTTAATTTATGGTCATCATTTGTTCAGTTATTGCTATGTGAGTTTTTGCCTTTTCCTCATCGTTAATAAGAGTGATAAAGGAGGAGGTCAGTGTACCCAGGCTCCTAGCTTAATGCTTGTGTCAAAAGTCCTAACTGTTGACTGCATAATTATTATTTTTTCTTTTTTAAATTAGAGCTTTATAGTTATGCATAGTAGTTGCATTCATCCTGAAAAACTCATACATGCATGGAAATCTATTTTAGTTCATGATATCCATTTTTCCCTCCTCTTTTTCCCTTCCATCCTCCTTCCCCTCTCCATCCCTTTCCTCCACTCTGCTAGACCTCCTTTCACTTGTCTATTATTTAATATTTGATTCATTTGTATTATCCTTTCCTTATCTCCTCCTTTCCTTATTTTACTCTAGCTTCTGCATATAAACTTTGAGTCTCTGAGTTTGGCTAATTTCACTTAACATGATATTTTCCATTTTCATCCATTTACCACCAAGTGCCATCATTTCATTCTTTTTTATGGCTGAGTAAAACTCCATTGTGTGTGTGTGTATGTATCATAATTGTGATACATATTAAGAATATATATATGTATATGTTTATGTGTGTGTGTATATATATATATATATATATATATATATATATATATTCATTCTATTCCAGTCATCTATTTATTGGCATCTGGGTTGATTCCATAAGTTACCTATTGAAATTTTGCTGCTATACACTTTGAGGTGGCTATATCCCTGCAGTGTGTCAATCTTATGTCTCTCTGGAAAAATACCAAGGAGTGGGATATCTAGGTCATAGGGTGGTTCCATCTCTAGGTTTTTGAGGAATCTCCATACTGCTCTTCAGAGTGGTTTAGTAGTCACACCAACCATGTTCAAGTGTACCTTCCCCCCCCCAACATCGCCAGCAATTATTATTCATATTCTTGAGCAGTGCCATTCTGACTGGGTTGAGATTATATTGTATTGCAATTTTGATTTATATTTTCCTGATAGCTGTTGAACATTTTTTTCGTATATTTGTTGGCCATTTGTGTTTCATCTTTTGAGAAGTTTCTGTTTAGATCTTTTGCCCATTTATTGATTGCATTATTATTATTATTATATTATATTTGGTGCTAAGTTTTTTTAATCTTCTGGATATTAATCCCCTATCAGAAGAATAGCTGGCCAAGATTCTTTCCCTTTCTGTCATCTCTCTCTTCATGTTCTTAATTGTTTCCTTTGCTGTAGACAAGCTTTTTAGTTTTATGGCATTCATTTATTCTTCATTTTATTTCTTGCACTTTGGGGGTCTTGTCAGCATCTATATGATGGACTATGGAGCCTATGTTTTCTTCTAGTAGTTGTAAAGTTTTTGGTCTAATTCCCGAGTCTTTGATCCATGTTGATTTGGGTTTGTATAGGGTGAAATAGAGGGGTGTGATTCATTTTTCTATACATAGCTATCCAGTTTTCCTAGCACCATTTGTTAAAAAGGCTGTCTTTTGTCTGTCTAAAATATAGTTTTGACAGATTTTTCAAATGTCAGATGGCTGTAAGTATGTGGATTTGTCTCTGCGTCTTCTATTCTGTTTTATTTGTTTTCATGTCTATTTTGATGCCAGTACCATGCTGTTTTTGGTACTATAGCTCTGAAATATAATTTCAGATCAGGTGTTGTGATACCTCCTGCTTCTCTTCTCTTGCTTAGTATTGCTTTGGCTATTTTGCTTCTCTTATTATTCCAAATGAATTTAAGAATTGTTTTTTTCTAATTTTGTGAAAAATATCATTGTTATTTAAATGAGATTGCTTTGAATCTCTATATTGCTTTTGGTACTGTGGCCATTTTGACAATATTGATTCTGTCTGTTCAAGAACATGGGATGGTTTTCTTCATTTCTTCCTCAGCTGAATTATGGTTAGAGTGTAAGAAAGCTATTGATTTATGAGTGGTGATCTTGTATTCTCCTTCTTTGCTAAACTTATTTATAAGCTCTAGAAGTGATCTAGTGGAGTTTTTTAGGTCTTCTAGATATAGGATCATATCATTGGCAAACAAATAGTTTGACGTCTTTTTTCCCTATTTGTATACCTTTCATTTCCTTTTGTTGCCTGATTGCTCTGGCTAATGTTTTGAGGACTATATTGAATAGGAGTGGTGAGAGTGGACAGCCTTGTGTTATTCCTGTTTTTAAAGTTTTAGTGTTTCTCCACTGAGTATGATGTTGGCTTTGAGTTTGTCATAAATGGCCTTTATGATGATTAGGTAAGTTCTTTTGATTCCTAGCTTCTCCAGCATTTATTCATGTGAATTGGTGTTGAATTTTATCAAAGGCCTTTTCTGCATGTATTGAGATGACCAAATGATTTGTGTCCTTAATTCTGTTAAAGGATTAATTACATTTATTGATTTGCCTATGTTGAAACAACTTTGTATTCCTGGAATGAAACCCACTTGATCATGGTGTATTATCTTTTCTGATGTGTTTTTAAATGGTGTTTGCTAAAATTTTATTAAGGAATTTTGCATCTAGTTTATCAGGGATATTATTCTGTAGTTTTCTTCCCTTGATGCATCTTATCTGGTTTTGGCATCAGGGTTATACCAGCTTCTAAAAATGTATTTAGGAATGTTCCCTCTTTTAATTGCATGGAGTAATTTGAGAAAGAGTGTTAGTTCTTTTTTAAAGATCTAGTAGAATTCAGTTGAGAATCCATCAGGTCCTGGGTTTTCCTTTTTTGAAAGGCTTTTAATTACTGTTTCAGTTTCATTAGTTAGTATTGGTCTATTTAGGTTTTCTACATCTTTCTGATTCAATTTGAGTAGGTCCATATGTGTCTAGAAATTTGTCAGTGTCTTTAAGATTTTCCAGCTTATTGGAGTACAAATTTTCAAAACAGGTTTTGATAACTCTCTGGATTTCAAAAGGGTCTTTGCTGGTATTTCCTTTTTTATCTCAGATCTTGTTGATTTGCTTCTTCTCACTCTTTCTTTTGATTAGTTTGGCTAAGTGTCAATCTTATTTATCTTGTTCCTGACTATTGTTTTCTTATTCTCAGCTTTATTGATTTTGGCTCTGAACTTAATTATTTCCTGTCTTCTACTGGTTTTAGGGTTAGATTGTTCATCTTTTTCTAAGGCCTTGAGGTGAAGCATAAGCATATTTATTTGACAATTCTTTAATTTTATAATGGTGCTATAATTTTCCTCTTAGAACTATTTTAATACTGTCCCAGAGATTCTGATCTATTGTATATTTTTCTCTTTTTTCCTAAGAATTTCTTAATTTCTATTCTTATTTCTTCTTTGATATTTTCTTCATTTAAGAGAGTATTGTTCAATCTCCATCTTTTTTGTGGTTTCTATTATTTTTCTTGCTTTGATTCTAGTTTCATTCCATTATTATCTGATAGGATACATGGGATATGTTGATTTTTTTTTTTGGGATTTGCTAAGATTTGTTTCATGGCCTAGAATATGGTCTATTTTGGAAAAAAATTTGTGTGCAGTGGAGAAGATAAATTTCGCTGTTATAGGGTGGAATATTCTGTAGATGTACATTTGATCCATTTGATTTATAATATTGTTTATGATGCACACATGGAAATAATTTTTAATACATTTTATAACTTTATTGAATTTTTTACTGTGGTGCTGAGGATCAAACCCACTGCCTCACCCATGCTAGGCAAGTGCTCTACCACTGAGCTACAGCCCTAGCCCCAGAAAGAATTTTTAAAAATTGTAATGAAGAATGAAAAATGAAGGACACTTCTCCATTGAATTAGACAAAATAATTGATGACATTGGGTGGTTTTTGTGTATGTCAACAGTCTTTCTTTTCAATTCTTCTGAGTTGTATACAGATAGAGAGAGCAAAGGGTGGGGTTGTTTAGTCCTTCCTGGTTTTGTGTTGCTCTCTGAGCTGCCACTTGGAACAGCCTAAGACTGAAGCTGTTTGATGTAGTATGTAAGACTCAGCTTCCCTTCTCACTAGTATGAGGTGGGGTGGGTTAGGACAAACTGTCAGCTGGTGCTTTGTCCATCTGGACCAGTTTGGTGCACTCCCAAGGAACTGCCTCTGCAGCATCCTGTGAGGGAAGTTCCAGCAGGTAGGGCTGAGGTCTCATTAGGCCTCCTGGGTTTTGTTGGCTGGGGCTTCTTTGGAAAGACTAGATGGACCCACTTCTAGACTAGACAATAGCCAATGTCATCTGCAGGTCTGGTTCTCAAGACCCTCCAAAAATCGAATCATGGGACAGGGGGTTGCTGACCCTTTACTCACTGCTGCTCAAGAACACTGTCTTCTCTGGTCTAGTCCTTTAGTGTGTTCACCATGCCAGCTCAGACTTCAGCTGGTCACATGAGCTTCCTGAGAAAAAGGACAAGTGAATTGGGCTCCCTTTGCTCTGGGTGTAGTCACTGTTTTACTCACTTTCCATCTGGCCCAGCCTAGGTCCCCAGAAAGCTGTGTGCAGGACATTGTGACTTGCCTCATCTCTCCGTAACCAGTTGAAATATAGAGCATGCTTTTCAAGCATTAGCATACAGTACAGCCTCTGGATCAGTTAAGAATAGGTAGCATTTTTGATTTCAGGTTTCTCTCTGTGAAGACTGTGTTCTGTTCCCTCTGTCTGTGGTGACTCTGCATAGGTGGTGGGGCTGCCAGGTCTGCTCCAATGTATTCCTTCTTATTCAGTTACTGTACCCAAATTCCTGAGTCCCTGAGCCACTTCAGTGTCTAATGTTAAATTTTATTGAAATTCCTCTTTTACCCACCTTGTCAAGAAGCTGTACACCTATTGCTTTGGTCCCAGGCCACTGTTGTGGGGATCACACACAGAGACATGACACCAAGGTGGTTAATAAGAGTAATGTTTATTTTGTACCAGGACAGACTGGGTGGATTTTCATCCAAAAGCCAAGCCCCTATTGCAGCAGGGATTTGCCTTATATAGCCACTGCTAGTCTCCCTTTCCCCTGTTACATATTAGTTCCTTTGCTCCCCTATATGGAAAAATACACTTCATGTGGTTATTCTATAAGGAAATTTTGACAGAGCTGCACAGGCCCACTGGGGATGTTGGCAGAGTTGCACATGTGCCCTGAGTGTTAGCAGAGTGGCGTTTGCATGGTCAGTGTGCCACACTGCCTTTCTTTGTTCTGGGGAACACATGCATACCTGGTTACTAAAGGCGCCACATTGTTCAACAGAGTTGCATGTGCACACATCTACTAGTTGTGCTGTGCCTCTTGTCTTTGTTTGAAGAGGGCTCCTACCACACCAGGATGCAGCTTAGGAAGTAGCTTTCCTTTACTTCGTTATCTTCTGTCTCCTCCACCATCTTCCATCTCCTGAATAAGTATAATTTGTTGTGAAAGTGCTCAAATTATATAGGAAACCAGGTCGATTATACACTTTCTTTTAATTTTAAATATTATGAACACTTACCCTGAAACCTTGTATGCATTGCCACCATGAGGATGAAAATAGTTTAGGCATTTCTCTATATGATGTTGATCAAGATGTTGGAAATGATGTGCAACATCAGAAGATCTTGTACTCACTTCTAAGATTTATTTTCAAATAATTTTTCTTTCATTTATTCTGCATGCATGTGTGTACACACACAGAAATAAAAAAGGGGAGAAGGCATTAGGCTTGGTACTTTCCCACTTAATAAAAGTATCATCCTAACTAAATAAAAGGATACAGGAGAATAGACATGTGACATTGGCTAAATTCTTCCTAGTGCTAAATTCCTAGCCATGAAGGTTTTTATATTTGAACATTTCCTACAGGTCTTCAGATGGAATGGACAGAGCTTTGCATTGCAACAGAATCTTCCTGTCCGGGGTGTTTTGACCATGGCCTTATTCAACAGAGGCAACTCTTTGTTCTTAGCAATTTCCCAGGCTAATGTCAGGCTACACGTCCTTTTATTCAGATGGTCTGACAGCACATTTATTTACTTTGAAGAAGTTCCAGTCAGTGGAACGACACAAATTGAAGCTTTGTCTTCAGGAGATGATATTTACTTAATTTTTGCCAAAAATACCTTTTTAGGTAAGATGACATGGTGTTTATAATGCAACTATATTTATTACCCAAATTGTCTAGCCTTCATAATGTTTGTTTTATATGAAAATGCTCTTGTAACAATTTTTTAGGTAATCCATAGACTATTTCTTGAGGGATAATGTTAATTATCAGGTATAAATGCAATTTGAGGAAAAAATAAGCATTATGCCAGTACTTTTGTAGTGCCCTGAACCACAAATTTAAAGTTACGTTAAAATGAAATAAGGGGTGGTTGAGTAGAATAGAATGATTTATGAAGATTTCATAGACAAGTGCAAACAGGTAACTTTTTATCTGAATATGTTTGGGGTGTCATGAATAATTTATAGTACTAATAAAAAGTGTTCAGCAACTTTTGACAATATTGTTTCAAAAATGTTTTCTAAATAAGAATATGATTTCTTTTGCTTACCAAAAATTTAGATAAAATTTCAACAATGTTAAAAAAAAAGAAAATATTTTGCTTCTTTTCTTTCTTTATGGTTGGGTCATGGACAATAGCTAGCTAGTTAACTATTACCAAAGACATTTGAAACATTATCTAAAAAGTTATGTTTTTGTTGAACTAAATGGATTCATATGAAATTTGTTTCTTAAATTAGAATTACCATTTTGTTATAGTCTTACTAGGCAATTTTGCCATTTTCTTTCTGTAACTTTTACTTCAAGATTTGATTATTACTGTATTGTTGTAGGAGATCAGAATTCCATTGATATTTTCCTCTGGGAGATAGGACAGTCTTCTTTCAGATATTTCCAATCCCTGGATTTTCCTACCGTTAACAGAATTCATTCCTTCACACCAGCCTCTGGAATAGGTAAGGACTTTTCAACTGCTAACTAGTCATCCTAAAGGCAGTGTGAAACAGGATTATTTGAATCTCATTAAATTAGACATAAAATTGTCACATTCCAGAGCCTGGGTATTTTAAAAAGAGTATAAAATCAATATCTGTACAACAATCTTTCCAGAAGTCCTAGAATTTCAAAAGGCTCCTTGAGAATAAGTGACTAAAATATAGGGGAAAATGTTAATGAAGAAGAAAGATAGGATACTTTTTTTGTCTCTTGTCTCTCTTATTTAGAGAAAATGAAAATGACATTAAATATATATATATATATATATATATTTAAATATGAAAGTATATATAAGAAGAGAGGAAACATTAGCATTTAAGGAGTTTTTGAAAAGTCAGAAAGTTGGATATATGTGTAGTATATCTGCTGTCTGGAGGAATCACTTGGGCAGGCTGTAGAGAAAGAGAAGCAGCTGAGTCCAGTTGCCATGTGAGCTGGTCAGGTTGCCTTTAGGGAAGGTGTCAACAGTACAGGGACAACACACAATTGGTGAATCATCATGTATGCTGCTGAGGTGCCCAGAGGAACTTGGAAGCCAAGCACAAGGGGCTACACAGGCTAGTCCAAATGAATCACAGTCCTGCTGTTGGGTTGAGACATACCAATTCCATATGAATGAAACAGCACACTTTTACTAATTAAATAGTATATGTAAGTCATTGTTATGTAGATATGAAGAATTCCCTAACTTCATAGTCTTAATGTCTGAGTAGAGAAGCAATAAAAAATATGAAGACACTATTGAGTAGTGGATAGAGAGATTGTTAGAGGGTTGGACTTCAGAGATATTGATTTTTGAGGATAATCTAACTCACAAAAGTTAAAACGTATAAAGTAAAGCATATTGAGAGGACTGGAGGATTTGGTGCAAATATAGGAGACAGTCTATATTTGCAGTTTTTCTTAGGTGCCTGACTGCTTTTTTCTCTGTTAGGCTTTGTGACTGTCACCCTAAGTCACCTCAGCACTGACCAGGAATCACAGCTTATTTACCTCTCATTTCTAATAAATAAATAAATATATATATATATATATATATATATATATATATATATATATATATATATATAAAATATACACACACACACACACACACACACACACGTCACTGCATCTCCTTTCCGTGTTTTCCACTTCTTCCTCCTCAGCCCTGCATCCATGATATATTCTCCCAGACCCCGCCACTCTCCATCTGGACTATGGCATGGCTTTCAGGTCTCTAGACTTGTCTTCATTCTGCTGTCAAAATCCTGTGCCTGCCTGTTTTCTCCTTATCCCCTCCTCAGATTATCTCTTTACATTGTCCACACACTGATGCAAGTCCTGTGTTGCTGCACTCTCTTATGATATACAGCTTGATTGATTTTCGTGTTTGCTCAGTATGGATTCACTGAATAAATTATGTTTCTTTCATCATATACTTGTTTGTCTTTTTTCAGTTGTCCCTTAATTTTGTGCCTTTTAATTTTTGCTTCTCTTATACCTCAAGTTTTCAAATGGCTTAACTGTGTCTACTTGAGGCACTTATTATTATTGAAAATAGTTGTCTAATTAATTAAGGATGAAGTGTGCTGCGTGAATGGGCCATTAATTAAAGTTATAGAATTGCCTTTAAAGATTTTTAAAAAATATAATAGGCAAACTTTCTAAGAGAATTTGTGGGAAATTCTGCCAGAGGTTTATTAAGGGACCCATTGTGAGGTCTCTTTATTTCTTTTGTTTCTGTGACTTGAGGTTGTGAAAGTATGAATAGATTGTAGGTAATTATTCAGAGAGGCTTATTATAGATCCCCTGAAAGCTGAAATTATGCATTAAAGAATGTTCGGGGGCTTTCTTATTTTGTATGTGTCAAATATATTATTAAAAACATTAGATTGCTGCCATGACTGTGAGGATCACATATTTTATTCTGATTAATGACTTGACAGAGATTATTGGGTAGTGATTGAGTTCTTTATATGGAAGGGGAAGAATGAATATAACAAAGACTGCAAGGACATATAAACTCATATTCCCCTTTACCCTTCTCTTCTTTATTAGTTAATAGATGTATTTTACATGTCAATTATGTGCCAAGCACAAAGGTAGAACCTAGGGAAACAAGGGTAAGCAAAATTATATAGTCTGTCCTTATCCTGAAGAAGTTTAGCACATAGTAGGGAAGAGAGACATCATATGTAGCACACAATTTTCTATCCATAAACAAATAAAAAGAATGGAATATTGTACTTTCATAATACAAAATGGGGAAAAACTGACCTGGTCTAAAGAGAGAACCAGAAAACTTTATTAGTGAAGAATTATTTAGCCGAGAACTATAGGTTGAGTAAGAGTTCATGAGACAAAGAATTGAGCATGAGATGGGCTCCAGGCAAAGGCAGCAGCATGTACAGAGGTCAGGTGGTGATGGTGAGTGGTGCTTTGAGGGAAGGACCAGGAAGACCAGTGTGACCCAAAACAGGCAAGGAGAAGACAGTAGTGTGGGGTGTAACCAAAGATTAAACAGATAAATCATATGGGGACTTGAAAGAGTTTTGTCTTTCTTCTAGAAGTATTGGGGTACTTTTTATGAGAAGGTGATGAAGAAATGTAGGGAGACAAGTTAGAGAGAGAGGGATGGGGAGGGAGTGAGGGAGAGAGAGAGAGAGAGACTGTGTGTTTGTTTTAAAGGGGAGCTTTTTGCTGTCATGGTAGAAAAACTTAGAGTCTACTAAGAAAAAGTATTTGAAGACACTCTGGAGACACATACTTTAGACTAGAGCTAGCTTGGAAAGTGGTAGGTGATGCAGGTGGAAAATAGGTTGGTGATGCAGGTGGAGTAGATTGATTCAGATATCTCATGAGTGAAATCCGGAAGAGTTGATGGTCAGCAAGATGTTTGGGGTAGGTGAGAGAGAGGTTGTCAATAGCCTTCATTTCTGCAGGTAATGGAAACATGATACAACACCTATCATGGAGGTGACATGGGGGAGGACTGCGCCTTTCTGGGACAAAGATAATGAATTTGGTTGGGATATGTTGAGTTTGAGATGCCTTTGAGTAAATATTATTGGTTGGAATTTAGAAGAGAATCCTTAGTCACAGATAAACAATGGAAGTCACTAAGTACAGAGGATCATTTTAGTATAGGCTGAGATAGAATGGTTTAGAAAGAGACTATGTAGTATGAGAAAAAGAACTCAAACTGAACCTTGTTGAACTCCACTTTTTTAAAGGGTTGGTAAGGGATTCAGAACATAAGGAAATCTATAGTCTTTAAAGACTGAATGTTTATTGTGTTCCAAGCCCTAGTTAGCACCCCCCCCCCTTTTAAATCTCACTTAAACCTCAAAGCTCTGTATACTGCTTGGGAGGCCCCTTAACCCTCCTGTCTTAGTCCCCCAACTGTTAGCTTCACCAAAACTATGACCTCTGGACATCATCCTTTTTGAAAATCATCTGGAATAGATGGTTGCTCTCTTCATCTCTATTTAGTCTTCATGAGAAATCCAGTGCACATGGAGGTGAAGAGACTTTCATCCTCATTTGGTCTGTACATCCTGTAGACCACACAAACCCTGATGTCTAGGCCAGATGCCCTGCCCCACCTCCCTCAACTCCCCACATGCTCCCATAAGGCCCTGTGGAACAGATAGATTGTTATCTCAGACCTTCCTCAAAATCTTCCCTTCTACTTATGCTGGAACTCAGTTCTCTCCTGATGTTGCTGCTTCCTTTGTATGTAGCTCTTCCTGGCCACACTGTCTCTTACTGTCTTCATTCTTAAAGTCTCACATCTGTAATTGTTAAGAATACTTACTTTCTACCATTCAGTACTCAAACTTCTCTTTATCTACACATCTTAAACTGTCTTATCTGGTTGCCTTTCTTTGAGATAACTTCTGCTTTTTTATTGTTTTGCTAAATGGAAGAGTATGAGTACTAGTTACACTTCCATGTCCCAGAGTAGAGATGTAAGATTTTTTGTTATCAATTCTCTGACCCAATTTCCTGCTTTTGAAATGTTATAAATGTTTACTTTCTTAGGAACTACTCATTATATGTATATATAGATGGTCCTTGACTTAAAATGGCTGTGCTTAGGATTTTCCGTTTTTGACTTGATGATGGTGTGAAAGTGATATATATTCAGTCAAATCCATACTGTATATTTTGAAAATTGACCTTTTCCAAGGCTAGTGATATGCAGCATGATTGCAATGCTGGGCAGCAGCAAGGAGTGCAGCTTCCAGTTGGCCCCATATTCACGGTACAAACAGCACAGATTGCATTCTGTGTGGTGTACTGTAGTCAACTAGTTATATGAGACATTCAGTAGTCAATTATAAAATAGACTCTGTGTTAGATGATTTTGCCCAACTGGAGGCTTTTTCTGAGCACATTTAAAGCAGGTTAATCTAAGCTGTGATGTTCAGTGGGTTAACAGTATTGAGTGCATTTTGACTGATGCTATTCTCTACTTATTATGGATTTATCAGGACATAATTTCATTACAAGTTGAAGAGTATCTGTAAGTAGATTTGAGCACCCATATTTTTAATGTGAACATCTCATTATCAACTTGTTTCCTATTCATACCAATCCAATTGAGAAGTGAATAGGGAATATCTATGAAGGTGGAGAACCAAAATCAGTGGTGCTCAGATCACTCTAGTTTTGATCTTGGTTGAGACTGTGTCAGCTAAATTTGAGGGCTTTCAGATCCATTTGAGTTTTATTTTTTTCTGAATATCTCCAGTTTTATAAAGCTTTATGCAAAATATATGGATAGTTAAAGATTCATGTGTGTTAATAAGACATTTCTTAGTCTTTTACACAACATTTACAAACTATAATAGTACTTAAATTAATTGCTGTAAACAAATATGGTCAGTAGTTCTTGATATGTAGGAGTTAGGATATGGGGTTTGCCACTATAACTTATGGGCTAACAGTTTAGAAGACCCTCATGATTTCTGGTCCCATGTGCTAATTTAACACTCAATCAGTTTTATTTGGGAATTTATGTTCCATTGAGTTTCTTTAAGTGCTGGAATTTGGATGTTTCTATATGGACCCCCTACCCACCTTGGCCAGTATTAAGCCTCAAGATTGTTTAGTATTATATACAACATGTATGCCCTCTTCCTTCCCAACTTCTGTAGATACAAATGTGTGCCATTGCTTTGAATTTAATAAAAATACACTTTTCTGATAACATTTCAAAAAGCATTGGCAGAATATACTTTAGGAGTCATGAAGTTGTTCATACACTTTGGCCTAATAACCTTGAATAATTTATCTATTGAAATAATAAAAATTCTGTCTTTACTTAATATTGGAAATGAAATGTAAAACAACAGATAGCCAATGTAGGGAAATTATTAAATATATCTTGAAGATCAACCCTACATATTATTATCTATGCATTAAAATTATGAATTTATAGACTATACAGCAACATATAAACATATAATCCTGTGTAAAACTATAAATATGGGATAAAATTCTTAATTTAGATTTTTTATACAATTTTTTACTATTTATAACTGTCAGATATAAATTAATATAGTGACCAGAGAGGAAAATATAAAAATTAAAACATTTACTGGTGTGATTATGGATATTTTTTACTTTAAAATTACTTATAGGGGCTGTGGTTGTGGCTCAGTGGTAGAGCACTCGCCTAGCATGTATGAGGCACTGGGTTCCATCCTCACACCACAGAAAAATAAATAAATAAAGATATTGTTTTCAACTACAACTAAAAATATATATATTTTTAAAAAGTACTTTATAGATATTGAGATAGATTTAAGAATACAAAACCCATGTGAGTGCTACCAGACAGTGTTTTCATTTCTCTTAAATGCATGTGGGTGCATTGTCCAGCTGGATTGATTATTCCACAGCACTCATAAATTATTGTTTATATTTAGGTACTTTTAGAAATAGCATTATATTTACTTAATTTGAGATGTCCAAATGGAACTTTGGGAAAAGTTTTGCTTTGGAAATGGGGGAGACAGTGTATGAATGAGTTCACTTTTCACCCCAAGATGCCTTTTCTTTCTTTCTTGCAGTCCACATACTTGTACTTGGCCAAGAAGGGTCTGCTCTTTACTGCTGGAATTCAGAGCTGAATCAGTTCTAATTTGTTCTGGAAGCACCTTCTGCTCAGGATGCATATTCTGTTACAGTAAAGTCCCTTAATTCAAGCAAGAATTTAATTGCTGCTGTGGGAGCTGTCCACTCACACATGTATGAGCTGGCCTACATCTCTAGCCAGTCTGACTTTATTCCTAGGTAGGTCCAACACTTATGCAAGATGTCTGTATGCTCACTAAAATTTCATATGGCATCAAATTTCTAAGTCTCAATGACTGAGGAATATATAAAATATAACAGCTATTTTTAAGCCAGAAATAGAGATGTTATCCATATCTCTAATATGAATTCTATGAAGTTTTTCAGTACTATATACATAATTTTAATTAAAAATTTATTTATGAAATGTGATTCTTCCAAAACTTTAATATTACTCAGTGTGATGTGTTTCATGAGTAATCTAGTATGTGTGTATTTTAAATTTGTTGTCGTTAACTTATTTTATGTACGCTTCTTATGCTAGTTCAGGTGAACTGATATTTGAACCTGGGGACAGAGAAGCTACAATATCAGTAAATATTCTTGATGATGTAGTTCCAGAAGAAGAAGAATCCTTCAAAGTTCAGCTTAAAAATCCCAAAGGTGGAGCAGAGATTGGTAGCAATGGCTATGTGAAAATAACTATTCTGTCTAATGATGATGCCTATGGAGTTGTTGGATTTGCTCAGGTAATGATACTAAGGATTTTATACTCGCAAGTCAAAGTGATTTTGTTCATTCTCATTTATAAATTAGGACTTTTCTGCACTTGGTGAGTGAGTCATACTCCCTGCAGCCGTTCTCTTTTCCTTTGCCATGGCTTTATCCCCTGTTCTGCATTCTAAGGTGAATTCTGCTGGCATCTTGGAATTTGCTGTCTTACACAATGGGGCCTCTGGATCAACTTGTCCTAATTTTTTTTGTAGTTATTCTTTTTATTTCAATTTGAAATTAATTATTCTTGGTCCAGGAGTTTGACTCTGCTGTTAGCCTTTTTACCAGAGGGCAATGATGAGACAGACTGTTTAATACACTATACACTGTGTTGTGTCATACATATCACATAAAATTTTATTATTGTGGGGAGGATGGAAGAGAGATGTAACTATATGTACATTACACATATGCAGATGTCTTGTCTTGAGGAAAACCAGCCATGCTAATCTTTTTAAATATATTCCACACACAGCCTTTATCAGCTTTTGCCAGTGAGCAAAAGAACAGCCATTCATGTTGCATCATGTATTATATTTGCTAGGTGTATTCTGACTTTTGAACTAGAGTTATATCTACAGCTATTATCTCTCTTCCTCTGAAATCTTCTACATATAAGGAAAACTTAATTTATATTAGCTTAAATGTTAAGAGCATGTCCACAGAGAAAGAAGTTGGAGATTGTACTGTGTCAATAGAGGTCCTTTCCCTTTCTCTACTTTGTTAGTTCAAAATGGATCCTTCATTGGTTGTTTGAAAACTGATATTATTATTTGGGCTACTGCTTTTTATTCATGTCCAGTTAGGGACAGAAAGATACTTTATATCCCATTTTGATTAAAGAAGAAATTTCCCAAAGCCTCTCAAAAACTTCTTATCTCTCATTGACCAGAACTGGGCAACAAACCTGATCAGTTGGTTTTTCATTTATTCCATAAATGCAGCAGATATTTAATAAACACTATGTTATGGATATTCTGCCAGATGTTAAAGATGTCAGAGAATGAAACAATAAAAATCTCTACCTTCATTATCCTAGAGGGGATCAAGGAGACACTGTCAATAGGCAAAGATACAATAAAACATGTACTATCTTGGACGGTGCTAGTGCTGTTGAGAAGCATCTGGCAGAGAAGGCATATGGAGCATGAAAGAAGGGGTGTGGGTTGTAGATAGGAAATATAAAATAGAATGGTCAGGAAGGGCTGTATGGAGTTACAGAAGGGCATAGGCCTGGAGGGGTTGAAAATTGAATTATATTGACATCTGGGGTAGTAACAGTTCAGACAGGGACCCATTACCAAGAGGAGAGGCCTGCAGTGCCCTCTTGTCCTTATAGAGCAACAAGGAAGTCACTGGCTACAGTCAGTGTAGGAGGGGGAGATAGGTCCAGGAGGCTAGTCAGGGGCCTGTGATCCCAAGACCATCCATAGTTTTGATGATTCACTGGGAGCACTCATATACTTAGTGTTGAATCATACTCATAGCTATGATTCATGAAAGCAAAGGATACAAACTCAAAATTCTCCATGGGGAAATGCTCATGGGTGAAGTCAGAGGAAACCAGGTGTAAACTGCCAAGAATCCCCTCCCAGCAGAGTCTCACAGGACATACTCATTTCCATAGCATCCAGTTGTTACAACGTGGAATTTTGCCAACCAGAGGCTCACTAGAGACTCAGTTCCCAAGGTTTTAATTGGCAGTTGGTCATGTGGTTACCATCTGCCTGGCACATACCAAAATTCTACACTTCCAGAAGGAAAACAGATGTTAGTTAATCACATTATTTGTACAAATAGCTTGGGCACAGGGAGCAACTTGAGACCTCTGGGAATAGAGAAGGGTGTGGTGGTGGATATCGTATCATTCTCTCAGGAGATTAAGGCAGGAAGATCAAAAGACAAAGATTCTCCTGGAGATCCTCTCTCGAAATAAAAAACACAAGGGTTTGGGGCATAGATCAGCGGTAAAGTATCTTCAAGTTCATCCTCCAGTACCAAAAACAGAAGTTCTGAGAATGGTGGGAACCCTCCTGAAATTCATATTCCCAAACACTAGCTGAGGACCAGCCTGTGAGCTGGCCTTTTTAGGGACAACAATCAGGACTGCTATGTCAATATTGTTGTACACAAGTCCCTTATTTAGCATTGTACTGAGTTTGCCCTCTTAGGGGTTAGGGTAGAAGAAATGTGTGAACTGATTCATTGTGAAAAGAATGCTCTGACTATAATATTGAACACATACTGTGAGTGGGAAGGACACACCCACAGGAGTGTGGAGACTATTGCAGTAATTCAGGAGACTATTGCAGTAATTCAGCAAATAAGCAGAGCTATGGGAAGCATGAATTTACCCTTCCCCAAGATATGAACAACTGTGAGAGGAGCAAGTTTGGGGGATGTAAGATGACAAGCTTTGGACATTCTAATGTCCTCAGTCAGTTGTTTGCAAGGGTGCTTCAATGATCATGTCATTGCATGTGGAGGGGTACAGAACATTTCCACAGCCTTTGCAGGACAACAGACAAGTATGTAGAGCAGAGCTGCATTACTGGGACAAGAACCCTCATGTTCTGCAGCATGTGTCCATCTTCTTACCTTGAAGCTGTTCTGCAGATAGAGAGCACAGACTATCCTCAGATAGAGAGCACAGACTATCCTCAATTGTATGGGCACGGTAGATTCCACTTTAGGAACCTTGTTTAAAAATTGTCTAGAGACACTAAATCACTGTGGTGTCACCATGCCAAGGTAAGTACCCTGGATTCCTTTAGTCCTTTCAGAATTTCTCAACACAGCTCTTTTTTGTCTGGACAGTCTCCTTTCAAGATGAGGTGTAGTAGATGACAAGAACAACTTGAATATTTCTGGCTGCATGAAGACCTCATTTAACTAACCTTCCTTTATGGAAAATATAGAGCCAGAGAGGATGTTTTTTCTTTTAAAAAGGCATTGTCTTTTCTGAATAAATTATATGCATATTTTAAAATCAAGGCGTTTTCTTCAGGAATGTTTGCCTTGAGCAAGATTTTATTACTCTGTAACATCTCTAACAATTTGTTAAAATACTGTGTGAAGTATCATTGTAGGATAGGATCTTTACTGAAATTAGCATTCTAAATAGAAGCTTTCATAAGCTTTAAGAAATTAATGGGGGGTCTCTTTTCAGATTATCATAGTAAAAATACATGAAAAATCTTACTGGAAAGAAAAAATCTTTAAAACTCCATATTTTTTTCTTATTACCCTTGAGAAGCCAAGGATATATTGTAAGAAGGGATTATCTAAAATATTCATTTGAAGGAAATTTCATTAAATGGCTGGCAAGAGATCTTCTGTTGTGTGTTCAGTGAAGAATATTAAGTCACAGAGGTACAAATTAATTTGGAAAAATGATAAGAGGCTAGGAAGCATAGGTGAGAAGAAAGAAATTCTAATATAAAGCAAAGGAAGATTTCTGGCTGGTAAAATAGTTGTAAGGTTTGTTAGGTAGATATGAAACACCATGAACAGAAATAGGTTAGAGGATGTGAATTTAAGCATAAAGTTACATTTGCAAATGATTGGAAGGAGCACCTTCATTCTTATGATGTGCTGCACTGGGGTGGGAGCTGGAGACCTTGTAGGTCCAACACATTTTACCATTAGGAAGAACAGACCTAGAGGGATTGCCAGACCTTACTCTGGGGGAAAGGCTTCTTGCTCACCTGACTCCATGTCCTTTCCATTCTACAAACTTTTTACATGTTATATGTACTATTTTATAAAAGAACATGCTTTCTGATTATCAAATTAATAATATGTTCACTCAACAAAATTTGAAAAATATAGAACAAAAATAAAAATAATTCTATAAAATTAAATCTTTATTGACTAGTATTTTATTTACTTAAACCTGTATGTTTAAAAATAAAATTATAGTCATTCTTACTTTACTATTTTTAACTGTTATTTTAATTTACTATTTCACATTGCTTATTACCATGAAATCTACAAAAGCAAAATAACATGAAATAAAGAAAAGACTATATTTAGGTGATTTCAAGTCAATCCATGTGACTTTTGGTGTATTTTTCAGAATTAATTATTTAAGCAAATAGAAGAAATGGATCAAGATAGCCTGGTAACCTTGAATGTTGAGCGCTGAAAAGGCACATATGGCCTTATAACTGTAGCATGGGAAGCTGATGGAAGTATTGATGACATATTTCCTACCTCGGGAGTGGTATGTAATGTTCAAAAATTGTAGAAGACACATACAAATTATGATTACTGTTGATATATGAGACCAGATCCTGCCTCAGTGATGAAATGCTATGATTTGTGTTTCTCTCTCTCTCTCTCTCTCTCTCTCCCTCTCTCCCTCTCTCCCTCTCTCCCTCTCTCCCCCTCTCTCCCTCTCCCTCCCTCCCTCTCTCTCTCTCTCTCTCTTTCCTTCGGTTGACTCATTGTTAAGTGTTGCTTCTATCTGGAGTAGCAATCCTGACAAAAATTCTATAGAGAAAAATGTTTAAGCCGGCCTGCCGCCTTCTTTTATTTTTATAGAACTTTACATGTGTTATCTAGCAGATTTTCAGAAAGACTTTGTACACTAAATTAGAAAGAAATATAGGCTCCAGGATATGACAACTTGACTATATGATTTATTAGCTTAGGTTTAGAAATGGTTTACTTTTTCTTTTTCCTACCTTTCTTATTTTAATGTAAAAGCTTTTTATTTGTATAATAACATATTGTTGCTAAACTCTTTGTTAAATTGTATCATAATTGAAAGAAAATCAAACTTTTTAATATCCTTACTGCAGAGTGATAATGACAGGATAAATAAAATCTTTCTCTAAAATTTTAGATTTCATTTACTGAAGGCCAGGCACTGTCTACAATTACTCTAACTGTTCTTGCTGATGATATACCAGAGTTATCAGAGGTTGTGATCATAACACTAACCCAAATTGCCACAGAACGGGTTGAGGACCCATCAAAAGGTGCTACTATTGATCAGAAAAGAAACAAGTCCGTAATAACTACTCTGCCCAGTGACTCTCCCTATGGCTTCATGGGCTGGCATGCCAAGTCTCTCTTCACCAGAGTAGCAGAGCCTAAAGGTAAATTCGGTTACATATTTTTCAGGCTTTAGTAAAAAATGAATTTACTTTTGATGCTTACAAAAAATGCAAATTTCTATTTTATATGACTTTTCCAATTTGACAAGTCATAACCATTTTTGTTCTTCAAATTTTATGATCATGTGACTACTTAGCAATAAGGTTTTTAAAAATACTTTCAATTTTTAAAGATATACTATCATGGTAAAAATGTTAACAGTTTAGTGAAGTCATTGCAATAGAGGTAACTGTTTTTTATTTGAGTTTCTCTTCATTGTTTGTTTTCCTCAACCATATTTTCTCTCTACATTTTTAGTAGTTGTATGGTGCACTGACAACATAGTGAGAAGCACATCGCATCAATGTATAAATTGCTTAATCCAAAAGATTAATGAGAAAAAATTTTATCCTGTGAAGTGTACATTGGTCAGTCCTTGTTATTTTTCTTTTAAGTGCTGAAATCTTCACCTAAATAACTATTTGTATTGTTGGATAAATATAATTTTATGGATGAAGGTCATTTGATGTATTTTAAAAAAAGGTTAAACATAATATGTATTTAGAATATACTATGAGATGATTCTAACATTTTCAGATAACAGTGTGGATATCCAACTTTCAAATATCTTTCATTGGAAGAGTTGATGGGAAAAAAAATGACATGTAGTATTTCCTGGGTCTTTATATTTCCATGTGTTCAGAACTGAAACAATACACTTATGATAAAATAAGCCATTTATGTTTTTATTTAACACACATTTTTGAAATACCTATCAATTGCCAGGAATCTCACTGTGGAATTTGGAAAGAAAGACACAGCATTAGTCATTAGAAATTCATAGACCTGCAGGTGAATATTGACAGGCATTTTTACTGCATTTTATATGACAATTTTTTAAAAATCTAAGAATTGAAATAAAGTGTAGGTGTTGTGAAATAATTTGAACCTTGAGAGAGACACCTCAGTATGTGAACTTTAGTATATGCTCAGAATGAGCATTCCATAGAAACATTGCCTTTACTCTTGAACATCCCATGGATTACTCTTATTCTAATGATTAGTCATTAAATGATGTCTTCATGTATCTCACTATTTATTTTCAAGAATCTTTTAAACATATAACCTCTGTTCAACTTTACATATGCACTTCCCTAAGACTTTCAGCAATTTCAATATGACACGTAAAACACAGGAAGCTACGTGTGGAATCAGAGCTGAGAGATTAGACAGAATGCTAGGAATGGATGGTGATTTTCAGCACAACTTTGGGGACAATGGACAGAATACTCCTTGGGAGTATGTACTGTATTTGTTTTACTTGTTTGCTTACCTGTTTAAAAGGATAGTGCAGAACATTCCACTGAGAACTTGAAACAACATTGACAGCAAACAGAAAAGCATACTGACTAGAGGCATGTTTGTCTCATAGAGAACATCACCAATCTGCAGTTGTACGTTGTTCGAGATAAAGGGTTCTTTGGGGACATTGCCATTCACTTGAAGACGAAACCCAGTTTCTTGATACACACAAATAATCAAGCTATTGAAAATGAAGATTATGTACTGCAAGAAACAACAATAATAATGAAAGAAAACATAAAAGAAACTCATGTGAATGTTGCCATTTTGCCAGTAAGTATGGATGGCAATAAATATGCTAGAAAAGAAAAGAAAATGCTTTTCAATGTAAAATTGTGATGTTCTTACAGGTAAAAATTATTTTTAATGATCCTTTTAATATAGAAAATGTGAGTAATTTTTTCACCTAAATAAATATTTAATATGTATAAATAAATATTTTATAACTAGCTTACAAAAATGACAAATTTGAGTGAACTTTGAAACATTGTATTTGGATTAATTATTTGCCTGTCTGTACTATTATGTTGATTGTTTAGTTGCTTTAAACTAATATCTGAAAAAATGGAACAATTTAGTTATTTTTATTGTTGGTTTGATAGGGGAATAATTTCATTTCAGGGTACAATTACTTGAATCCAGATTAATATTCAGATGGCTTAGGTCTAGTTTTTGCTCTGTATATCTATATTTACATATTGAAAGAGAGAAAAAAAAGAGAGAGGGGGGGGAGGGAGGGAGGGAGAGAGAGAGAGAGGGAGAGGGAGGAAGAATCTATAATCATGCACACAAAAAACTGAAAGTGGCAATAGTTGTATTAATGTTATAATTATTGGGGCTGGAAATATAGCTCAGCGGCAGGACACTTGTCTAACATGTGGCAGGTTTGATTCCCAACACTATGCACTTAAATCAACTAAGGTATTAATAAATAGTACATTGTAATATTAATAACACTATATGTTGATTATTATAAATGTCTATATTATTAGTAAATGTCATTAGTTTTCCTGCTAGTAGTGACTTCTGAAGAGGACTGTCTGGGAAAGATACAGGAATAGTGTAGGAAGGTGGTTTCCTTTCCCTTTCTACATGTTTTCTTTTTATGTTTTGAAATTTTATTCCATGTTCAAAAAAAAAAAACCTTTAATAATGAATTAAATATAGTATTACATCTAGATTTACAGGTCTAGAACTTTGATTTTTAAAGGAAAAGTAAAATTTACTAAACTTCTCTTGGAATATTATATATGAAAGGCATATTCAATACATGTTAAAATTGAGGGATAGGTCAGGCATGGTGGTGCACACCAGTAATCTTAGTAGCTTGGAAGGCCGAGGCAGGAAGATTGCAAATTCAAAGGCAGCCTCAGCAATTTAGTGAGGCCCTAGGCAACTTAGTGAGACCCTGTCTCAAAATTAAAAATTTTTAAAAAAGGGCTGGGGACGTGACTCAATGGTTAAGTGTCCCTGGGTTCATTCCCTGGTACCTCAACAATAAAATTTGTGGGATAGGTTTTGAAAACTTATTTATTTGCTAATGAGAATGAGCATTCCATAGAAACATTGCCTTTAATCTTGAACATCCCATGGATCCTGAAGTTGTCAGTGAGAATGTATACAGTTGAATATGAATCTTTTTGTGTGTGATAGAGCTGTTCATTCATGTAGATGAACTCATTTGTTCCATACTGAATAATATCAAGTTTCCAATGCAAATTAAATATTTTTCTTTCAAAATTAGCGGGGAGTGATGGTTTATTCTTTTTGTAATTTTTTTAAAATAAATGACAGCAGAATGCATTACAATTCTTATTACATATATACAGCATAATTTTTCATATCTCTGATTGTATATAAATTATGTTGACACCAATTCGTGTACTTTGGGTGATGATGTCTATCATATTCTACCATCCTTGTTAATTCTTGTAGTTCCAGCTACAAGGGAGATTGAGGCAGGAAAATTTCTTGGGCCCAGGAGCTCAAGACTAGTATGCTCTACATAGTGAGACCTCACCTCACAAACACAACCGAAAACAGAAAAGCACTTTTTCTTTTACCCCACCTCCCAGGATGATGCTCCTGAGTTGGAAGAAGGATTTATCATCATCATCACTGAGGTAAACCTGGTGAACTCTGACTTCTCTGCAGAGCAGCCAAGTGTACAGAGACCACGAATGGAAACAGCTGAGATAACGATTGAGGAAAATGATGATCCCAGAGGAATTTTTATATTTCATGTTACTAGGGTGAGTTGAATTTCATATATTTATAGTAATGTAGAAGCTCATCCCTAATGATTTGTTCAGTTTTTTTTTATTTTCTGCAAAAACAATTGGCTTTGCTTGTAGGTATTTTAAAATAGATGAACAGCCAAATTTGTCTTTCAAATTAATTCTTAGTTCTCTTTGACCAGCTCAAAGGATTCATCAAGTTTATTTTTTTGTGAAATTTCAGAGTAAAAGTTCTAAAGACCTGTCATGCCTATTTCCGTTCTATTAACTTATAATTTGAAGAGTGAAGTATAAGATACAAGTGGAAGCAAAAAAGTTACAAGATGATGATTTAGGATAGTTGGCCCTTTTGTCTTACTTTTCAACATGTGTTCTTTATTCAAGGATGTTGGTGGAGTTATTACTGCTCATGAGGTGCCTCCACCCTTGAACGTTCTTCAGGTTCCTGTAGTCCGGCTGGCTGGAAGTTTCGAGACAGTAAATGTTTATTGGAAAGCAATACCAGGCACTGCTGGCCTGGAAGATTTTAATCCATCTCAAGGGATTCTTGAATTTGCAGATGGGCAAGTAAGTTTGTCATGAACATGTTAGTATTTTTTGATTCTTCTTCAAGAATTTTATAGGTATCTACCAAATGAGCATGCATTAATGATTGCCAGTTTTATTATAACTCTGAATGTTTCTGTGTCAAGTCAAACACAGATATTATTAATAAATGTGGGCCTAGGAAGAGAAATTTAAGAAGCAAGAATTACAACCTTTTTTTTTTTAATACTGGGGATTGAACTCAGGGGCATTTGGCCATTGAGCCATACCTCCAGCTCTTTTTTATATATATATTTTTTTAGAGACAGGGTCTCACTGATTTGCTTAGTGCCTCCCTAAGTTGCTGAGGCTGGGTTTGAACTCATGATCCTCCTGTCTCAGCCTCCTGAACCACTGGGATTATAGGCACTGTGCCTAGCTCACCGTTTTTTGAACTTCCCTACCTGATAACTTCCCTACCTGATTCCATTAAAAACCAAAAATTCTAAAACATGATAATGATTGACTTAGAGGTGCCTGCAGTGTATAAAAACCTACGTGATGAACTTGAATGTATTTATGATCACAAATGCTTTTATTCTATTTCTTATTTTTAATAAAGGTTAAGGACATTTTTTTTCACAATATCTTTATTTTTATGTGGTGCTGAGGATTGAACCCATATCTAGTGCATGCTAGGCAAGCACTGTACCACTGAGCCACAACCTCACCCTCTCTATTTATTTCCTAATGTTTATAAATGCATATTTTAATTTAGAATTTCCAATAAAAATTTTAAATATTAAATTAATGTCTCAAACTTACTTTATCTTATTAAAACCTGAAAAATGAATGACATTCTAGACTTAGGTCTACCAAGCTTAAAAATTACAAAATATTCCCAAAGTATTATAAATTTTCTAAATTGGGTGTTTTGTAATATATAAGAATGAGATATCTTTATAATATTTTCCATGAAAAGTGGAAAAGGCATATGCACAACCATGAAAATATTAGTAACTTCATATAGCAGAATCTATAGGTAGCTTTATTCTTGCCTTGACAAATCTGCATAGTATTCATAAACTTATTGGTTGCCGCTAGAGGCTCAGGAAATTCTGTTAAAAGATAAGCATGCAAATCTACATTTTTCTACACATAGAGACCTATTATAGTTAATGATTTTGAAATCGTGAGTTTTTGTTTTCTATTATCAGATCTAGAACTTTGCATCATTTCCTATTAACATGGAGGAGGAACTGTTAAGTACATGAGATTTTTACATTAAAAGCAGAAACTAAAAATTGATTTTTCACCAAAGCAACCTTCCAACTTTAGTTACGTCATCAGTAGTAATTCTGAGCACATAGTTGAAGTCTCATCATTTTCCAACATCCTTAGTATCATCCTGATCCTTGAAGTCCACATCAATATAGAAGACAGTCTGTATCCTGCAGTACCAATTTGAGGTGCACACATTTTAATGCGCTTCCATTTTAGCTTTTGATTTTGTTCAAGCTTTCGTTTATCTGAGTGTGACATCCAGATTTCTTGCTTCTCCTTGTTGTTAAATTAAAGGTTTTAGGTAGAAAACTTCATTTTCTGGTAAAGATCTATATCAAAGTATTGGAATTTACCTGTGGCATACAAAAAGAGACTTTAAATATTGAATATATACCTAGTATAGGTTTATGACCACTAGGGAAATCACAAGGTGAACCAAGGTTATTTATAAGTTTATAAAACTTTTAACATAAACTCAGAGAAATGAATTAAATCCTGATTTTTAAAAAATCTTAAAAAAAAACCCCAAAATCAAATTTGGCCTTTCTTCCTGCTTTTCTTTTCCCCTACATTAAATATATATATATATTTGAAATCAATAGCATTTATATGAATTGCAGAAGTCAATGATAATTTTTATTGTTTCATTTGCTTTCATGTAATAAAACAAAGCACACTAGGTTTTATGTTTGTACAATAGTTGTTAGAGCATTCATAACACTTATAATATTTTTTCAAGATTAAGAAGTTCTTGTTTTTTCTATCTGTAAATATACTATATTTTATTACATTTATAATGTTTTATCTCAAAAATAGCAGACTGTAAATTTCTGACTTTCAACTACTATAAATATCATGATTTTAAAAGTATTACAAATCTAACAGGCAAAATTTTGCTTCTTTCTTTTGTGTCATGTTTCTAAGTTTCTATTGAAATATATATATAATGAAAAATTATTGCAATATTTCCTTCCCCTCCTCTCCCTCTCTTCCTCCCTATCTCTATTTTTCTCTTCCTCTCTCCTTTTCTTCCTTTCTTTTGTAGGTTACTGCAATGATACAAATCACCATAATTGATGATGCTGAGGTTGAACTCATGGAGTTGTTCAATATTTCCTTAATCCATGTGGCTGGAGGTGGCAGACTGGGGGATGATGTTTTGGTAACTGTGATTATTCCACAGAATGATTCTCCACTTGCAGTATTTGGATTTGAAAAACAGACTGTAAGTTAAATATATCAGGGGAGTGTGAAATTCTCATATAGTTTTAAGTAGAAAAGTGTCTGTTACTTTTGTTTTGAAATTCTTTATTACTCTTCCTTTACAAATCTCTCTTCAATTATCATTTGAGTTTGCTGTTAATTTAGGGGCCAATCCTCCCACATATACATACAGCTTGATATAATGTGAGCTCCTAACACCGGACAATTACAGAGGGAATGCAATTTCCTATTTATTGAGTATACTAGACCAAGAAGTACTTTTTGTCCATACCTTTTATTTTCTGTCTATTCTACAGATCACCATCCTGGCCACATAACAGGACTGTCATGGCCTGAATGTGGCGTCCCAGGATGGGTTTAGTTGATGAGGGAATTTTCCCTCAGTTCTGGTATGCTGTCATGTTCTTCCCTCTCCCTTCTAGAACACTTGGCTGTTTTCTTCCAAGACCTGAAAGAGGGAGTTCACTTATTATTGGTTCATCTTCTGAGGGAGGGAAAAAAGCTTCTTATGATTGGTTAATCATAAGAATTAAACATTTGTGTGGCGTAGCTTGGCAACTAATATTAAAGTATCACCACATCTAAAAGTACTATAACTCTATCATAATTATTATTACATGATCTCTGGGCCATAATTATTATGATTTTATCTTTTAAAGGAAATTCCCAGATGAAATATTCATAAAGATCCTTAGCAACTTTTCTGATTACATATGTCATCACTCCCTTTATTTAATCATTTATATTTGATCATTGTGGATAATTTTCAGTGATTAAACTGCTTGACTGCCCCTTGTCTTTACTGTCCTGAGCATGAAAGGCTAGACCTACAACTTACCTCTCAGAGCTGGGCTTTTCATACGCTCCGGAATTAAAATAGAGCTTAATAATTACCTAATGATTTGGTCAATGAAATTTCAATTTCATTAGGAAATAGGAACTATAAAAGGAACAGAGCACAGTTTTGCTGTGGCTCCATGAAACTCTCTTTCTTCCTTGGCAAAAAACTGCACAAGTGTTTCCAAGGAGTGATGGATTGGCAAAAGAATAGCTGTGATTATCTCTCAGACAGCATTAAAGTCTGAAAAAATAAAACAAATTTAAAGAGGAGAGTAAAATTTTCCATAATATTAGTATCCTAAGAGAGACAGCATTAATATTTTGTGTATTTTCAACCACATGGAATTCTTTGCATATTTTAGTATCTATGAATAAGTAACTTAATTTTTTAATAAAATTCCTCTATTAGAGTATGAGCTTAGGTTAAAATTTCAGGTTTAGTGTTGAAATCTTTAGGTGGTAAAACCTTAATGTTTTTGCTTTGGAGTTCATCACACTTTTGGAGTTGGATGTTGGATATTGCATTTTTAAGTTTCTCTTCCGTATATGGAAAATAAAGTTATGCTACTATTCATAAGTAATTTTTGCTTATTCATTTTATCTTAACTGCTAACATAAACTTTTGTGCTCTAAACCTAATTGAATCATGCCTGGAAATGATATCTTATCGAAATAGCCTTAAATTTCCAATTTGTCTTGAGATTCACAAGTGAGATTCAGGTTATTCAGTCTGCAGTGTATAATTCCTCATAACTGTTTTGTGGAGTAAATGAGTTCATGTACTTGGGCTTTCTTTACACTAAGTGTCAGTTGCTATTTTTATTGTGTAGAATGAATAGCTTCTTGGCAGCTCTTTCCAGCTGCTTTCCTTATATCCCATCTTTTTTATTGAGAAAGTCCCCAATAACATGGAGTTTATCTTTTAACATGTATATAAACATACAACATTGCACACACAGTAAACATTCTGTTAGCATTAATTGTGCCATAGATTAGACTGAGAACTGAAGAATATTGAGGAAAGATTAGTATTAATGTGTCAAAGTTAATAAGCTGCTCATAGAATAATGCAGTATATATGCCAAGACAATAGGAATATCAGAGATCTACAGAAATCTACATATGAAACCCAAACTAATGCTATATCTGTGGAATCAAAACCATCACAGGTATACAATTGATTTATAATGGATTACTTTCTTTTTTCTTTCTTAGTAAATATCAGTCTAAATATCAAACTACTTTCCAGGCCCCCTTTTTGCCAAATATGCATACACATCTGATTTCTGAGTTTCTGTGAATCTTAAAAAAAGCAAAGTGTATGAAGAACTGACAAATAATGGAAATTCAACACATATCAGTTAGCTCCAAATCTATATTATTGGTTTGAATGCAAAGTCTCATGGAAAACCAACCGACCAACCTATATTTCATGTTTGTTAAGTTTGTATCTGCCTTAAAAATGGAAGCATTGTGTTATTTTGCATTTGCACTGAAGGTGGATATTGTAGGTTCAATTCAGACTTTATTTCACTGAGTTAACATGTGTAATTCATTTGAATTACTTATTTTAATAAGGACTTGTGTAAAAAATATACTGGCAAATTAATGTATCGAATCTCCTCTCTTTAAATCAAGTTAAACCTCTTTTAACTAAAAAACCTCTTTTTACTAAAGTAAGTAAACTGCAGATAATTGAGAGGACAGTTTGAAGTCTGTATTATGTGGGGAGCCTGAACACCTTTACAAAAAAACCCTAAATCTTAGTTCCTTCCCATAATGTTATTCTTTATACAAGAGTCCTATGCCAGTATTCCTAGTTGGCTAATTGTTATGGATACCTTGTCTTTAACTGATAACTCAGGTATCAGACTCCTTCTATCCTCTCTATTCACCTGACACATGGGAAAAGAGAGAATATGGAGGATTGTGTGGATGTTTATGGCCAGAGTGTCAGCAGCATATGTTGCTCCTAGATATAATCTACTCACAAGAATTCAGTGGCTCCATCTAGTTGCAAGAGAAGATGGGAAATGCCATGTTGTTGAGTGTCTAAGAAGGATAGGAAGTGGGGTGAAATATTTTTCTCTGCCATGATTGTAACATTTCATGAATAGAATTCTAAATTCGAAAACTGCAGTCATCATGAAAAGAAGATTCTGTTTGTTTCTTCTGTTATTCTTTTTGTGTTACTGGATTTTCTTTCTTTCAGATAATGGTCAATGATTCCCTGTTTTCTGATGACAATTCATATGTGACATTGACAGTTGTCCTGTCCCCAGGGGGAAAGGGCGCCTTCCGACTTCGGTGGACTACAGACGAGAAAGCTAAGGATAATCTCAGTCCTTTAAGTGGGACACTTCATTTTGATGAGGTAATGGCAGCATGAGGACTCCTGTTATATTTCTCTAATTTGATATTTATAATTTGTAGTTTCTCTAATTTTGTCTAATTTCTCTTAGCATAATATTACTGTGAATTTATATGATAGTATTTAATACATCTGGAATATTTTGAAATTCCCTACACTGTGGGGAAAAAAATTCTTCTCTGAGGACTGGGGTTGTGGCTCAGTGGTAGATCACTCTCCTAGCATGCATGAAGCACTGGGTTCGATCCTCAACACTACATAAAAATAAAATGAAGATATTGTTTAAAAAATTCTTCTCAGAAAGAGGGAGAAAACTCCCAATTCTGCTGTCAGATTGTTTAATTCACACTCTATTTCTATCCCACGGCCAACATCTTACAGTTCCTTCTCTGACTGAGGGCAAAGTTCTGAGTATACAAAACTTTTATACTAAGAATAGGTTGATTGTGTCTCATATTAATACAATCTCGTAGATAGTCTCAGCTTTACAAATGCTTTAAATTTTTAACATTCCTGTACATTTTGAGAAAAAGATTGATATTATAGCTGCTCAGAAAACTGAATCAAGATACATAATTTAAGAATGGGAAGCCCATTACAATCCTTCTGTATGTATCTCAGCCCTCTACAACAACAAGTGAAGGTGAAAGGTTCTGTCTACTTTGATGAATGAACAGGATCTCTTTGACCATATGATTGGTTTCTACAACTAGTAGAACCAGAAACTAGGGGTCGTGCTTTGTTTTTTTTTTCTTCAGAGCTTTCACAACCAAAGAAAAAAATACAGTATTTTCTTTTGGTTTACTAATAGGTGAATAATAAATTAATTAGTGATGCCCTCTGACAGACTATTGCTCCTTAAATATTACCATTTTTGATGTATTGGTTGCTCTAATGGCATTAAATTTCAGGTGTTGCAGATATAGCATCCCTTTGTTTCTCAGAATCTAATAAGCGGTGAGTCAGGAAACATCTAGGTTGCATACCTTAGCTATGATCTGAAAAATTTCTCACCTAGCATACAAAGAATTTAAAATTTAGAAATGAGTCATGAATTTCTGTGAAGGTTTTCCTTGGTAATAAAGGGCATATTTTTCTAGTTACCAGGTTCCAACTGCTAGATGTATTTCTCAGGTGATTACAAAGGGTTTCTGGTTTTGAACATCTATACCAAATGGCAAATAATGTTATATTTTCCCCTATTGGGTAAAGCCATTCCTTTTCAGAGCACAGCCTCAAGAAGGATGGATTTATTCCTGGATTTGACCCTATTTGCTAATTGTTTTTCACCAGTCTTAAACAGGTTGAAGGCTGAGTTTCCTTTATGTACAATTGTATAGCAGCACCATTGTTCTTGCATATCTAGTTCTAAGGTATCCATATCTACAGGACAGGGGTTTTAATTTGGTTTTGACAACCCCTGCAGTCTTCTCCTGGTCCTGCTTATGGCTACTACTACACAGGTGGATCTCTAATCCCACAAATAATTCTCACAGCAATGCTCACTTTGACAATTGAGATACTAGTCTACAGGGCAGCCCTAGTGGTACCACAGTTAACTGTATAATAGCTTCCTGGACTGCCTTAAAATGTACCAATGACTGTGAGAGTTACTCTTCCCCCACTTACAGGGAAATTCTCTTTGTGATCTTTTCAGTTGTTTCATGGCACTAGAGAAGTCACGTCTGACTATGTCTTTCTGCATGAAGGATATCTGAGCTCCATATTATTACAGAAGTGTGCGAGCCTCCAGGACTGATGAATGTCCACAGATGATATGTCAGTAGGTCTTTCCTGGTGAGAAAGTTATGAGATGCAGGGCCTAAAGGTTTTGGAGAGAGTACTCCTTAGATCAACATCTGTTCAAGTAGAAGCAGCAGCATTGTGCAGGGTTGAAGGCAAGCTATGATGGAGTATTGAACTGACACTACCACACACTATAGCTTGCCTTCAAAAGGGACTAACAATTCAAAGTTGTCCTGAGTTTTAGAAGCGTTGAGTTTCATATTCTTGTGTTGTGTAAGTCACCACGAGTGAACTATGCCAGAAAGAGGATCTGACCTACAGGAGAGGTATTTCTTCAGATGAGGCAATTTCCAAAGGAGCCTGAGGATGAGAGTTGTCTGCCTGAAATACTCCCAGCACATGGGGTAATGAGTCCTTTCTTGGAGGGATAAGATCTCACTGGACATCAGAAAATCTACATGGAGATCTGGGGTAGAGCCATGCTCAAGAAAAGCTTGCTCTGAGATCTCTCCTACTGTTTTCCCTTGGTCTTCTGTGAATAAGTGTAATTTTTCTGCTAATTTTGGTTCTTTTCCCTCTACCCATTCCTGCTTCCTTCCTACCTCTTCAAAAGATTTCAATCCCAAGAATACTATTATTTCTCCCCTATCTTGTATTTCCCTTTAGCTCAATAATTTCCTAGAAACTTTGCTTTCAACGTAGCCTGGAAGAAGTAAAATGGCCCCTGGATAAAGAACAAAGGAAAGGAAACACACAGAGAAACTAAATTTAATGCTCTAAGACATCACTGTGACACACATAATTTTTATCTCCACCTTTTTCTTTGCATTCTGATTTTACAAATCCCAACTTATTCTGTATATCGCTGATAAAATTTTCTGCAGCTTGGATCCTACTGTTTGTTGCTTCTGGGGAATGTTTTTTTTTGAATTACATTTTTTTGACATTGTTATTCTTAAATAACATCTCTTAATTTTCATCTCTTCACTCATGCAGTTCTCGTTAGTGTTACTTGAACCTATTTTGTAATACATGCACTTTTTTTCATTTTTATTTTTTTCTTTTTAGATACACATGGCAGCAGAGTGTATTTTGACTTATTATACATATATGGAGTATAACTTATTCAGGATCCCATTCTTGTGGTTGTACATAGTGGTGTATTCATGTATGAACATAGGAAAGTTACTTCAGATCCAATATATTCACTTTTTAAATGTTGTTAGGACTTCTAGGAAAATGTGCATTCCTGCTTGGGACCTTATTAAGTGTACTCATGTGAAGTGTGCAATTCCTGGGATGTAACACATCACTCCCATTTCATTCACTCTATGCATAATGTGAATTGTAGGATCAGAATTGATGTGAAGAGTAGGACCACAACAGCTTTGCATTTTATGGCAGCCAGTTATTGTGGTCAGTGTAGTCTCTGTGGCCTGGAGTTCAGAGACCTCAGCAAATGGTCTTAATCCCCTGGTTCTCCATGTTATTTATGTTCAGGCTGGGGAATGTACATGTGCCATTTAGTCAACCCCAGATTGATACCTCTATAAGAGAAAATTATGCCTTGAATTTGGAAACCTTTTCTCAGTTTCTTTTTCCTTTGTTGTCAGTATAGGTCCCTTATGGTGTCTATATGTGCATTTGAAGAAGGCACATCTCCCCCAATCAGCCTGCTGCCAGTTTAACTTAGAAGTCCCTTCCCTCCATCTTTATATTTTAATTTGTTATAAAAATATGTGTCTTCGTGTAAACCTCAATCAATACAGATGGATGTGAAAAGAGTAAAATCCCCATGAATTCTCCTAGATCTTGCTTTGCTACTTACCAGAGGTAACCACTATTGACAGTTTCTTATATGGCATTCCAATTTTTTTCTGTGCATATTCAAGCATATGTATCTTATTCTTACACAAATGGAATTTTAGTCTGCAATCTGTTCTGTAACTTGCTCTTTTTACTTTAGAATTTATCTTAAACATTTATTTTTCATACTAACGCAAATTCACTGCACTGAATAATTGGTTATATATTTTCCACTGCATTGATTCCTATCAGTATTTGATACTAACACCTTTCTTTGAGAGTCCTCTGTTTCACCATGGCTTTTATAGTTCTGGTATTTCTTATTTGTTTCTCTGCATTTTACATTTCTTGCTCAGTGTTCTCTTTTCCCTAGTTCCACTTTCTCAAGGATTTATGTGCTGTTGCAATTTTCTGTCACCTATACTCATCTACTTTACTCACTTTATAGTCTTAATTCTCTTGTGATACTGGGAGTAGCCACCGAAAAAATAAAAACGATGTAGAGTCCATAGTTAGTTAACTTTGATTCAAATCTTCACTCTTCCATTTGCTAGCATGTGATTCCAGGAAAGTTCATTAATTCTTCTCACATTTGGTTTTCTAATGCAAACCAAGGACAAGTAATGCTGAACTTTAATAAAGACTATAAGGATTACATGATGTTATGGTTGTAAAGAGGCTAACCAACCCCCTAACACTTAGAAAATACTTTCCAAAAACCTTTAAAATAGTTTTAAAGTCATTTAGAAAAATTCTAATAAAATATCAAGTTGATACCTCAACTTAATACAGTAAAGCTCAACTTTTTTCTACATTGTATGATCAAAAATTAATGGCTTCAAATTTCAAAAAGCTGAGAAACTGTTTTTGTTTTCCTAATGTAGTTTGTAGTAACATTTCTTGAACCACTGCTCTGTACTGCTGTTCTGCAGAATAATAATTGCTCTAAAAGATTGAGTGTTCAAATAGAGTTGGGAAACTCCAAACTGAATTAAGAAAGCTTTCCTGGTGCAATTAAAAAAATTGCTTGCATACATTTTGAATCTCTAATAGAGAAACTCTTCTAAATATATTTCCCCATGAAACTTCCCCATCACCTTTTATCCCAGAACATTTATCTTTTGTAACTAGTGTTCCAAAAACATTGGCATTTGCTACTTGTAATCACCTGTCAGCAGTTTTTCCTATTACATCTTGTCAATTTTTTTGAGAAATGGAGATCATACCACATGGAAACTGCCTTATATCTAGAGTAGTAAGGTGGGTGGCAACATAACTGTGTAATGATTCTTGTTGATTCTTATGATGCATGTTGATCATTATCCACAATGCTACATTTGTGAATTTGCCTGTTGACTAAAATTTATTTGTAAATCTCCAAATCAGTACTCTTGCTTCTCTCACAGTCATTTGTGAACACACAAATAGTGGTGGAAAATAAGATTCGCCCAATTAGCACATTCCCACCTGAGGTAGAACAAGACGTGACTTTTCTTGTTTCCACTCTCATAATGTAAACAGATGTCTTTGTCATTGTCAATGTATTGCCATTTCATTTCCATTTTAATTTTCTGTTGGTGAATTCACTGTTTTAAATGGCCCCCAAGTGTAGAGCTGAAATCTTCAGTCTTCAACAAGGAGTTTGTGATATGTTATAAGGAGAAAATATTGTTTTGTGTTAGATAAGCTGTTCAAGTCTGAGTTGCAGTGCTTATTTAAAATGAAAAATATGTTAAAATGACTCAGAGATTTTGCTAGTGTGCACATCTCTGCAAATGACCATAAAAGTGCCTGAACACTGATTCTGGGGTTACAAAAAAAAAAAACTGGTTGAGCAGGCAAATGTGTAAATAGGGATTCCAAAAATTATGAGCGCTAACTATATTTTCAAACAATAGCACCTCAGAGAAATTACTGTAAATACAAAGAAGCATGTAGAAGAATGTTTGTGGTAATATTGTTTACAATATTAATAGTCCTTATTAGATAAATGTTGAAAATATTGTAAATGCAAACAGTGGACTGTCCACACCAATTAAAATGTTAAATTAAATCTGCATGCAGAAATGTGGATGACTTTAATAGTATATACTGAAAGAAAAATTAAGAAGCAGACACAATGCATTTAAGAGTGAGTGACAGGATGAGGAGGGATTTGACAAATGGTATTTAAAGGGCAGAAGCCAGGTACTTTGGTGAGCACCTGTAATCCCAGCTTCTCTGAAGGCTGAGATGAAAGGAACACTTGAACTCAGAAGACCAGCCTGGGCAAATAGTGAGACCCCAGGTCAGAAACAACAAACAGGGCATGGTGGTGCACAACGATAATCTCAGCTACTTGGGAGCCTGAGGAAGAAGGATCACCAAATTCAAGGCCAGCCTCAGGAACTTAGGAGACCGATTTCTCAAAAATTTAAAAAGCGCTGCTGACATAGCTTAATGGTAAAGTATCCCTGAGTTCAAATCCCCAGTACCAAAAAGCAAAATAAAACGAACAAAAGAAATGGACAGATAAAGGACAAAGACTAAATAGAAATAAAAGGCCATCCATTGTCCAATGGAAATAGTGCTGAAGGCTGAAGACCAGAAGAGGATCAATTCAAAATGTGCTCCTAAGATTCAGGACAAAAAAAAGAATGAAACATAAAATCAGTAATAGTCTGTGCCAAGCATGGTGGTATGCATAGGTAGTTCCATCTACTTGGGAAGCTGAGGTGGGAAGTTCTGTTGAACCCAGGAGTTCAAAACTAGACTGAGCAACATAGCAAGACCTTGAAACCTCATTTCAAAAACAAACAAACAAACAAATAGGATTCCTGTGTTTTAACAGCAAGGGGAAAAAAGTATAAGAAAACAGGATGCATTCAGCAAGAAACAAGTGGAACAAATAAGAACAAAGGAAAACAAAATCTGAAAGGTGAAGATTAAAAAAAAACATTGAAATGTGTATATAAAATTCCAGGTTCCTGGATGGAAGCACTAGATTTTCCTTATGAATTAGGCTCCTGTATTGCTGCCTGTGGTACTATTGTTAACCAGGAAGGTGCCAGAGATAACTTAACATTGACAATACAGGCCATGAGAAGAATGTCAGTGATAATTAACTACAGCAAGTGTCTCTAGCCTATCGATTGCAGCTGTGACTATAATCTCAGGTCATACATTGCTTGTTTTTCTTCTTGAATGGAGCCAACTCCCCTTACAGATATTAAATCTTTGACTTTTTACAGTTTACATTACGATGTAACCATTTGTCCTCTAAAAGATTGAACTCCAGTATTGAAATTTTTCAGTAAATTTAGGAGATGAGAGATGAGTTAATTTTTTAAAATTTTTCCTATTAAAAGCATAAATGGAATTTATAGTTAGAGTTGACTTTTTTGTATAATAATTCTCCCTAGATGCAACCCTTATTCTAGGCAACAGAAAGGATTGAAAAAGTGATTATGCGCATAAACCTTATTCTGCTAATAAAAACACCAAAGTTTGACTTTGGTCAATCTGGAAGATTTATTGTTCTTCTCATTTGCTATAGAAGGAGTCTCAGAAGACTATTGTATTGCATGCACTGCAAGACACCATGCTGAAAAAGGACAGGCATTATACAATTCAGCTGTTACCAATTGATGAGGTAGAAATATCTCCCGCAAAAGGTAAGAAAAATTTTGGAAATTAAAAAGTAGATTAAAGCAGATAATTAGTAGTTACAGGGATAGGCAATGTTAGGTTTTCTAATTCCTAAAATTTTGCTAAAACATAAGATGTACTCAGGTAAGTACATTTTTAAATTAACATTATAATACCCGATGTTGGTAAGACTGGTCAGATTTCATACTGCTCAGCTGTGACTTTTTAAATAAAAAATTTTTATGAAGCAACATTATAAAATTAATTATGGTAGCTTCCTAAATTATGTGATATTAGGAGACTGGTTAAATGTGGCAGAATGCTATGCAATCATTCAAAATGATGTGGCAGAGAAACAACTACATTGAAAATGAATAACAATTACATGGGTAATTGTTATGGTAATAAAGTAGGTTTCAGAACAACATGCTCAATGTAATCCCATTTTTGTCATGTGCTTTTCTTCCTTCCTTCCCTCCCTCCCTCCCTCCCTTTCTGCTGGGAATGAAGCCCAGGGCCTCATGCATGCTCCATATGTGCTCTGATGTGCTTGTCTTATGTAAGTTTGGAATTATTTATTTGAAATATTAATAATGGTTTTGATTTCCTAAATTTTGGAAACATTATTTTTATAATTCAACATTGTTTTTAACTAACACATTATGTTTGATATGTAGTGTTTATCTGTTTTCATCTGAAACTAGAAACTACATATTTTGACACTTCAGAAACAGGCATCATATGGTTCCTGTGATGACTTGTTGCTTGGATCAGTAGAGAATGTTTCAAGAAAATTTTTGTTGTGTGTTCTATCAACAATAATCACAGTAAAAAAATGGCCCAGAGTTTAATTATAAAAACTTTGTATTGTTATATGTCTTTTTTGCTATAAAAACTCCATCCTATTCATGGGTCTGTGACAAAAAGCAAAATCTGTGGTCAGGAAAATTCTAGCATTACTGTATGTATTTTGGGTAGTTATCCTTTTGTGTTATGTGTCATCATCAACTTAGGTAGTGCATCAATAATCACTCTGGGAGAAACGGGAGCGCCAGGAGAAGTTGGGATAGCTCTATCATCTAGGCATGTCCTCATTGGGGAGCCTTCAGCTAAATATAAGGGTACTGCTATCATCAGGTAAGAGCTTCAAGATTTTTCTTTGCTTCTACGGGGTTATGACATTGTTTAAAGGATTAGTCATAGTACACCATTCTTAGTGCATACACAGTGTTCATGCATCATGATTTTACATAGAGGTAGCATCATTTGGAAATGCTGCACCTTTTAGACTGAAATAGAAATTAGATCCCAAAAAAGTTTCAGACTAATGGATGATTTGCATAACCTACACCAAGGAAAGCTCCTGGGGTTGAGATCAAAAGTCCATGCTTTCAGCCCTATTCTGTAGGTAAAAGTGCAATATAGGAGATATATTCCATCTTTGTTAGCATGTTTGCCTTAGCTGGAAACCATCTTTTAAAAAAGCATCAAGGTCAAAGATTTTGATTCTAAGTGTTACAATGTCAGGACTTATCGTATAACTAAATTAGTATGATCATAGGAATGTCTGTTTCTCTCAAATTTTCTCATGAAAATTTTATCTTTGTGATAGTTATCCAAAGATGATTATTTATCCTTTTCCATTAGTATGCACATGTATGAAGTGTTTATTATTCTTTGGAGAAGTTTGTTAGGCTATTCATATTTTATGCCCTATGTATTAAAAATCTGTAACAACTTCTTTTTATTCCCTCCCACTATTAATGTTCAGTTTTTGCCAATATGCTTGTCATACATTGACACTACTCTAGCTCAGTATTTTCTAAGTACTTTCTTGCAGTTTATAATTGATAGACGAGTTTAGTTAAAAGTATTAAGTTCTTGAAATAAATGAAAATTGGTTACTGTTGAAAGATTCAGTAAACATTTAGGAAAAGTACCAGCAATCAAAATGTATTGAATATACATTTGTGTATTGTTGTAGCCTTGTTCACGGCCCAGCGATCTGGGCAGAGGTCACAGTGTTCTGGAGAATCATCCCTCCTTCTGTGGGGGTGTTTGCTCAAACGTCAGGAAAACTGATAATGCGAGATGGACAGTCTGCAGCCATTGTAGTGATACAGGTATCAATGTTGCTGGCTTATTATGCCCTTCACTCTGTGTGTGTGTGTGGGGGGGGGGTGTTGGGGTGGGCCATGATGAGGTTGGTAATATTGCAGAATCTGTTGCTGCTTTTTATGTAAAAGGAATGTTTAAGTTTTACAGATTTTACTGTTAATGATTGTTTTCATCCTTCTCTAGGCTTTGAATGATAATATTCCTGAGGAAAAGTCTTTCTATGAGTTTCAGCTCACTGAAGTCAGCGAGGGAGGTGTGCTGAGTGACTCCAGAAGCAAGGCCAACATCACTGTGGTGGCCAGTGACTTTCCCTATGGCCGATTTTCCTTTTCACAGGAGCAGCTTCGAGTATCAGAGGAAGCACTGGGGGTATGGTGTGACTTACTTAAAAATATTAATATTGTTTTTGTTTTTGATGTTGTGAATGCTCTTTAAAAGTATTCTCTTGTTCGTAGTCTAAAGTTTTTCACAAACACATTAAATTGCTCCTAACATTATTTTAACATATAGCATATACTTTATAAATTCATGTTTAATTTCAACATAATCCTGGTAAATAGTCTTTAATTAGTGATAATGTTGTCTGGTAGAATAGACATACAAATCAAATGAGAAAATGCTTTTTGCCTAGGTTAATGTCACGATCATCCGTTCGGGTGGATATTTTGGCCTGGTGAGACTCTGGTACAAGACTGTGAGCGGGACAGCAGATGCTGGCTCAGATTTTGTTTCTGCATCAGGAGAGCTCCTCCTTGAAGCCAGAAAGACGGTGAAGAGTCTGCTTGTTGAAATCCTTGATGACGACCATCCTGAAGGCCCTGAAGAATTTTCTGTAGCAATTCTAAAGGTGGAACTCCAGGGAAGGTAAAGAAGAACAGGAAATGAGTAAAAAAGAGGGAGAGAGAATGAATAAAGCTACATGTGTAGACACCAATACTGAGGTGTACAACTATTCTTTTCTTGCTGTTTTTCAACCTATGTGATGTTCCAACAGCTCATAGAAGGGATATTATGAAAAAGACTAGGTGTTATTATTTGCACTTTTCTGAATTTTAATTTTTCTCTTGAATTTACAGAGTATGTGGCTCTGGTCTGTGAATTCATTCAGAGCAGGCAGGGAATGAGATGACACTGTGTCTAATAATCTGGTGAGGAGAGATCCTAACTGTTCTCTAGGTCACAGGTCTGCTGGGGTGGCAGAATTTGCTTCCTGCTATTTCTGTACCTGAGAAAGAACTGGAGGGAGGGGCATCTTCCATTGTGTGTCTGAAAGCTATATTATATTGTTTTCTTATGGGTGGTGCCCAACATCAGTTTTAAAGTGGGGAAATTTTTGAGTGGAAGATGGTTGGCCATTAATGTGCACTATGTTTTTAGTGAAGATGAAAATTTAACCATCATGAGTCTCTTTCATTCTCTGTTTTCATGGAACTGGCTCAGTTGATGAGATGGAAAACACCCTTAGCACATACTTGAGTACCCATGGTTGAACAGCTCACAGGTTCAGCAGCTTTGCAAGCTCCTCTTCTCTGCACAGCTTACAAAGGACACAAAGGGGGTCCTTCCACTAGAATAGCTTTTGTGTTTATAGGAATCTGGAAGAAATATTTTTTTGTATATAAAAATAGTTTTACATTTGCTACATAACTTTGTGCTTTAAAAACTTTTTAAACTAAAATATTTCTCTCTCAGTGCCTTAAGTAGAGGGTACATCATCCTAGCTGGGGGAAAAATGTTTTGTGTTTATTACAATTCAAATCTTTAATTTCCCAGAAATGATTCGGTGACTGGCAATGGGAATGAATTTCTACACATATTAAATATGTTAAAAGTCAAACTGGTCACCCCTTGAATCAAATACATTCATTTTGGAAGAAATAGCTAATTAAATGTGAGATCATATGTGTGTTATTGATTGATTATAAGGGGACTTAAAGATTTTTGCCTTCTTGGCTTTTTAAAAAAGTAGTTTCTACTTAAGTTTAATTCTGGGAGAGAAGTGTGTCCTTCCAGATAAATTTCTGGACTTCCTTTGATCTGAAAAAGAAAGTAGTATAGCACAGTGTTTTTTCCTTGTTGCCTGCTCACTAGAATTACTACTACTTTGATACTAGTGTATGGTAATCAGCTAATTTACAACCCATCTCAGAGTACTGATAATAGTTACTATTATCATTTAATATTTTAATCCTCAGTTTTCCAATTTTGCCTAATACAAAATATTTATTTACCACTTTTCAATTTTCAGTACAAGGTAGGTTATAAATATCAGGTAAACAGAATTTGAGAATTGTAAGGACTAAAATCATTCACTGTCATTTTTTTATCTTTAGAAAATAAAGTGTCATAGAGCCCTGTAAGTCAAAGCCTGAATAACATCTATCTTAAAAAATGTCTTTTGTACAAATGTTATTATATAAGTAAACTGCCCTCAATATAGTGGAATTATAATTTCATTAAACTATTTTCTTAAATCTTGATGGTTTAACTTGAAATTTAATTAACAAAAAGATACTCCTTATATTTTTTAAAGCAACCCTTGTAACCTAGCAATGTAAACCTCACCCCTACCTGGTTTACTCTCTGAGTGCCCAAGGCTCATTACTATACATGTGCTCAGAAGTGATCTCCAGAGGTTTGTCTTATTTCAGTTGCTTCCAAATTTTCTAATAGATTTACTATGTTCACATTGCCCAAGTTTAGTGATTTTATATTAGTTTTGGTTTCATGAAGGTGCCAGTAATTGGGAGAAGCACAGAAATCTTTTCAAAACATCATTAAAAAAAAGGAGTACCTTAGTGTTGAGTATCCTTAAAAGTATTACAATACTTAATAGAGCTAAGTTACAGGAGCTAAAATATTCCAAAGGATCTTTCAATTCATGCTAAGCAATTATGTATTTGTTATTTATTTTTTGTGTTTTAAAATTTTATTTTTTATGACTTTCCAAATAGGATATGATTTTACCATCCAAGAAAATGGACTTCAGATAGATCAACCTCCTGAAATAGGAAACACCTCTGTTGTTCGAATCATAATAATGAAAAATGATAATGCAGAGGGAATCATTGAATTTGACCCAAAGTATACTACTTTCAAAGGTAAGTCCAAGTGGCTTAATTGTATGTTTTCCACCATCTTCTCAATTAGAAAGTACCTGAACATAGTATTCAGTTTGAATTTGCATATGTAAAATTTTCTTGGTTTGGTGTGTATGTGTGTGTGCACACACATATATACCTTTATATTTTTATACTTACTAATTTTGAAAATGTTTTTAATTATCAATATGAAGTCTTGAACCATTCTGTGTATGGCAAAGCCAAATGGTTAAAAATAAGTGATTGTAGAAAAAAAATTATACTTAACCTTAGGATTATTAAAATGTTTCAGTTTTAAACATTTTAATGAAAACTTCTCTAAATTATTTAATTTCCTATGTCATAAGAAATTAGTGAATATTCACTTTTTAGTGAATAATTACCTTTGAAATGACTTTGTTATTGGTGCAGGTGGAGGTAGTGTCTGGATCTTGATCCTATTTTTGGAAATAGTTTGAGTATCAGTTTCCCTTTGTAGAAGTTCCCTTCTATAGAAGAAGAGTACAGAGAATTATGGCTATATCCCTTTCTAGGGAGAAAGAGAAAGCTCCCTTTCTAGGAAATGGTTTTATTCAAAGGAAGAATATAAGGGGAATGAAGGGAAGGGAGGGGAAATGGTAATAGGAAGACAGTAGAATGAATCAGACATAATTTTCTTTTATTCATATATGAAGACATGACCAGTGAAACTCCACATCATGTACAACCACAAAAATGGGATCCTAATTAGAATAAGTTATACTCCGTGTATGTATAACATGTCAAAATACACTCTACTGTCATGTATACCTAAAAATAACAAATAAAAATGCTATTTAATCTGAAAAATTAACATGTTATCTTGCTTGGGCAAGTAATTTATTGGCTCCATTGTTTCTGTCAAAATTCTTTGGTTATCTCGACATTTTTAAAGTTCATCAAAAAATCATTTAAAGAATTGGTTAATAATGACTTTTATGGGTAAATCATGCAAGATATTACAATTTGTGTTGAATTTTTGCATGAAGAAAGAAATAGGATTTTGACTATTTTTTCCGTTTCTTAATTTTGATTCACTCTCTTTTTGGGAATCATGGGGTAATACCTCTTTATATATAGTTTTTATGTAAGTGCACTCTTATTTATCCCTAGATATGTGAACTCTATGAAATGATATTTTAATATATTGAGGTTAGTAGAGCTCAAGTAGAAATAAATATTTTAAAATTAATTTTTAAATTGAAATCAAGCATTGAGGTTGCATTTTCATATTCACAGTATATTTTAAAGGACCTGAAACCATAACAGAATTTTTTATGTAGATTTTTAAAGTATTCATATAAGTAGCATACATTTTATTTATATTATTATCTTTCAACAATCTATTTAGAACTAATCCATATATAAATTTGTAATCCATATATAAATTTGAAGTTTCTTAAGTCCAGCTAACATTGTCTTATAAACCAAGTCTTTATGTTTGTACATGGTACACAGAGAAGAAATGCCTATGCTAATGACTAAATAGGTTGTGTGGATTCTAACCTTTACTGTTCACTATAACTTTCAACATCTAGTGAACTACATTATTTCTAAAAAAAATGAGTCATGAAATTTTCACTAATCGTTTTTAAAGTGATAGCTTGCCTTGTCACATCATGTTTAGTTACCTAGTTTAATTTGTCTGAATCATATAAAAGTTGGTTGCTTTTTCCGGTGTACCAGTTAACTCCCAGTTCCCCTTACAGTGGAGGAGGATGTTCGAGCAATTGCGATCCCAGTGGTGAGGCTGCATGGAACTTATGGCATTGTGACTGCTGATGCCATCTCCCAGAGCTCCTCTGCTGTTCCAGGGGGCATCAGTTATATGCTGCACAGCAGTTCAGTCACCTTTCAGCATGGACAGAACTTAAGTTTTATAAATGTCTCCATCACTGATGGCAGTGAAAGGTTGGTAATCCAGGAAACTGTGTGGGCCCACATAAAACATGATATTGAGATCTGACTCTAACATGCACCCATAATACATGTGCCCATTGAGAAAGAGCAGATGAAAGACTTTAGGGGATGTTGGGCATAGGGAAAGGAGTCCCGGGACCATCATTGTGTATGTCATTTCCTTTCAAATAGAAGAGATAATTTCTATTTCTGGAGACTTAAAAACTCTAATCAGAATGTGGAAACATCCTTCAGTGCACTTCCTTAAGCCTTAAGCAACTGAAAAGAGAGGAGGAAAGTCTAATAACTGTCCCAGGTTATGTAATATTGATGCTGATCATTCATGCTTTCAGTTAAGCACCCTCCTCTTCCATTTGGAGTCTGAATACTGTGCCTTGAATATGTATGATCAATTTGGAAAATGACTAGTTATTTGGATTTTACAAGCATTTTAATATGTTTAGACTCAGAATTGCTCCTTCTCGCTATGCAGTGAATTTGAGGAGCCTTTTGAAATTCTTCTCACTGGAGTTACGGGTGGAGCGATCCTTGGGCGCCACCTAGTGAGCAAAATCACCATCAGCAAGAGTGAATCTCCATTTAGCACTATAAGATTTCTCGATCAAAGCAAAATTTCTGTTCCTAACCCCAAATCCACAATGATTTTATCCTTGGTCCTCGAAAGAACTGGAAGACTCTTAGGAAAGATTCAGGTAGAGTTATTCTTTTTTTTGGTTTTAAAAATAATTTTTGATAGATTGTATATGATTTTGGATTTTCTTCTCCAAATATATATGCTTATTCACAATCAATAAATAGTATTTATTAATTACCTTGTATGGGTACAATGGTTTCTGGATAAGATGAAGTACATAAAAGTGTATTGGACATACATCTATCCTCAAGGAATTCTTGAGAGCAAGTTAATTGTTCTGTTTAAATTTATAACTTCAACAAATATTTTTTTTTATTTTTATGTTTTTTTTCCCGGTACCAGGAATTGAACTCAGGGGCACTGAATTGAACCAAGTGCCTCACACATGCAAGGCAAATGCTCTACCAACTGAGCTACTGAGGCCCCAACAACATTTTCTTTTTAATGGGTGAATGGTTAAACTGTAGTGTGTCCATGCCCTGAACCACAACTCAGTAATAATTAAAAATAATCTATTGATACATATGACAACCAGAGTCACCTCCACATGATCATGCTAAGTGAAAAAAATCCCCAAATTATATACTGTATGATATCATTTATATAATATTCCCAAAATTAAAAAATCATCGAATTGGAGTTTAGTGGTTTCCAAAGATGAAAGAGGGGGTGGCATAGAGTGCAGACAAAAGTCAACTGAAGGATTCTTTGAGGCTGAGGCAGGAGGATCACAAGTTCAAAGACAGCTTTCAGCAATTTAGCAAGGCCCTATTTCAAAATAAAGAATAAAAAGGGCTGGGAACATGGCTCAGTGGTTAAGTGCCTATGGGTTTAATCCTTGGTACCAAAGAGAAAAAGAAAAAAAATGTCTTGATAGTCTTGTCTATATTGATGCCAGTACCCTGGTCATGATTTATATTATAGTTATGCAAGATGCCACCAATAAGGGTTACTAAATAAAGGGTGTAGGAAATCTTTTTATTATTCTTATAACTGCATGCTAATCTACAATTATTGAAAAGTAACAAGTGTGATTTTAAAAAATCAAAATATAATTTTACCTCTCTGGTGTTTCATTTCATTTGCATAACTTCCTGTTGTTTCATTGCCCTGCCTTTCTTTCTTTCTGAATTTTAGGCATATTGCTAGAAGATAAAGCTGTGTAATTCTGCTTTCCAAGAACTGGCAAGATGAGAACACAGTAATGAACCAAGTCACCATTTTGTTATGATGATAATGATTTTCACTTTACTTAGGAGAGATTAGTGAAGTTAGAATAGTCACTATAACATCCATATACTTTGTTAGGTCAGCATTCCCATATACATAAATACATTCCCATATACATAAATACAGGCAGCATATATTCTACAATATTTAAGTCTTGATGATATAAAGAAGGAATTTTCCATCCTAATTACTTGAAATAATGAAAAGATCACCCATTCTAGTTAAGCTTCCATTAAATAGGCCTATAGCTAAACCAAATTTGAAAACAGATTCTAATCATCTATATTTTAAACCAAATTTGAAAACAGATGCTAATCATGTATATATTTGTGCAATAGCTCAGAGTACACAAGTTCAAGAAACATTGTGAATTTACTTCTTATTCTTATAATGCCTGTTTATTCAAATATTTCTATATTGACTTTCCAATAGCATACTGCTGATTGTTTGTGCCACATTTTTATAAATATAAGAACATTTTGATTTTTTTACTTCCTTTAAATATTTGAATTATGAAACAAATTCTACCAGAAAACAGTGGACAAAATGTATATATGCAGTTCATACTAATCAAACACCACCACCTCTGTGAGAAATCCAGCTTTACCAGGAATTTAAAACTAGGGGCCATGAACCCCTCTCTGATATAAGAGGTTATCTTACAGATAACCTCTATTCTGAATTTCATGTTTAACTACTCCATTGCTTTTATCTGTAGTTTTACCACCCACCATATGTTTTTGGGGTCTACCTGTTTAGGAAGTTATGCAAATTAAATTCTTGAAATTGTGTTCTGAGGCATGTTGGTCTGAGGCATCCTTATTTCATTCAACAATGTTTGTTAAATAACCATCCAACTTGTTCTGATTTTTGTTATATAATATTCAATGCATATTTGTAGTGTAACCATTTAAAATACAAAAGCCAATAAGCTTTTGAGTAGTTTCCTTCAGTAAGGTTTTTGTTCTATCATTGTTCTGCAGATGATTTTAAAAGACTGTCTTCATGGACTGTTCATTTTTTGAAATAGTTGATTACTTCCTCTTCCCGAAGGATGCTGTTCCCTTTGGGTTTCTAGGTTGAGGTACTTTCCTGCTCTTAATATTACCTCACTGGGAGTTCCTCTCTGATGTAAATGTAGGTGATGATGCCTGTTGGAATCTACCCAGACTCACTCTCCAGGCTATACTATGCAGACCTATAAGTGTTACCTGAAAGCTGAGGACTCCCAAATTTTTGTCAATTGCCTCCCCCTTTCCAGACTCATGTATCTGATTTTTCTTACTTGAAATCTTTGCTTCAGTGTCTGAGGCATCTCAGACTTAATATGTATGATAATTGACTCTTGATATCTCCTTCAACAATATTTCCCCTAGCTTTCCATCATTCATGCAGTTACTTATTCATCAAAGCCAACTGCTAGACTTTATCCTCAATTTTCCTTTTCCTTTAACCCAGCATTGAATTCATCATAAAGTCCTCTTAACTCTATATTCAAAATACATTCCCAGTCTGGGTACTTCAAATCTTTCCACTCCTGGGACCCTAAATCAAGCTACCACTATTTCTCACATGAACTATTGCAAAAACGTGTGCCTTCTTCCTGCCTCTGTGCTTATTTTCTGTTAAAAGACCAATAAAGATAACAGCCTGAACGCTGATGAAAATATTGAATGAAGTGGGCCACTTTCTTGTATTTTCCATGTTTCCAATCATGTGCCCACCCCAAATGACCCCTTCCACCTCTCATGTGAGCTTCCAGTCACGATGGCCTTCTGGTTTCTTCACTTATACTAAGATGGTTCTTACTTCAGGGACTTTGTGATTGCTCTTCTTCCTGCCTAGAATATTTCTCCTGATATCTAGAATATTTCTGCTGAGATCATCATGTAACCTATTTCTTTACTTCACTGAGGTCTTTTTTAATATCAGCTCAAGAGCTTTTGTAACCAGCATTATCTAAAATTGTGCCCTGACCTTTCCCTTCCCGTACTTCATCTATTTTTTGTCATAAAACACCATGTATTAATAGATAATTAATTCCATAGCTCTTCTGTTTTCTGTAAGTCTTCACTAGAATAATAGTTCCTATGAGTGACCTGCTCTTTAATTCTGCATCTATATTTTGCAATCCTGGGCTATACTCTGAGTTTCACAGTTGTTGGCTCAGTTGTAAATAAATGTGAATTCCTTTCATTCTTCCGTGACTAAGTATTCATGCTTAACTTTCTGAATACTTTTTAATAACCAAACTGAAAACATGAGAGATATATGCACTTAGGACCTTATAACACATTCCTGCATTCCTGTATTTAAGTGTGAGCAAGAGACCAGTTTATTCTTCCTTCTCCTTCCTTCTCTCTGCCTCCTCCTTATCCTCCCTACTTTACAACTACCTCTCCAACAAATTTCCAGGTAGGAATGAAATGTTAATATTTCTTTTGTTCCTTCATACGTATGTTCCCCAGCATGTGTAAGCTAAAGCACAACTTTTAGTGTGTTCACCTGGGAGACATTTATGGGGAAAAAGCAACATTTCTTTTCTAGTTCTCTTCTTTGATATGTTCACTCAAAAGAACCTGTCTTTCCAAACTCCATTACTGTATGATGTATGTTTATCTCTACAAATTATTAATTAGATTAGAAAACATATAAAGCCCTATATTGCCCATCAGTTTATTTAACAAAATAGAAATTTATTTTTACAAAATAAAATTTTATTTATGTCATGTTCAGAGACATCATTGTTTCACTTATATGTTATTGTTTCCTTTGCAGGAGTTGAGGAGTGCTGAAACAATTGGTCGTACTCTCATACTGTTACTGGAAAGGATTTTATGAGAAATGAAGGCACATTGGTCTTTGAACCTGGCCAGAGCAACACCATGTTGGATGTCAACCTAACGCCAGATATAGGGTCTTCAAGTCCATTTCCTAAACACTTTTAGATTGTGCTTTTGGGCCCAAAAGGTGGTGCCAGAATTGATAAAGCATATGGTACTGCCAACATTACTCTTGTCTCTGATGCAGAGTCACAGGTGATTTGGGGCCTTGCCGATCAGCTACATCAGCCCCTTGATGAAGACATTCTTAACAGAGTGCTCCACAACATTACCATGAATGTAGCCACAGAGAACACGGACGAACTGCTCAGTGCTGTGGTGCATCTAATAGAAAAGGTAAGAAAAACTTGCAAATGGAAACACTTGGTTTAATAAAACTTGACAAATTAGAAAACCAACACAAAAGTTGAATTCTATTATATCACATACATAGAATTGTGATAACACTAAACTTCTAAATATAAGAGTAGAATTCATCATACCTGACAATGAACTTTTGTTATGATATGAGGGATGCCTGTTTGACACCCTCAGTATTCAATTTCCATAATCTTGTGCAGCAGAAAAAAATAGTTCAAAGTCTAAAAAGGCAGAACAGATGTTGGAAACTGCAGGCTCTTTCTGATTCTCCAGAAGCTGTTCACTTGTCTTTGGCATTTGATCCTCTATTGTTTTTGCAGTCATAAAAAGAGGACTTGCACCAATGTATAGTCCCACTAGCAATGTATGAGTATGCCCTTTTCCCCACTTGCCAACACTTATATTTGTTTGTATTCTTGGTAACTGCCATTCTGACTGGAGTGAGATGAAATCTTAGAGTAGTTTTGATTTGCATTTCTCTAATTGCTAGAGATGTTGAACATTTTTTCATATGTTTGTTGATTAATTGTATATCCTCTTCTAAGAAGTATCTATTCAGTTCCTTAATCCATTTATTGATTGGGTTATTTGTTTTTTGGTGTTAAGGTTTTTGAGTGCTTTATATATCCTAGAGATTAGTGCTCTATCTGATGTGCTTGTGGTAAAGATTTGCTCCCATTGGAACCACCATTTGACCCAGCTATCCAACTCCTCGATTTATACTCAAAGGACTTAAAAACAGCATTCTACAGGGACACAGTCATCTCAAGGTTTATTATAGCAGCACAATTCACAATAGTTAAATTGTGGAACCAACCCAGATGCCCTTCAGTAGATAAATGGATTGGGAAGCTTTGGTATATATTCATGATGGAATATTACTCAGCATTAAAAGAGAATAAAATCATGGCATTTGCAGGTAAATGGATGGAGCTGGAGAATATAATGCTAGGTGAAGCAAGCCAATCCCCAAAAGCCAAACTGAATGTTTTCTTTGATATGAAGAGGCTTACTCATAATGGTGATGGAGTGGAATATGAGAGGAATGGAGGAAATTTAGAAAGGGCAAAGGAAAGGGATGGGGAGGGAGGGAATAGGGGGGTAGGAATGATGGTGGAATGAGTTAGACATCATTACCCTAAGTACATGTATGAAGACACAAATGGTGTGAAAAATACTTTATGTATAATCAGTGACTTGAAAAACTGTGCTCTGTGAATTGCATTCTGCCATCATGTGTAATAAATTAGAATAAATAAATAATTTAGTTTTAAAAAAAGAGGACTTGGAGTAGGTATTCATCCACATAGTGCTTTTAGTTTAAATTCCACGAAACAGGAACAATTATCCACTGCTTGTTCTCTGTTTCTCTTGGGCACTGGAAACTTTCCCAGAAAAGGAAAAGCTATGGGATGGCCAGATAACTTTAGGCATTCAATTTGGCCTGGACGTGGACCAACTAGGTTTTGTTTTAAACCCATTTATTTATTTACACTTCTGAAAATGATGGAGTTAAATGGAGATATGAGCCCAAGGACATACATGAAAATAGATAAATAAAAAGAGTTAGTACTAGAGGAAAACATGAGAATGTGTGTGTGGGATTCTTACCAAGATATTTTATAGTAGCACATTTACATATTAGTATAAAAAGTTTTGATCACATATGTATGAATTTATTAATACTATATTTCTAACATAGTGACCTTTAAATATTTAAAATGTTTACAGCAGGGACTTAGAATATCATGTCTATTCTATTTTCCATGATATTTCTTAAAATATAAAGCTCAAAGTATAAAAAAAGAAAATTGTTATGTATATAGGTAAGAAGAAGAGGCCATGCCAAGTAGCTTGTAAAGCAGAGAAGTGGTTGTTATTTCACATAGAGAACATTCTAGAAAATAGTGATCTCACTCCAGAAAATAATGTTACTTAAATTTTTTTAAATATTGTTTTTAGTTATACATGGACACAATATCTTTATTTTGTTTTATTTATTATTTTTATGTGGTGCTGAGGATTGAATCCAGTGCCTCACATGTGTGAAGCATGTGCTCTGCCACTGAGCCATGACCCCAGCCCATGTTACTTAAGTTTTCTAATGATGAAATGGCATGGGACATCAGCAAGTTGATTTTTGGCCAAGACAAGGGAAAGCATATATGAGAACAATGTAGGGTAGAGCAGAGAACTTCAGATAAAATTTTTTGTAGAAGATATAAGAAAATTCTGCTGCCCCTTTTCCTCAGTAAGTTATATAAGATGGTTATATACCATTGGTCAAGAATCAACACTGAGGGTTGGGATGTGGCTCAGAGGTAGAGCACTTGCCCAGCATGAATGAAGCACTAGGTTTGATATCAGCACCACATAAAATAAAATGAAATGAAATAAAATAAAGAGATTGTGTTCACCTATAATTAAAAAATAAATATTTTTTAAAAAAGAATCAACACTGATTTAAGTGGTTATCAAATAATATATCTTGATTATTTTGTTATGATTATTTGTGTGCTTTACCAAAAGGAACTTTCTATTTCCTTTTAATATGGGAAAAATTGGGGTACCTCTGAAATTCTTGGGTTATAACTTTTAAAGCTTGTTCTAGATGAATACCTAATGGGTGTTGTGTTCAAACAGAACAAATGGGTTTGGGAACATTTGTTCAAATACCATGTATGGCAGCAATGCTTATTTTAGCATTACTTACGGTAATGACAAAAATTGAAACAAAAAGTTGCTATCGAGGGGGGCCTAGTTCAATAAATTCTGGTGTATTGATGAAATACAGCCATGAATGAACCACACAAAAACATTTTAGCCAATAATGGACCACATTATGGTGTTTCCATAAGATTACAAATTCCTATTAGTATTTTTACTGTAGATTTTCTGTGTTTACATTTGCAAATACTACCATGTGTCACCTATAGTATTAAGTACAGTAATATGCTGTACAGATTTGTAGCCTGGGAGCAGTAGGCTAAACCATGTATCCTGCATGTAGGTACTTATCAGATAGTAAGTACTCTGTGATATTCACAAGGACAGAACTATCCACAATGCATTTCCCAGAACATATCTCCCTTGTTAAGTTATGCATGACTGTATGCCACAAAATAAATATTTCATCTTTTAGACATAGTTATATAATTAGACTACAAGAATAATAAAACAAAGCACTGAAGATATAGATAATCACATATGGATAAGGTTATAAAACTTAACCAATAAAATTAAAGGATGCCCAGTTAAGTTTGAAATTCAGATAAACAACTAAATTTTAAGCATATATACATCATAAAATACTTACTTGCCATACTTATTTAGCAACCAGTTATTATGTGCTCATCTGAAATTCAAGGAATCCTATACTTCATCTAGTAACCTTTCATATATATCATGTTAAACTAACACTTCAACCTCAGCTTCAGAAGTTACAGCCTAAATCTGCCAGGGCTGAATAGAACTTGGTTACATAAAATCTTGTATTGCAGGTAAAACTGTTTCTAAGTTCTAAGTTTCCAAGTTCTTTGAAACAGAACCCGCCCTACATAATGTTTGTTTTATTTTCCATAATGTTTTTTTTTTTACTAAAATCTCAATATCTTAGATAAGATCACACACTCTAGAAGTGTTATTTATTCATGTTTGCATGATACAAATATTGTCCTAAAAAAAGCAATAGCTTTAAATGATTCATATGAAGACTTCTAGATAAAATCCAACAGTGGGGTTGGGCATATTTTTGCAATAACATGATATTCTCGCCTCTGATTTTCCCACGCATGGTACAGTAAAAATAATTTTAAAAGCTGTCAGTTGCCTTAATAACACTATCAGTCTTTTAAAACCCTGCTGGATTTGATATTACAATTTTAATTTTACCAGATTTAGATTTCTTGGCAATTGGAGGTTAATAAAACATGAGTCAGGAGGCCTAATTTTGTGTTCTGGAAAACTTGAAAGAGCATATGAATAATTTGTTTTGTGGAAGTTTGGTAGACCATCTCCCATTTCCAATGGTTGCTTCTTTTATTTTTAACCCTGACAGGTTTTTAATTTTTTCCCATGGTTGTTTTAAGTCTTCTGCTTGTTTTTAAGTCAATTTCTATAATTTGGATGTTTCTTTTGTATCTGTTTATGTAAAATGTCCTTAAAAAGCCAGACTATTTATTTTTTATCACACTTTTAATATTATGCATTTGATGCCAAGATTATTTTGTACCTATAATTTATAATAGTACTAACTGGCTTAGATTTCAATCTGTATTTTACTGATTTTGTATTTTATAATTGCAATAATTTTAACTAAGTTGTCTGTGACCTGAGTCAATCTATGTTGTTTTTTTGACAAGCCTGTGGGGGATTTGGGCAGTCAGTGCAGGTATCTGTCAGGAACACCTCCTGGGTTTGGCCAGTCACCAACCCTGTGTTTTGGCTGACTTAAGTTATTTTCTTTCTGAATCAGTTTCTTTCCCTGGAAATGAAACAAAGATCATACTAAGACTTTCCTCAGAGGATTCTTGTGAAGATTAAAGAAGTTAACATAAAGTTCTAAGAACTCTGAAGTGCCCACAATAACCAAGCTTTATATAAATGCCCTTTTTGTTTTATTTTGTGCACTCTACTAAAAGGAATTGTTTCCTTTGAACATGGATAACAGTTTGAAAAACTCTAGAAATTTTGGATCATAACTTTTAGTTCTTAAAATTATGTACCTGTGTCTCTGTTGGCTTCTGGCATTTCATTTTCAGAAATGCCTCATGTCAGATTGAATTTTTGTTTCTCTGTTACTATGTTTTATTTTGATGATTTCTAGTATGACTTTTTAAAAATATTTTTAAAAAATCACTCAGACATTATATGTCTGGTGTTTTTTGTTTTCTTAATTTCCTCTGATTGAAAGTAATCTCTGAACTTTTAGACAGGAGTGTCTCTTTAGCTTATTAAAGAACTTTGGTATTTTTTTTTCTTGTATCTGTTCTTTCGTATGCTTGTGTCTGAGGGATTTGTCCTACTTGTCTGTTACATTTTCTTTGAGTTCTAGGAGAGTTTCTTGAGCTTATTTTCCATTTGTTATGACCAGTTTGCTTGTTTCAGTGTCCATTTGTTATGACCAGTTTGCTTGTTTCAGTGTCCAATCAGCTGTTCTTTCATCTTCCTTTGTAATTTCCTCATTCTTAAATTGTTATTCTGTTCCTTTCGTTGTATTTCCCCTGTGGATTATTCTGCATTCTCCCTTCCTATCTTTGAGGTGGCTACTATATATTCAGATCTTGAGTTCTTCTTTGAGTTTGGAATGTTACTAAGTCACACACAAAAAAATATGGAGAACTCCCTCATGAGCTCCTTTAGCAGGAGAAACGGGTTAGTCATTTCAAGGCTAATATAAGTTTATGTGCAAGTTGATAATGTATGTTGGCAGGAAGAGCATAATGTAGAATATAGAGAAAGTGATGACTTGGAGTTTAAAAAATTAACAGGAACTTATTAGATATATTAAAATAGAACAAAATAAGTCAGTGGCTTCATACCATTGCTTAGGTATTAGTTGAGATGTGGGCTCCTTCATTCTGGCAAGGAAAAACCATGAAGGTGATTTTCCCCTCTATTTTTCTTAAGACTACATTTAATGAATAATGTAGTCTTCCAAAGTAGGAAGGGTCATATTTCTGAAAAAGACAAGGATGCCAGGTGGTTTTGAGTACTATTGGTTGAAAATAATTTCTTGATTTGATTATTAGAATTTAATGACATGTGGTAGCTTCTGTTCATTGAAAAACAGACAAAAATAATCCTACTTCCATTATAAAAAAATATTCTCTAGGCATTTATTTCTTTATATGCTAGTCAAAAGAATGTATGTTTTGGGGGGTGGTGTAAAAATGGGACTTGTTTTAATTCATCAGGCTAACTATTGTAGTTAAGTGATCCAGGTGACCATTTGGGCTATTAAAGATTAAATAGAAAATATTTTGGCTATTGTGTCTTTTTAAAAATTAAATGTTTATTTTTGCATTTTAAAGCGCAAATGTATGTATTTGAAATACCAGTTTCTCTTAAATGCTTCATAGGTTCATGTTTGTAAACATTAACAACTGTTAATATAGATTTTATGTAGTATGTAGATGACATGTAATTTAAGAAGTTTATTTTTGAAGTATATATTTTTATACTTGAATTTTTTCTAGATAACTGTTGAAGGAAAAAATCAAGTTTTCAGTACCAAAAGCAGAACTCTTTTCTATGAGATTCTTTGTGCTCTTGTTAATCCAAAGTGCAAGGATACAAGAGGATTCAGCCACTTTACAGAAGTGACTGAAGATTTTGCCTTTTCTCTGCTGACTGATGTTACCTGTGGCTCTACTGGTGAAAAGTAAGTATCTTCTAATACATCAATAGTACCTTACATGCATTTCTTCACTGTTTACCAAGCAACATGTGATGCAAATTGACATTGACATGATATAACTCAGAATTATTTGGCCAAAGCATTGTACCTGTTTGGCAAATTAAGCAAATTGTTTGAAAAAAGCCTAACAGTTCCATGAAGAAAAATGAATGAGTACTGTTAGCAATATATTCTTATTATTTCAAAGTGTGTTTTAAAAGTTGTAAACAGCCATGTCTCCAACTTTTATGTATTCAATGAATAGAAGATACACTCTGAATAGGACCAAAAAAAGGGGAGCTGATTCTGAACTTTAGGGGTCTTTTTTATTAATATCTTTATTAATTTTATTTTCGTGTGGTACTAAGGATTGAACCCAGTGCCTCACACATGAGAAGTGAGTGCTCTACCATTGAACTCTATAGCCCCAGCCCTGGGAGTGTTTTGATATGCTACTACTTGTGCTTCCAAAGACAGCTCTCATACTCTGTTGAACTTCGGGCTGGAGTGTCATGGCAAGAAGCTAGCCAGAGGAGAACGAAAAAATAAAATACAGTGCATTTAGAGACCTAAAAAAATGTTTTATTTTGTTTGACAACGTAAAAGTGGCCGATAATAGAACATGCCTGGAAATTGAAATTCAACTTGATTTTCACAGAAAAAATAGGATCTAGAATTATATTTCAGAGGGATAGTAACAAAAACAGCATGGCATTGGCACCAAAATAGGCATTAAGACCAATGGAATAGAGTAGAAGACATAGAGACAAATCAATGTAAATAAAGTTTTCTTATAGTAAGATAAAGGTGCCAAAATATATGTTGGAAAAAAGATAGCCCTTTTAACAAACAGTGATGGGCAAACTGGAAGTCCATATGTAGAAGAATGAAACTAGACTCTTACCTCTCACCCTGCACAAAAATTAACTGAAAGTATAACAAAGAACGAGGAATTAGACCAGAAACCCTGCACCTGCTAGAAGAAAATGATTTCCTTAACAAGACTCCTAAAGTGCAAGAAATAAACTAAAAATATCAATAAATGGGATGGTATCAAATTAAAAGGTTTCTGCTTCAAAGGGAAACAAGAGCATGAAGGGGGAGCTTACAGAATGGAGGAAGATCTTTCCTACCTGCTCCTCAGGATGTTAATATCCAGAATATACAAAGAATTCAAAACACTTAACACCAAAAATCCAAATAACCCAATTAATAAATGGGCAAAAGAATTAAACAGATACTTTTCAAAAGAAGAAATACAAATGGTCAACAAATAAATGAAAAAAATGTTCAATGTCTCTAGCAATTAAGGAAATGCAATCAAAACTACATTGAGATTTCATCTAATTCCAGTCAGAATGGCAATTATCCAGAATAAATTATAAGTGTTGGTGAGGATGTGGGGAAAAAGGTACATTCATACATTGCTGGTGGGACTGCAAATTGGTGCAACCACTTCAGAAAACAGTGTGGCAATTCCTTGAACAACTAAGAATAGAACCACCATATGACCCAGCTTTCCCACCCCTCAGTATATGTCCAAAATATTTTAAATCAGCATACTATAGTAATGCAACATATTCATGTTTATAGGAGCACAATTCATAGTAGTCAAACTAAGGAGCCAACTTAGATGACTTTCAATAGATGCATAAATAAAGAAAACGTGGTATATGTACATAATTGTGTACAGATACACAATACTCAGCCATAAAAATGAATGACATTATGGTGTTTGCCGGTAAATGGATGGAACTGCAGTAAGACAGACTCAGAAAGTCAAGAGTTGAATGTTTTCTCTGAAAGGTGGAAGCTAATAGAAAATAAGGGATTTTAAAAAAGGAGAAAAAGAAAGGGGAAAAAGTAAGATGAATTTCATCAAAATATAGGAGACATCAGTAGAGTTGAGATTGAGAAGAGGATTTAAAAGGAGGAAGAGATGGGAAATGGGAAGAACAGTGGAATGAGTATGACTGAGGTTTCTTATGAGCATGCATGAATGTGGCATGGTGGTTCCTGGCACTGGGTGTATTCACAGGATGCTAATTAAAAAAAGTAAACTCTAAATGGATTGAAAAAGAATAGGTGGAGTAGAGGGAGCAGAGGTGGGGAGTGCTGGGGACTGAATTGGAGCAGGTTCTGTTCCATGCTTTTGTGATTATGTCAGGGTGTATCCTGGTGTTGTATGTGACCGAAAAGAATAAAACAACAATAACCATTATTTAATGAGTGACATCTGCTTAAGACTAAGTTTATATAAACCTTTTAACAATTTTATTATTTATTCTCAATGAATGCTGTCATCAGTGTTTATTACATTGAAATTTAGAGATACTCTGAAGACTACATTTAAAAACTCATATAATAATTTAAATCATCTCTTTATTTATAGATACCTTTATGAACTCTGGCAGGTTAACTAAAATTCCAGTTGAATACCTAAAACTTTTAATGTTAGTTTTTAAGTCCCAGGACATGCAAAGTTAAAAGAGATGGTTAATACAGACATAAAAAGGTTTGTGGTAGCCTTTTTATCAGGGAGAGCAAGATATAAATAATAACATAAGTGATCTTAACTGTACACCTCTGCTCTAGTCTTGACATAGTTTTGCATTAAAGAATATGAGTGGATTATAATATTGAATATTATAATATTGAAATTTATATAAGGTTCAACTTAATCCTCACCAAAGGTTTTATACACACACACACACACACACACACACACACACACTATATTTTAATATAGTTCTTTTAAATGTTTTTGTTAGTTCATTGTAACCCATAACAATCAGTTCGTTTTGACACAGTCATACATGCATGGAATATAATTTGCTCCACTTTAATCCCCAGTATACCTCCCCGCTTCCCTCCTCCCATTTTTCATCCTCTATTGTACTGGCCTCCCTTCTATTTATTTATTTTTTCATTGGTCACCAGTCTATGATGAAGTATGGACTCACTTCCAGGGCTACTTGACCCCACAGTCCTGCTTTGTAACAACTCCCTTCCAACCTCATGGATCCTAGGTGTTCAGACTTTCATTCCACATGAGTGCCAGTGGGTGACAAGGTTAAGACAAAGAACCAGCAACCTTTTTCCCTGTACTCTTCCTTTAACCTTGCAGGGTGAGTCCCAGTGTTTGAGGTTTTTATTGAAAAATAAGCAAGGTATCAATAACTTCACAGGTGCCTCATTTCAGGAGGCTTCTTCTCTTTACCACTGCTCCTAGATGTCTATCTGAGACCAATGATTACCAGTTCCTTCTTAGTACCTTTGATATATGTCTTTAATCCTGTCTTCAGAAATCTCTGACATGGATTGCTTATTTGTTTAAAGTAAGTTCCCACTTAAGCTACAGAATGTTTCTGTGTGTGTGTGTGTGTGTGTGTGTGTGTGAGAGAGAGAGAGAGAGAGGTGGGTGGGGGAGGAATCAGATTTGGTATTTTAGAAGCATCATGTTGAAGAGGTTGTTGAAATTAAAGAAGAGGGAAAGCAAGAAATAGGAAAACTAGGTGGTAATTCCAGAGACTTGTAAGGCTGAGGTAGGAGGATGGTAGGTTCCAGTCAAGCCTGGGCAACTTCATGAGACCTGTCTTAAAAAATAAAAAGAAATTAAAAGGAATGAAGGTGTAACTCAGTGGTAGAGTTCCCCTGGGTTCAATCTCCAGTAGGAGGAAGGGAAGGATTGAAGCAAGGGGAAGACTACATAGGGGATAACTGTTGAGTGAAGATGAATGTTCAAATTAATGGAACATAAAAAATGAGAGAGATCACTATTATTTTGTTTTGCTTAAGTAACTCCAAAGACAAAGATAACCATAATTATGCATATCTATGTATTGTCTTAAGCAATATCAAGAGCATCTGCTGAGAATAGAAGATGTGGGAATTGAGCAAGGATAATGTCAAAACTGATGAAATTCAGAACAATCACCTGAAAACCAAATAAAACAAATGTCATGGATTGTTTATTGTTAATTCACTGTGACCACTGAGGTTGGTCACAGTGAATTAGTATAGGGGCCATTCAACATTGACAATTGATCAACATATTAATATGCCCCCCACACTTAAGTCTAGGTATGAAGTAGCTTATAGGATTGACCAAGATGAGTGCATTTGAAGGGCATCAACATAAAAGGTTAGGTGCCAAGAAGGGTTGGTTTTTATCGAGGGTGGGGAGAGTCATTGTGATATAATTGTGATATAATGTCGGTTTGCCAAGATAGAAGAATCTATGGTAGTGTTGACTGGTCAGATTCTCAGTAGATTACAGGTCGAGGAGCCTAAAATGTGTCTGTGCAGCAATGGGGGGTGGACTTCATTGGTCTTAGTTGCTTTGTGGCCTGGTCACGGGTTCTGTAGTGGCAGCTATTAAGCGGGGAGTCCCAATGATGATTTAGGAAGCTGAGTGGGGAGACTGTATTGGATTTTTGACAAGTTGTGTGGAGGCATGTGTGGCCGATGGAAATTGAAGTGTTTTCATAGAACACTGGGACCTAGAGCTCTGGATAAATGGTGGGTTAGGTATAGATAATTGAAGGTGCAGATTCAATTGTGGTCATTTAAGCTGTGGAAAAGTTTTGGGTTTTTTTAGAGAAGGGTATATAGTTAGAGGAAAAAGTTATCCTTTGCTCTTTCCTTTTGTTTCTCAAATCTTTCATTTAAAATTCTCTTCATTTACTAGCTTAGGGTGTCTTGGCAAGGTATCATTTAGATCAATGGCCTAATTATATATACTCTACATCTGTTGTGGTCCATGTAACTTAAACACTTAATGCATAAATCTTATACTAATGACCTGATGTTCTCTATAATTTTTAAGGCATGTTTCAGATCTGATTTATCTTTGTTTTTCTTCATTGTTTGCAATGATAATGGGTTCACAGGTTGCAACAGATTCTCTGGGTGACTGGTTACAAATCCAGATTCCTAGGACTGCCAACCCCCTCTTGTGAGTAAGATTTCTGAGTTAGTAAGTCTGAGTATAAACTAGATAGCTCTATTTTAAGCCAAGTTCCAAGTGATTTCGACACATATTGAGGTTTGAAAGTAATTTCATTGCACACAGGATCTTATCATACCTAGGAGATCTTCAAATCTGAACTATTAAATGAATAAAGCCCACTCTTCAGAGCCGTTTTTCTTACCAAATGGTTATATTAGTTCAAATGCTCTTATGGGTTAGAAAGGCATGAGGTACCCTCTAGGTGAAACATGGCTCTTGATATAGCTAAGGTTTAAGATGTTCTTGAATCAAACAGTGCTTCAGTTTAGTGGGGATACCCTTTTCTTACCCTGTTACACCAATACTGATGTGACGAACACAAAAAAGTACATTTTACAGCCATAGATTGTATCTTGATATCCATTAACCAGCTTTAAAAAAACAAAAACAACAACAACAAAAAACCTTGTTTTAGGTTACAGGGAGGATTAGTCAAGAGGATGTGGAAAGTTTTGTGGAAAAGTTCATAACAGTTAACCATAAAGGAACTGAAAGCAAATTTTACCTAGTGCTCCTGGGCTGGTAATGTCATTGTTATGTATAAAGAGCAGAATCCCAATGTAATACATTTAAGTGGATATATGGTTGTAAATACTCGCCATTTTAGCAGAATCTTTTTTATTTATTTTTTCTTGCAGAAGCAAAACCATCCTTGACAGTTGCCCATACTTGTCAACACTGGCTCTTCACTGGTATCCTCAGCAAATCAATGGGCACAAGTTTGAAGGAAAGGAAGGGGATTATATTAGAATTCCAGAGAAGTTATTGGATGTCTCAGATGCACAAATAATGGCTGGGAAAAATTCATGTAAATTAGTCCAGTTTACAGAGTATAGCAGTCACCAATGGTTTATAACTGGTAACAATCTTCCTGCTCTGAAAAAAAAAAGGTAATCTATCATTTTAAAAATTATGTTGTTAGAATCTCATGTTTTCTTTAGCAGACATCTGATAGGAACACATCTCTTTGATCAGAGTTTTGGCAGATACTATATGTGGTGAATTAATATAAGTAGTCTTTCATGTTCATGAACCATTTATAGAATGTTTAGTTTCAGAATAGTTGGAAATGTCTCTTTCCTGTTTTATTGAATTACTTTACTCAATATATGAGTTGTATAAGATATATATATATATATTTATATACATATATATATATATATATACACACACACACATACACACACATATGGAAAGTAACAAAATATAGCTTTCTCTAATATCCAATTGTATACCTCACTCTTGATAAAGTTGGCAAATTATAGTTAAAGTGAGTGCTGTTAGCTGAATATCACTGAATGAATGAAGCAGAGGTAGAATGTGCATGATGGAAGACCAGTCAGATATCCTGCATTGATAAGTGAGCTCTCTATTAATACTGGAAGAAAATAGATAACTATTATGAAAATGAAATATAGTTTAGAATACGAAATTCATTCTTAACATTGATTCGAAAGTGTCATTGAATTTTCTATTCCTTTTGTTATTACAGGTATTGTCTTTGAGTGTGAAAGATCAGAGTTCACAACTCCTGACTAACAACAATGAAGTCCTCTACAGGATTTATGCTGCTGAGCCTAGAATTGTTCCTCGGACATCTCTCTGTCTCCTTTGTAATCAGGCTACAGCAAGGTACTTATTAACAACTTTTGAAGATTAGAGTTTAGTCCTTCCACACACCAGCACCATTAAACCTATTTTTTTTTTTGAACTGGATATAGAGGTGGCACTCAGTGACCTAACACCACAGAATAATCTCTACAATAAGACAGAGGAGCATAGGGAATGGTCTAGCATCGTTCAGATAGCAAGCTCAGGCAAGTGATTTAACTGTGTGTAGCACATTTATTTATTTATTATTGCTCCTTTTGTAAAAGGTTGTGACATGAGTCCTGCTCAATTCAGATAACTTTTCTGAAGTCATCAGTTTGTTTGCTGGAAAGGAAGGAAATTCATTATTTGTCTTCCTTTCACCTGGGCTTGTGGTTCAGGAGCTGACACTCTATGTTTAGAGAGAACAGCAGGATTTATAATTCTAGTCCAAACATGTTGGATATATTTTAGGATTAAAGCCAGGTATAGGAATGGGAAGAAAAGCAATTATTTCTTTTCTCTTGACCTAAGGTCTCAAGTTTCTGAGTAGTTACTATCGCTCAGATCTCAATCAATGGTGCAGGGCCAGGCAATGCTGGCCGAGAAGGTCTAGGATTGTGTATATTATTGAGTTTTAGCCACAAAAGCTAAAATTATAACTAAATTTAATATCTTTGTTGGGCAACCAACTGTCTGCTGAAACAGCAAAATTTTGGTTAGTCTCTTTCTTTTTCTGTGAAAAAAACATTTTGAAGTGAAATTCCTATGCCTGAAGGCATATCTCAAACCTAATGCAGATGGTCCCTGGCTTAAGATGGTTCAACTTAGTATTCTTCTATTTTAGAATAGAGCAGAAGTGATATACATTCAGTAGAATTCATACTCAAATTTTGAATTTTGCTCTTTTTCCTTATGGATGGTATGTGACATGATACTGTCTCATGATGCTGAGCTGCAACACTAAGCCACGGCTCCTGGTCAACTGCATGATTATGAGGGTGCACTGTGTAGCTAAGCTATGATATGCAGGAGGTTGTATAGGTTAAGTGCAGTTGTAGCTTGTAATACTGTAGACTTATGATGGGTTTATCAGGAGTTAACCCCATCATATGTCAAGGAGCATCATTACATAGTCTGAAGTCCTCAATGTATAATTAGAAATGAAGGTTTCAAGCCCAAATGAAAAGTTTCAAGCTCAAATCCACAGTTGAGGTTATGAAGTTATATGTCCTTAGAAAAGTCATAGACTCAAGATGCATTAAAAGGGAAGGGAGCATAAACCTGTAATCTCTGGGAATGCAAAATGAGCCAAAATTTATAGAGTGAAGCATTTGAAGTACATTGGAAAACATATATAATCGGCTCCAAAAAAAATTTTTTTTTAAAAAGGTGAGGAAGGAATCTTAGAAAAGCATACAAGTAAATTATGTGGTTCAAAATACAAGAACTTGTGAAATCATATGGAAGGGCAAGAACTACACATATCATGGCTATGTTATCTCTTAGGATTTTAGAGTGATAGAGAAGAGTGGGTCTGTCTTACATTTATACGCAGGGACTGGTATTACTGTCGGAAGACCAGCTTCTTTGGTACTGGGAATGCTGTGGCAGGTGTGGTTGCATTTAGACTGTTTCTTAAGGTGTCTGGTGGAATTTGTTGGCTCACATCCTGGACAAGATGTTCCCTTTGGTATTCATTCTTCAAAACGTGGTCTGCTTAGGTCTTGAGTAAAGAACACTTAAGTTCAGCAAGTAATTTTTCTTCAAAAAACATTTCAACATCTTAAGTACTGACGAAAGAGGAATAGTGACTATTGTGTTTTGTTCCAGCTGGTTGTCTGACAGTCAGTTTTGCAAAGTGGTTGAGGACACTGCAGATTATGTGGAATGTGCCTGTTCACACATGTCTCTGTATGCTGCCTACACCCAGAATGACAACTTGTCTTCATACAATGAAGCCTTTTTCTCTTCTGGATTTATATGTATATCAGATTAGAGATAGTGTTTTCAAGTCAATAATTTTAAATAATTGTGAGAATGAAGGTCTGTTTTTCCATAGTTTTTTTTTCCCCAAAAAACAATGTCAATTAATATTTAGAAAAAATATTTACTACACTTATTTCTGAGTTCAAATAGTATATTTTTGGTTTACTTGTCTTTGTACTTTATACAAATGAAATCATATAGTTCATTTTGGCTTTGACTTTTCCCATTCAATATTTTATCTGTGAAAACCATTCATGCTTTACACGTGGGTTGGTCATTTAAAAAATAATTTTCCACATTTTTTATTGGTGTATCATAGTAGTACATATTGATGGAGATATTTGTTATTACATATTTGTATGTGCACACAATTAAACAATATAACTTGACCAATATCACTCCCCAGCACTTTTCTCCTCCTTCCCTCCCTCTCTGCCACTCTATGGTTCTTTGTATATGCAAGATATGAATATCATTAATCATTTCCTGTTGTTTTTCTATTTGTTTTATTCATTAATTCACAAATAGATATTTATGGAGGGCCACTTATACTACAGAGTGAGTAAAAAGTATAGGACTTAGTCCCAACTCCTAAGGAATATATATAACACAGTTTAAGAAGCTAGATAGTAAGAAAGGTTATAATTTGCTGGTTTAGAGGGCAGGTTCTGTGAGATAGAATGTCAGGATTATTTGAGATAATACAGTCAAAGAATTTTGTATTTCAATAGTTAAAAAAAAAAAAACAACCCTACCCTTTGGTTGATTTGTATTCTACAGCTTAACCATTTTAAATATGGCAAACACTGTATTAAAAAATCATCTATCATTATTACCCTATGTACATATAAAATTACATAATTGGTGGGATTCTACATCATGTATAACCAGAAGAATGTGAAATTATATTTCATTATACATGATGTGTCAAAGGACATACTGTCATATATAAATAATTAAAACAAATAGAAATTATTTTAAAAATTATCTATCATTTTCCATATCCAAGCCACATTTTGGGCATTAATAGGAACTTAAATTGTATTAGTACCTGTCAAACTAATCAATAGAATTATTCTCACCTACTATATTAATTATATGGTTGGAAGTCTGAGAATTCCTTACTGTATATTTCTGTCCCCCATCTTCAGCACTTCTGTGCCTTAATTCACTTTTTAAAAGGTCCACAACTCTTTCTGTGAACAATATGTTTATTCTACAGAGAATTCTATTCTACAGAGAATTCAATTCTATTCTACAGAAAACCCACATCCCTTCTCCTCACTTTATTCTCCTCTGTCTAACCTAAAACAAGTCTATTCTTCCCTAGCCACTTTTTACTTTATTTCTTTCAACATTGAAAATTTGGAAATTTTTCTGGATGATGAATAGGTGCTTATATTTTGTCCTTTTCATAATACTTTTAATATTTCATAAATTTGTAAAAAAATGAATTTGTTTTGTCACCAGCTTCTCTTTGATTAATATACTATTAATATACTTTTCACATTTCTTCTTTTTTCATTGTTTGCTTCACCTCTCAAGAAAATGGCAATAGACACATTTACAGGGGTCATCATTTCTTCTGAGGTAACACAGACTGAAAGATGATATCTTAAAGTGGTCCTTATATGACAGATAACTGGCTGGGCTAGCAATATTCTAAATAGGATTGCTTCAGAAAATTAACATCTTGATTTTTATTATTATAATTAAACAAGTTACTTACAATGAAATTTTAGTTACAAGTATAAATAGTATAATTTAAATAGTAATACCATCCAATTTATAAGAAAAGACATGTTTTTTAAAAATAGGAAAATTTTGATCACCTCCTTGGCTAATGATATGTGGGAGATCTAACATTCTCTTGACACCAGGCAGTGGTAGCCATCTGCAGCTCCAGGTCAGGCACTGGATCATGAGGCTAACCAACACTTGGGAGTGTCCTGTTGCCAGTATTGTTTGGTTCAGGTATTCAATAAATCACATGAGATATTCAGAAATTTATGATAAAATAGGCCCTTTGTTCATTGATTTTTCCCTAACTATAAACTAATGAAAGGTGTTCTGAGTAGGTCTAGGGTAAGCCAGGCTAAATTATGATGCTAGGAGTTCAAGTGTATAAAATGCATTTTTAGCTACTGTAGTTCCAGCTTATAATGATTTTATAAGGACATATCATCTAAGATTGAGGAACATCTGTATATCAGTGAAATTGTATTTTGATGTAACATAAAAGTACCCTGTTTCTCAGTTTTGAAATGATGTTTATTTTAGATAATACCATAAGTTAATTGTAACATAGAAATGAAAATATCATAAACCTCCTTCCTATCTATCATAAAGCCATGTGCTTATCTATGTATATATGTAACATTTAATTAGGCAAGCAGTAATATATTTGTAGTAAATAATTAATGTAATGAAAATGAGAACCTTGATTCTAAAATGAGAAAATTACATATTTGCTTACCTTATCTGATAATTTAAAAAATCTATATTGAAAAGTTATGAGATTAGAGTAGGAAATGCAACTTAAATTTCATCCCTTAGGATTTAAATATTAAAGGGGGAAGTATCCTGAAAACGCTGAGTAGGACTCTAGTTTGTAGATTTGGGTGTAGAGTGTCATAGAATCTTTCATAGACTTAAATCATTACCTTCTCTCTTTGAAGGGTTCATTTCTCGAAGTATTACAAGACTCCATATGAATGTGAATTCATCTTTTCTTCATATTTCCTAACATTCTTCGTATAGTCAACTTTTATTGTTTTGAGGAAAATCTTTGAGTGTCCAGTACTCTTTCGTTCAAAGTTTTCAAAGCAATTACGGTAACTTCTGAGATTATTTCAATGATGTGAGAATAGAATAAGTCTCTATTAGTCTCTTAATTTCCCATATGCCAAATTAACAAATTCTAATATCATTCAGACCCAATGATTTGAAAATTAGGTAAATCATGGAAGCAATAATCAGTTTTTCAAAAATTGCCTTGTCGATGTTGTTATGGTTGAGATATGGGGTGTTCCTCAAAAGTGCACATATGACTCAATGCAAGAATGTTCAGAAATGAAACAATGACGTTATAAGAGGTGTAACTCTAATTAATAGTGGATTAATACACTGATGTAGATTAAGGGTTGTAACTGTAGGCAGGTAGATGTGTTTGAAGGAAATAGGTCACTGGGGTCATAACTTTAGGGGTTTATGTTTTGATGAGCAGAGCTTACTGTGTTTCCTCTGTCATGAACCAAGCAGCTTTCCTCTGCTGCAGTCTTCTGCCATGATGTTCTGCCTCAGGCCCAGAGCAATGGAGTTGACTGACTATGGACTGAAATCTCTGAAACCATGAGCCAAAATAAACTTTTCCTCCTCTGAGTTGTGTTTTCTCTCTCTCTCTCTCTCTCTCTCTCTCTCTCTCTCTCTCTCTCTCTCTTTCTCTCTTTCTCTCTCTCTCTCTCTCTCTCTCTCTCTCTCTCTCTCTCTCTCTCTTTGTTTTTAATATTTATGTTTTATGTGGTGCTGAGGATTGATCCCAGGGTCTTACATGTGCTAGGTGAGTGCTCTACCACTGAGCCACAACCCCAGCCCCCTACGCCCTGCTCTGAGTTGTTCTTGTCAGATCTTTTGGTTACAGTGACACAAAGCTGACTAAAACAATGTATAATGGGAAGACACAGTATACACATTTAACGTGTACAATTTGAAAATTTGACATGTTTTCACCTATAGTAATTATCAACACAAATCAAAGTAATGAACATAGATAGTCACTATCCTCAAAAGTCTTCTGTTACCCTTTTTAGTCCTTCACCTCCCATCTCCAGTGAACCAGCAATCTGCCTTCTGTCACAAAAGATGAATTTTCATTTTCTAGAATTATATATATTAATTTTTCAATGACAAATTCCAACCTACTTTGTAAAAGTTATATATTCATTCCAAGGGATTCTTTTATACTTATTTGTGTCCTTTAGACACATTTAGACAAGGCTAGGATGTTAACAGGGCCAAGTGGGTTTCAGGATAATGTCATAGTTATCTATTGCTGCATGACAAATTATACCAAGACATGACAGCTTAAACAACAAATATTTATTGCCTCACAAAATTTCTGAGGGTCAGCAGAAATTTCTGAGACTTAGCTGAGTGGTTTTGGTCTAGACTATCTTGTAAGCTTACAGTTTGTCTACCAGCAAGGCCTGGAGATAACTGAATGATTGCCTAGGCTAGAAATTCTATTTCCAAGACGGCATATTGATGTGACCATTGGCCAGAGGCTCCAGTTCCTTGCCTGCTCTCTTGTCAGAAGGCCTCCAATTCTCATCTTTTGCCCTTTTTATAAGACCATTCAACACAGTATCAGGATTCCCCCAGAGTATATGCAGTGAAGGCTATGACCAAGATGAAAGCCATATTTTATTGGATTACCTAGTCTTGATTACTATCTTTTCTTCCATAGTCCATGTTTGAGACATAACAGCCCTGGTCCATGTAGAAGGGGACCACAAAAGAGTTTTACTAGGAGGTAGTGATATTTGGGGCAATCTTGAAGGCTGGCTACCATAATATGTTTGTCTGTATAGTCAATTCCCTTGTGTAATTAGCCTATACGATTCAAACCAGCAGTATCCATTTGCCATAATTTATGAGCTGATTACATAATAGTTTTAAAATTTATTGAATAACAGTTTTCAAAGCACATATTTTATGTAACATTTATCTACCAGCAATGGAAAACAACTGACAGCACTGAGATAATTAATACGTTTTGACTATTCTGCCCTCAAGGTAATTCTATGTAGCTGAATTTTCATAAACTTGTTAAGAGTTCAGCAGTCATTAAGTCTAGCAACTTCCCTGAATAACTGGCACAGGTTGATGCATATCTGTGAGCATGGCGCACTAAGTATCTGTTTTTAATGAAGGAATGTGAACCTAATTCATTCTTCACCTCAGACTTTTTCGAGGTAAATTTTTATTATGGGGAATGTCAATTTTTAAATTTTTATTTGTTCTTTTTAGTTATACATGACAGAAGAATGTACTTTGACATATCATACATACATGGAATATAACTTCTCACTCTTGTGGTTGAACATGATGTGGAGTTACACTGGTTATGTATTCATATATGAACATAGGAAAATTAGGTCTGATTCAACTACTGTCTTTCCTATTTCCACCCTCCCTCCATTCTCTTATTCCCCTTTGTCTAATACAAGGAACTTCTATTCTTCCTGGGAATGTCAATCTTAAGAAGCCATGTGTTTATTTCTGAAAGTGGTCCTTAAGTCAAAATGCTCTTAATAAATAAATAAATAAAGAAAAGAAAAAAATGCTCTTAATAGATCAATTTTAATTATTCATTAAATTATTCAGTGTGATGTGAGTTTCACATATTGGCAAGCATCCATATTCATAGTGGTAAATAAAAAAAATGGCTAGATTTCTACTGTCTGGGATTAAATACCTTAGAATGTGAGGAAGACATAAAGGGGTAATTAAACAGACTTTAGATACTATATAGTGTCACAGTTAAAATCAACTGGACAGTAATGGGAGGGATGCAGGTCAGAGAAGCGGTTCAGATAGAAGTGACCTGTGATCTGGGAGGAGATGCAAAGACTGGAACAAGAGCATTCTAGGCAGAGAAAACGGTAAGAGCAAAAGCCCAGAGGCTCTGTGCTGAAGCAGCAGAAAAGACAGTGCAACTGGAGTTTGGTGAATAAGACTGGAGTCCTAGCAAAAGATCAGGAGGTAGACAGAAAGAGTCTTGCCATAACATATTTTTAAAGATTAACGTTTTCTTTCTTTTTTCTCTGTTTAGAAAATACATAGAATATCTGTCTCTTTTTTGGCAAATTTCAGAATAGAGGACTACCTTAGTAGAAAGTCATTATTCAAGATAACTTTTAATTTGCTGATCTCTTCAGTTTGGGAGATCATACTGTAACAGGGGGCTTATTGATTTTACAAGATTCTACAAGAGGTCTATAAGCAAGCATTCAGGAATAGTATATCCACAGTTTTTATTTAATGGGACTGCATGAATTTATTAATTTTATGTGAATAGTAAAGTTGTTTTGTCTATATGTGTGTGTCATTCATTGGAATGACAAGTGCTGTGTTCTGTCTAAGCTCAGGGATGCCAATGGGAATGAAGATTGGGTCATTGAACTCTAGTCTTGCAGGTAGATGACTATCAAAATGGTCAAGCCAACTGGATTTTATTGCAGTTGAAAATGCAAGTTTTTGGGCCATGTGATTATTTTTTATTTAGCTATAATAAATTAGTTTAAATGCAGGAGATCCAAATTACCTTTTTCAAAAACTTAAAAGGTCTAAGTGAAGGAATTTATCTCTGTAATTTATTGATCTTATAAGTTTGGCCTGAAATGATCAAATTGAAGAATAAGTAAATTTGATACTATAGTGAATTATTTGTTTTGCATTATGTAAGCACTGGGGTTCTTTTAAGAATTGAGTAGAAAGAAATTTGTATTGTAGATAATACATCAGGCAAGTAGACACCATTTAATGGATTTGGTCTCTACCTGCTATATTTTATTCTTATGGCTGAAATATAAATATAGTAGCAGTGAAACTGACAAAAGAAAATCATCCCATGTGAGTCAAAAAGTAAGCATTCAGATTTTTTATGGGGGAAACAAAAAGCAGCCTTCTCATGAACCCCTATTTACTGCAACAGCAAAAAGCAGTATAATGGGCATTGTGGGAATGGATGAACTTCCCTGTATGCCAGGATCATGTTGGCAAGTCATTCAGCAAAAACTGGATGGTAAAGTCCCAGGAAGCCACGAGCTAAAGTATGAACAGGTTATAAAATCTGAATATAAATCTTGCTTTAAGAAGCCATTTCTTTCTTATATATTTGTTCTGAAATAACTAGTTCTTATTATGAATTCTTATTGCTGGGCTGTTTGTCCATGTGGGTTTTTAAAAAAATATTTACTTTTTAGTTATAGTTGAACACAACACCTTTATTTCACTTGTTTATTTTTGTATGTGGTGCTGAGGATCGAACCCAGGGTCTCACACATGCGAGGCAAGCACTCTACTGCTGAGCCACAACCCCAGCCCTGTCCATGTGTTTTAAAGAGAAAAATATCTTGCAATAAGAAACAACTGAGTATAGAATGTCACTGAGCTAGCATGAAGATTAGCACATTGTGTACATATTTTTATATAAATATAAACATTTATAATAGAACTTAAATTTAAGTTAATTTAGTTCAGACAAATGAAAATTCATTTGTTAAGGGAAAGGCAGAATATAAATATCATGTCAGGGCTACATCAATTTGACAATAAGTTTTTACATCTATATGTTCAAGTCTTCCTTATTTTGAGGGGCTATCATTTTGCCTATGAAGCCTTCTTGGGCTGTGTGTGCTTGAAGTAGGAAAAGCCTTCTCTTTTGTTGTTTCTTTAAAGAATGTTTAAACAACATAGAAACAACATGCTCACACAGTCTAACAGGTTAGAAGAGGGAAATGCAGATTTGGCGGCTCCCTTTCTCCTTCCCAACCCCACAGCAGCAGTGATGAATAAAGTTGGAGCATCACACATACCCTGTCCACCCGGACCCTGCTGACCTTAACCTAACTTTCCCATGTGTGTTTGCCTTTGTCTTAATCCAGTTCCTTCCAAGCTCTGAGGGTCCTTAAAAGTAAGATACAGATTTTTCTAGTGAACATAATTGCTTGATGTGTCCTCTACCCAACTCTCTGTGTAATATTTCTCTTGAAAATTTTAAAGTTTCCTTTTCTTCTAAGGACATATATATTTATTAATCCCTGAAATTTGTAAAGTGTGATGTAACTTTCAGGTTCACTCCTTATGTCCTGTTTATTTAGTGCTATTTAGTGCTGAAGACCTTTTGCTCACAAGGAGAAAATAATGGGTAATGCTTTCTATCTAGAACCAATGATTTTACTTATTGTGCTTGGACCAGTAGAAGATCCTGGAAATTCAACTTTGGGTCTTCAGTTGGCCATATCACTGCTTAAGTGGTTAATATAGTTTTGATTAGCTCCTACATCTCAAATTGCTCATAAAAAATTAGTTTTTAAAACTCAGTGAACCGGTTTCGGAAAAAAATGACTTGGAGGTAGAGAACAAGTTTTAAGGCTTGATGCCCTTAGTCAGTCTTGCGTCATTGCCCCAATCCTCCCTCTTCACAGCAAATGTGGTCACTGGATTTATTTTACTGAAATATTTTGCTTAAGAATAGAAAGTTTCACAGCTTAATGAAGGTTAGTATTTTCAACATGTTTGATTTTCAGTCATGCTTGAATAAATTTAAATGCTGGAAACTGGTTGAAAGAAATAAGAATTGAGGGTGGTGTCACTGATTCTTGGAAATCATTTATGGTTAAAGATTAAAACAGACTATGCTGCTGTCTGTTTCTATGGAAGCATAAGGTTCAAGGGCCACAGGTGGAAAAAATTACTTAGCCCCTGCAAAAGTTTTTAAAAATTATTTTAAAAAATAGTTTCATTATCATACATTATTTGCAAAGTAAATGAGATAATAGAACTTCCTGGATGCTTGGTTTGAGTAGAACCATATTAGGTAGCAGACACACTGGCAGATGAATGATGGCTTTGCATACCTGTAATGAAGATATGGTTCAGGCACAGGTCAGTCCCAAACCTTCAGGACAAGTATTTCTTGCTTCTAGTCTACTTAGGGAACAGATTATTCTACATATTTCTCTGGGATTATGTTCTGTACGCCATCTGACATTTAATAGGTAAACATCACCTCCCTCCCCTAAAGCAAAAAGTTGGCAAAGCCTGGCCAGGCTGTGGAGACTGAAAGAGATCTCAAAAAAACTAACTACAAGATGGCAAATGGTGGTAATCAGAATCTAAAGGTAAGCTCAGTTAAAAACTTAAAATTATTTCAGCTATTAATAGTAACATGTTGGTGATAGTGGAAACCAACTATTTTGGTGGTATAAACTCTTAATTGTTGAGATCAAGAAAATTATTCTTTTTTTAGATTTTGTTTTGTTTTGTTTTTGGTACCAGGGAATGAACCCAAGGGTGCTTAACCACTGAACCACATCCCCAGTGCAATTATTCCTCATATAACTACAACCAATTATACCTCATACAACTACATAAAAATAATATATTTAAAGTCACAGAATTTCTTCTGGAATCACACTTACATATCTTTTTTTTTTTTTTTTTAACCAGGGATTGAACCTAGAGATGCTTACCCACTGAGTTAAGCACATCCCCAGCCTTTTTATTTTTTTTATTTTGGGCCTTTCTAAGTTGCTGAGGCTGGCTTTGAACTTGGAATCCTCCTGCCTTGGCCTCCTGAGTCGCTGGGATTATAGGAATGTACTGTCAAGCCTGACTATATTTACAGATATTAAAAGTATTTTTTCTAGATATAATTTTGCCATTTAGTCCATTTTTATACCCTCCTTTTAGGTCACCCAGCCAGTTTCAGGAATGAGTTACAATGGGGTCTGTTGGCCAAGTCACTTCTGCCCCTCCCTGTGTTTTGGATTTGTCTTTTTCTCACTTTTCTGATTTGTAATCTGTTTGTGACCTGGCACTGTAGCAGCTCACCAGCCAACTTGTGCTAAGCTGGGGTGCCTAGGAGGCACTCCTTCCCCACCTCTGCCAAGGTGCTCAGCAGCAATCTTGGTCTGATGGTTTTTTTCAGAGCACCACACTAAGGCTTCTAGCCTGCCTCTGAGGTCAGGTGACCCAGATAAATGTGTCTGAGTTTTCCTCTACCTGTGATATATCTCCAACACTCAGCAGCTATCACTAAGTCACATTATATTTCTCTTCAAGATTTGAGGAAAGAAAAGATTATGATGTTTTGTCATTGGGAGGGTGATGGGCATTGAAAGAAACTTTCTTAATGTACCGTTAAGTCCTTTTGTTGGTAATATTGAAAATCTCCAAGAGGCTGTATTAATTTAGGGAGAAGAGCACAGGAATAATGTGGTAATATTCAGTTTAGTCATTGTTGAATAGCTGCCACATGAGACATCATTCTAGGCATCAGAGATAGAATTGTCATTCAAAAATTTGTCATTTGTCTTGATCTCTGGTCACTAGTTATCATTTTGTATGCTTGCTTATACTTTTAGGCTTAGTAACTAGATGCATATTTTAGGCGCTTGAGTGAATTCTATCATATTCTATATAAATTCTATTACATGGCCATTGAATTCTTATTTTTTTAACAGTACATTATAATTATACAGCATAGTGGAATCCATTGTTACATTCTCATACATGCATATAACAATTTGGTCCATTTCATTCCCCAGTACTTCCTCTCCCTTCACCCTGGTCCCTCTCCACTACTCTGCTGGTCTCTCTTCTATTTTCATGAGACTGGTCCTCTTTTTTTCTTTATTTTTTCTCTAGCTCCCAAGTGTGAGAGAACATATGACCCATGGCTTTCTCAGTCTGGCTTCTTTCACTTAACATGATGTGCTCAGGTTCCATACATTTTCCTGCAAATGGCATAATTTTGTTCTTCATTATAGTTGAGTATAACTCCATTGTGTGTATGTATCACATTTTCTTGATCAGTTCATCCATTGATGACCACGTAGACTGGTTCCATAGTTTTGACTATTGTGAACTATGCTGCTACAAACATGGATATGCATGATCACTATAGTATGTTGACTTTAGTTCTTTTGGATAAATGCTGAGGATTGGTATAACTGAAATGGCTATATTATTTTTACAGTCTCACTAGTTTTATTTTCATGGGCAAGTGGTAGATGATGCTTTGAAGGGAGATGATTGTGACTGTCATCCTGAATTTTTACCACCACCAAGTGATTATTTTTCTTATATAAATTGTTGCTGAGTTGTCGTAGTATTACCTAAACTTTATGCCCTAAAATTTGTACAAGCCTCTTTTATATTTGCTCTTGTTCTCATTTTAATTTATAATGCTTCTGTATAAGTCAGCTTTCCATCAGTATAATGAAATATTTGGCAAACGCTAGCTATGATGTAAAGAGAATTATATTTTGGCTCATAGTTCTGGAGATGTGAAGATATGGTGCCTGTATTGGCTCAGTGCTGGTAAGGCAGTGGATTGCAATGGCAGGGAAAATGTGGTGGAGCAAACTGCTCCTATCCTGAGCCAGGAAGCAGAGAGAGAAGACAAGACCAGGCTCCCACATTCCTCTTCAAAGGCATTTCTCCAGCGATTTAACGAACTTCCTTCAAGATTCTACAGAACTTCTTAATATTGCCACCCTAGCGACTAAGCCTTTGCACGTGGACTTTTGGGAAACACTCAGCATAAACATAGCAGTTTTTATTGTTAAGAAAACATTGAGTATTTGAAATCAATGCTCAGTCTTTTCATTACTTAATACATTTAATTTTGGAACTTCAATAAGAAGAATGGAAAGGAACACTTAAGCACATAGCATTTCTTAATCTGTCCTTAATCACTTTTAGGCCACCTTTGTTTCTTGTTTTTGAAAGTTTTCATTATTATCTCCCTTTCCTTAATCTCAGGAGCCTTTCTTTCTTTATTTTTTTTAATATCCCTCTGAAAATTTTAATACCATACGTACTGCTTGTCTGTTTACATACAATATGTTCATCTGTGCTTTATATATAAAAAGAACTAGGCTTTTTCGTCTCCCAACAACTTAATTTTTTCACTGTATTTGGGGTAATACTCAACTCCTGTTGAGAATGGATATCTGTTGTCAGGTGTGGTGGTGCACACCTGTAATCTCAGCATCTTGGAAGGCTGAGGAAGGAGGATTGCAAGTTCAAAGCCAGCCTAAGCAATTTAGCAAGGCAATCAACTTGGTGAGATGCTGTCTCTAAATTTAAAAAAAACTTTAAAAGGGTTGGGGATGTGGCTCACTGGTTAAGTACCCCTGAGTTCAGTCCCTGGCACCAAAAAAAAAAAAAAAAGAATGGATACTTTAGTCCTTTGGAACTACTGTAGTAAAAATACTATAAACTGGGTAGCTTTAAACAACAAACATTCAATTCTCACATTTCTGTAGGCTGGGAAATCCAATATTGTGGTGCCAGCAGTTTTGATATCTGGTGAGGCCTCTTTTCCTGGTTAATGGATGACCTTTTTATGGATAATATGAATTGAACCCAGGGACTTACTATTGAGAGCGATCCCCAGCCTTTTTTATTTTTTATTTTGACAAAGGGTCTTGCTAAGTTGCTGAGGCTGACATTGAACTTGGGATCCTCCTGCTATAGTCTCCAGAGTTGCTAGGATTACAGGGTGTACTACTGTGCCCAACAGTAGATGGCTAACTTTTTGCTGTGGCCTCACATGATAGAAGGATGGGGGCATCTCCTGGGGCCTCTTCTTATAAGGGCACTAATTCCTGTAGGAGGTCTTTACCTTATGACCTAATCACCTCCCCAAAGTTCTACCTCCTAAAACCATTGGGGATTAGATTTCCAACATAACAAATCTTGGGGCAACCCATTCAGCCCATAAGAATGCTTTAGGCTAATTCCTGTTTAGTTTTAATTTTGAGGAAAATCTTTCTCACAGGGATTACATGCTTCTCTGTTTTTCAAAACAAGAGTTTAAGGAAATAGACTTTTTTTTAAATGATTCTAAAGGTTGTTATACCCAATAGTTGTTTATCTCAAGCTTTCATATAGAGTACCTTTCAGGGTTATTGAAGTGGATTGTTGGCCTCCAGTTAGTGAAACCTTGTTGCTCTCTATACTTTCTCTCGTTTGTTTTCTTTTGAATGGCTTTGTTTCTATCCATTTTTATATTTTACTACCTGCATTCTGTCTTCTCTGGGGTCTAATTCCACATGTTGAACCCCTGAACATTTGCAGTTGGTTAGCAATTAGTGTGCTTACAGTGAGTGGGAACTTAGGTGTCTGTCTTACCTATTGTGATTCCAACACCATGTGAAAAATCTTTGAGGATTAAGCTTTTTTTTTTTAGAAAGGTAGTTTTTAATTCGTTAATATTTCTTAGGCCATTATTATCAGACAACACATCTAAGTAACTTATTTAAATACTATCTACTCATCAGTATCCACGTTCAGTAAAAGAACTTGAAATCCCAGGATTAGGGTTAAATAGTTTTGCCCAACCTCACAAAGCAGAAATCACACTAAGACTCCTGTACCTTTCGTTTCTGAGGCTACTGAAGCCAGCTTGGGCTCCACCCTTCTTATTTCATTGACCTTGATCGGCTCTGTGCTGTCCCCACAAACCTAGCACATATTCTCTGTCCTTCCACTATGCTCACTCTTCCATGTAGCTTTGAATGTTTCACTCCCCTGCTACACAGAGGCTTGATTCCTGCCAGTGTGATAAAGGCTAGCCTGATGACTCATGGGTATCTGAAGCAAAGGGTTTGCGAACACTCACACCAGCCTGCCTTTGCAGTCATTTTCTAGCCTTCTATCTTGCTAGAGCTCTTAAGGTTGTACAGGTTTACTTAGTATTTATAAATGAACTCTACTCTTGGGTTCCAATCAGTCTGTCCAAATCATTCATCTTAAGGCCAAAGAAAGGCTGCATCCTCACCAACCCTTTCCCCAACCACTCTGCCTTAGGTGGGTGATTTCTTCCTTCTGTAGTTAGGAGAGAAGTTACTGGCTGTGGAATTAATGTGTCAATAATGGCATAGTCTTTTCTTATCTTCATTACTAAAATGATGTGTCCTTTCTTTCCATCTGATTGTAAAATGCCTGAGAATAGGAGCCCTTGCCTATATCTCTCTGTATGATTGTAAAATGCCTGAGAATAGGAGCCCTTGCCTATATCTCTCTGTATCTGCTGCAAATCTAAATAACTATTATCACCATTATAATTTATCTTTGTAATAATTTTACATCATACATAGAATACCATCATCAGTGCCTGCCTTCCTTTGTGGCTTACCTGTTTGTAATTATGCTCTCATATAGTATTGCTTCTTTGGCTTTCTTATTCCAATTTACATATGTTTTTATTGTTTCGCTCTCAGGCTTGTGGGTTTTTATGTGTGGATCTCAGGAACAAATGCTTTTGTATTCACAGGTCATCCTCCAAAACATAAAGGAAAACAAAAATCCCGAAACAATGAATCAGAGAAATTCAGGTATTTTTTTTCCTCTAATTTTATAGGGACTTTTTATTGAAATTACATTGGATTTAGAGAGTAATTTTGGGAAATCAGTGTCTTAGTAATATTTCTATTTAGGAACTCACATGTGACTGTCCATTTACTCCATATTTTTCTTTATATAAACAGGACTGTTTTATTTTAAGATGATTTAAAACATGCTTTTCTCTTTAAGTTTTAGTTCACAGTTGACTTTACCAGTTGATTTGAAAAACATCTTGGAGAAACAGTTTTCTAAATCTTCCAGAGCTGCACACCAGGTAATTGAAAAAGCTTTTCCAGTAGAAATAGCAAAGCTCTGGTCATGAATTAATATATGCTTGCTAAGAAACCAGACTATCATTAATTTAAATACTAATTCAAAAATTGTTACCCAGAGATTTAACCAGTGGTTAGAACTGTAGAATTTCTTGCCAAAGATTTAATAGTAATACTAACTTTAAATATTTTTCAAAGATTTGGATAATTTAAAAAGATTTAAACATATGCAGTTTCATTATGCCTACTTTAACAATAAACTTGGTAAATTCTTTTTATGTTATTTAGTGATGAAAATTTATATCATGGAATAGGATAATTGCTTCAAAATTTATGTGTCATTTAAAATTAAATTAATTATTTAAGTCTATATAACATCTTACAAAGGACTGAAACAGATTTCTAATTATTTGAATAAAAGCAGTTTTAGAATTTGTTAACAGTTGCAGATTTTTTAATTATATGTTTTTATATTTTTACTGACTCTAAAAACCCTGAAGGACTTAAAAAAAAGCCTGTGAAGGTAAAAAGATTATTTATGATAGTTGTTTGTGAACCCATTCAATACGTTTTTATTGGGCCCCTCCCAGATGTTTCAGACAGAGGGAGTCTGCATTGACAGTGTCCAACCTGCTCTGATGAAACTTACAGTACAGATATCCTATGTTAAGTTATGTTAAGGGAAATAATTTCCAAGGCTATGTGGATCTGTTCCTAGAATAAGAAAGGAGATTAAAACAGCATATTTGGGATGGGGTGGAAGCTCAATGGAAGAGTGCTTGCCTAGCATGTGTGAGGCACTAGGTTCAATTCTCAGCACCACATATAAATAAATAAAATAAAGATCCATTGACAACTAAAAATATTTTTAAAAAATATTTTTAAAAAAGGCGAATAACTAGTGATTGACAGGACAGCACTTCATGGTCTGTAATCTCAAATTCATATCTTAAAATAAATGTGGCTCTCATGTGTGTTTTACTATAGTGGATAACCAGGTTAATATGAGAATTGTTCTTTTCCATCATATTTTGGGGGAAAGTTGCCCTATATTTTGGTTCATTGGCTAGATACCATCAGGAATCTTTTGTTAATCTGTGACTAAACTCTACAGTTTACCTTTTGAGTCTGTATTGTTAGGAACAGTGAGGAGTATATTGTTTAGATTAGTATTTTCTGTTCTCTGAATGGTGTACACATGTATGGCAAGGATGACGAGACTTTATCTTAATGTCTTACCTCTGTCATCTTTGTGGAACTTTTGTAACTTAAGGCTATTGCCATGTAACTAAAATCTGAATTCACAGTATAATGTTTGTGTACATATGTTTTCAACTTGTAAAGTGTTTATCACTTTATTTGAGTATATTATGTCAATTTTGTTTTTATTTTTTATGTTTTTCCTTTTATTTAATATTGTACTCTGTCAATAATTTTTTTCTGGTTACATTTAAGTACATGTGAAGTAGGAGTAGTTAACGATTGAAATATGTATTTCTTGCATAAAATTAATGTTTGTTTCAGCACAGGATGACAGTTGTTAAAATCTGATTGTTTGGGTACATAGGTCCTGTGTCTAATTGTTGTAGTCCCAGACAATTTACTTATTTAGTGATGTTTGGTATTCTTCTTACATTGTTAAAACTCCAAAATATTATTGGTATAGACTGAAAAAGTAAGCAAAGCTTTGCACTGTATAGAATAAAATGAATCAAACTTTCCTCTCATGGGCAGTGGCAGAGGAATGAAGATAATGAGGCAGTACTGTGCTGAGAAAGGAATATGATGAATAAAGCATAGTTTGAGTATTTATTTAAATACTTATTATCATTTATAAAGTGTTATTGTGAACTTAACATCGTAAGTTTTAAACTAAAAAAGCTGTAGATTTGCACTAGTGAAATAAAATTTCTTTTTCTTTTTTTTTTTCTTTTTGCAGGATTTTGCTAATATAATGAAAATGCTAAGCAGCTTAATTCAAGATGGTTACACAGCCTTATTGGAGCAGCGTTGCCGAAGTGCTGCGCAGGCCTTTACAGAGTTGCTAAATGGTTTAGATCCTCAAAAAATAAAGGTAAAATTGCCAAATCATAGCTTGTTTATCAATACCAGTGCACTTCAGATGAATTTAGAAAAAATCAAGGCTTTAACTCGAAGTTATATACCTTATACCTGGGCTGGGAGCAGGTGAATCTCCTCCAGGTTGTGGGGCAGGGCACAGGTGATGATCCCAATTCAGAGTTTGTGATTACATTCAATGTATGATCCATACTTATGTTCTCTTTTTGACCATTGTTTGGGTTATCAGAACCTTCTGGCCTTTCCTTTTATGAAAAGGAGTCTTTTAATAAAGCAAAAATTTGGACTAACTTTTAGGTTGCATTTTTTTTATCCAGCAAGAAGGAATTAACTAGATAAATGAGTAGCTTAAGCAAGATTGTGAAAGAGCAGATATCTTACTTAATCTGTTACTAACACATGCAAAAGCACATGATTTTAATTAAAAATTATTCTAATTTATTATGAACTATGCCTTAAACAACTGACACATCGATTCTGTGTGTTATTTTTTTAAAATTTTTTTTAGTTGTAGTTGGACACAATACCTTTATTTTATTTATTTATTTTATGCGGTGCTGAGGATGGAACCCAGGGCCTCGCTCATGCTAGGCGAGCACTCTACCGCTGAGCCACAACCCCAGCACTGATTTTGTGTTTTAAATACTTGATATGAATATAACAGTTTTGTATTTGCAAAATATATTTTCTAATTCTATTTGATCTTTAATTCAATCATACTGATGAATGATGTTATTACACTTGTTTAGTGATGCTATTACACTGTTGTGGCTAGAAGGTTAATGTGATGTAAACTGGCAGATTTATGTTTAGATTTTTAACTAAAGCCTTTTTATTGACAGCAATTGAACCTGGCCATGATTAACTATGTATTAGTAGTATATGGATTTGCCATTTCTCTGCTTGGAATAGGACAGCCTGAGGTAAGATTGTAACACAGAGAACTAACAAATAAAATAGGATATTGGTTTTGTAAGATATATAAAAACTGTTTTTTCCATTTTGGCTCATTTCCTTCTGTGTACTTTCTTGAAAGGCTGAAATAGCTAAATTTAAATAGTTTGTGCTTTTTTTTTCTTTTTTTTTAAAGAAAACTTTGTATTCCTATTAGAAAAAATAATGCTTGCAATACTGGGATTCTACATCTTACTTACATAAAAAATAAAGAATCTAATATATCATGGTAGGCAAATTGCAAAAACATAAATTTGAAGGAAAAGAGCAGATTGGAGAACACAAACATTGTGATAACACTCGTGTATCATTTTATATAGAACAATATTAAATATTGTTTATGGATATCTCTGCATTTTGTAAAACTGAGAAAAAAATATCATGGACTACCCGTTTATCATATTTAAGATGACAAAATTTATTGATAAAAGAGAGAATGGGCCTGAGGAAGTTAGAAAGGAGATCTCAACTTTGTGTTATGCTGTTTTATTAGAAAACTGAAGTGAACATGACCATGCTTAATAGCTCTTAGTTCTGGGTGATGAGTAGTTTGGTGTTTGGTTAATTCTTAAGTGGAGGATTCAGATAATAACATATTGTCTGCATGTAGGTGTGAGCTCTAGTGGTCCCCATTACTCATGCTCTTCTTTTACTTTCCTGGGATGCTTACTTACCTGTGCTATTCAGTGTTATAACCTTGTTTGAGGTTCTCTAGAATGATTTCAAGTATTATAACATATCCTTTCTGCCAACTTGGATGCTAAACTTACCTGATGAAATGAAAGTTCAACTCTAAATTGCTACCTAGTTAAGATCAACCTTGACGTTCATGTTTTACTCACTTCTGAGAATCTACAGTGCCTGAGGTTCATTTTCCTTGTTCTTGATGTGACAGATGGAATGCCTTCTATTAATGCCTGTCTAATTCTGTTTTATAATATATCAATGGAAACAGGACTTCATGATTTTAATTCTATCTTCACAGAATAATAAATTTCATGCTTTCCCTTATTGGAATTGAAGAAATAGTTTGTTATACTCATGATTTACTGTAAAATAGTCAATTTTTTTAAAAAAAACTATGAATATGGTAGAATTTATGCATTTAAAAGATTTTCATCAGCATAGACCCTTAAGGAAGTCATGAATTGACCACAGTCCAGCCCTTGTTTCAGACATTCTTGGAATGCCTCTAAAGGGCTTTTTTTTTGAGGGGGGGCTATTTTTAAGATAGCTTTTGTCTAAGAGAGCAGTACTTAGTAGGATGTAGATTACAATGTGTGTGCATGTGTGTATTTGTATTTGTGTGTTTTTTTATCATGAATTTACATCTTATAGTATTAGCCAGCATAGGCCATCACTTTGTGTGTACAAAGAAACGTTTATATAGTTGGCTGTCTTATATTTTTGGCAAGGTTGGATTTGTTGAATTCCTGGGTTTCCATATGTTCATCTGATTAGCTATAGGAAATTTGTATAACTTCTAAGAAAATGAAATGCAGACAGTGTAATTTTTCCATAAGAATTTTTTAATATGCAGTTTTTTTAATATTACACGAAAGGAATCAACTTTGAGGTGAAGTCTGTTTTAACATTTTTCTTCTTGCATAAGTGATTATTGTTCTCACCTTTATTAAAGGAATTATCTGAAGCTTAAAACCAGTTTAAAAGGATTATTGAACACTACCCCAATGAGGGACTTGATTGCTTGGCCTATTGTGGAATTGGAAAAGTATATTTAAAAAAAAAAACAGGTTAGTAGAAATGACATTAATTTCCAGGCTGATAAATAGTCTTAATGTAATGATGATCCTTTTTCTGGAATTATTTTGTTACCTTATGTGTGGCACACTATTATGATTGGATTTACTTTGAGGAGCTGACATCTTAGTATCAATATTAAGTATTAAAGCAAGATCAATCAGTGCAATTCTTGATGATTCTTAATTTTGTAATTCATAAGAAAGTGAGTAATATTTAACATGAAGAATTTAATATCCATTTGTACATTTCATCTATAAATGGTGACTGAATTGATATAAATTAGTACTTTAAAATATGGTTTATACATTTTGATGTTAAGCACCTATTTCCAAAAAAATTGTATGAAAGTGTTTTTAATAAAAGGTACATGTTAACATGATGTTAAATACATCATAAGTTAAGCATAAAAACCTTTCTAAATTTCTATTATAGTAGAAATCTTTATTCCAGGTTCAAAATACAACTTTTCTCTAAATGTTGCATTGTTCTTAGTCTTGTCTCCCCAGATTGTCTGTATGACCCTTAGGGAACAGTATTGTGTCTTGGGCTTTAAAAAAAGAAATCTGTGTTTCCAACCACTTGCATTCAATATACATAGGTTACATTATAAAGAAATAATTGTTCACTGATTGAAATATCTCTTATAATTTTTAATTTTCCTCATATTTTCATCTAACATTTTAGGGAAAGTTTTATGAGATTCTTGGGAACCCAATCTTAGAGTGTGCCTGGAACCTCTTTGTAGATTTTTAAAGATTAAAGAAAATTCTTTTACTTCATGAAGTTACTTTTGAATCGGTCTGTAAGGATCAAGTAGTTACAAGGGAAATAGGATTTAGCAATCACCTTTATAGTAATAGCAAATGAAATTAATTTCAAAGTGTAGTGTAAATTGTTAGGACATACTTGTTTAATGCAACGGTGATATGCTGGTATTCACAAGGTCCAGGAAAGAAACATAAATGTGTAAAATCACGGAAATGTGGTAAACTGAAAAGTCTTTGCCATGTTGAAAGGCATTTACATTTTAATTCCTAAGTAATATGATGTGGGTAAAAGTCTAATAGCTGTTTTTTGGCATTGTAATGTACCATTTGTATCCTGCTATTGATAATTGTCTTATGGTGGATGGTAGTCTAGCTTTTCTACATATAAATATTTTTTTTCAATTTTTTGTCAGTGAGTTATTGGCTTTTTTTAAAACTTTATTTTTATTTGTTTATTTTTATATGGTGCTGAGGATCGAACCTAGTGCCTCACGTGTGCAAGGCAAGCACTCTACTACCACTGAGCTACAACCTCAGCCCTACATATGAATCTTTACATATGTATAGGCAAAAATAAGTTTTTAAATTAGAAAATAGTTTCAAGATTAGAGAAAGCAGGGAATCTCTTTTTTTAGTCTAAAGAGAATAAAGCCCTCATTAACTTCATAATCCAATACTTCAGTATCTTTTTTTTGAATGGAACAAAGTTGCATTTTAAAAGGACTAGCACACACCTTACCATGATAAAGCCAAAGGCCAGGACACAGTTATATTTAGTTTATTTAACTGTAATAGCAAGCGGCAATAAACTTTAGTTTTATTTAAAGGAAATTTAGTGTTCATTGAATGCTTCCATCTGATGTTTTATTGAAGGTACTCCTACCAAGAAGCTCTAGGTCTTTCGAACTCTTGTAGTAAATGAAAATATCACATCACATCTTCAGTATCTTTTTTTTCCTAATTCTGATTTTAGATTCCTAGAAGCTCTCAATCATTTTGAGAAAGCAAAAACTTTGATTTGTCGTCTTCCAGGAGTGTTAACTTGGCCCACCAGTAATGTGATTATTGAAGAGTCTCAGCCAGAGAAAATAAAGGTAACAGTTTGTTTTTGAGAATGTTCCCTGATAGCTATATTAAGTGATGCAGGTGTTGAAAGACAGACAGTAGTACTCTCCTCAAAGTCCCTGACATGCATTCTCCCTTGAAAGAGAAACAATGACTTTCAATGCACGTTTCCTAGGTACTAGTGACACACCTTCCATTCATCATTACATTTTCCTTACAGCAGCCTTGAGAATTGTGTAGTATGATCATTTCCATTTTACAATTTAGATAGGTGAAGTGATGAGCTCATGGTTAAGCATCATGGAAGTGGTAGAGCTGGAACTTGAGTTCAGGCATTCTGACATTATAGCATGTGTTATTAAGCAGCATGCTGTACTGGTTGTACTTAGAGGAAGGTACAGTATTACTGTTTTATTATATTAATATCATTATTGAGATGGTACCTGAGTTTATGAATTGAATTATGAATTTAGTGTCATTTCTGGAGCCATATGGATGCTTTACCAATTCTAGAAAAACTAATAAATTTTGTCCCATATACCAGAACTTGCTTTTGTATGAAGCTTTTAAAAGTACAGGGGCCAACTTTTACAACTTAATAGTAAAAAGACAAATAATCAAATTTACAAGTATATAATAGACATATCTGCAAAGAAAATATAGTGATAACCCATTAGTACAATATTGTTAACCATTAAGGAAATGCAAATAAAAACACAGTGAGATACTGGTTCACACTCTGAGGATATGCATTGATATTAAGTGTTGGCAAGGTTATGGAAATATTATAACATTCATACTTTGCTGGTTGTAATGTAAAATGGTGCAGCTGCTTTGGGACAACAAGACTGGCAATTCCTCAAATAGTTAAACATAGGGTTACCATGTGACACAGCATTTCCACTCCTAGATTTGTACAAAAAAAGGAAAACATGTTCTCCCCCAAACTTGTACATGAATGTTTATAGCAGCACAATTCATAATAGCCCCAAAGGGGGAACAACCCAAATATCCACTGATGAATAGATAAACAATAAGTACTGATATATGATACAACATGCATGAATCTTGCGAACACTGTACGAAATAAAAGAAGCCAGACACAAAGGTCACATGCTGTATGATTCTGTATATATGAAATATCCAGAATAGGCAAATCTGTATACAAAGACAGAAAATAGATTGTCTAGGTCTGGGCATTAGGGGAAAAAGATGAGGAACTGCTAATGGTATTGAGTTCCTTGTTGGATGATGAAAATGAGCTAAATTTAGATTGGTGATGGTTGTACAACATTTTGGATATATTAAAAGCCACTGAACTGTACTCTTATGTAAGTTTTATTATATTTGTATCAACAAAGCTGATACAGAAAAATAAAGCACAGAGATTATTAGATTTTCCTCTCATTATACCATATTGGGATGGAGATATACAAGTTATTGACAACAAAAAACCAGTACTGAAAGCATGGTGTTAGTCTCTTGGGGGCTTCTAATTCTCTAGAGTATTAACAAATACATGTGGCAGAGATAGATGAATGGGAGTGTTAGGATTTTAGGTCAAGTTACATTGAGAAAGAGATGAATCATAGGATTTTCAGGCTTGCCCTAAGGCTTATTTTATCTTAATTGTTTGATTTCTCTTAATTCTTTCCTTTTTTTTTTCCTGGTTTCTGGGCAGTGAACCCAGAGATATTTTACCACTGAGCCATTCCCAGCCCTTTTTGTGTATTATCTTGAGACAGGTTCTTGCTAAGTTGCTTAGGGCCTAAGATGATAAGACTAGCCTTGAACTTGTGATTCTCCTGCCCCAACCTCCTAAATCACTGGGATTACAGGCATGCGCCATTATACCCAGCTTCCCTCTTGATTCTTAAAGGAGATTTCTAAAAACTATAAATTACAAAACCAGTTTTGATGATAACAGAGGACAAGATTTTGATTCTGACTGAAATTCTAAAAACAAGAATTTTGTTCATTTCTCTTTGTTTACATATCTTTGTATCAGCTTCCTTTTAAAAGGAAAATCTTTAAAAGTTGTATACATATAATTTGTCCTGGGTAAAAACATTCATTTCTATGCTGAAAATGTTTTGATGGCAAGAGGAATCACAAGCATTTTTTATTGACAAATCAGTTTTGTGATACTATCAGATTTGCTTATTTTGCTTTAGATGCTGTTAGAGAAATTTGTTGAAGAATGCAGGTTCCCTCCAGTGCCAGATGCTATTTGTTGCTATCAGAAGTGTTGTGGATATTCCAAAATCCAGATATACATAACTGATCCAGACATTAAGGTAAAAAATGAAATGTAAAATGGAACAGTAACTTGCAAAGTCATGCCTTAAAAATGAATCCAGAATAAATTCTGTAATTGGAGGCACCCAAGTTGTCACCTTGCCTGCCCCTTACCCTGGATTTTTTTAGGTCATCTCACATGGGAAGCCAGGGCCACTGAAATAAATGTTTAGGGCTGGTGTGGTGACCATAGATGACAGGCTAGCTAATTTCATTTCCTCCTCTAGCCATGTTTCATGTAACTGCCTCTTCCTTAGGAACATAGGAAACAAAGTGAGATTGTTACCTATGATTTGTTGGATTTCTAATGCCTTGTAAAAATTGAGTCCAAGAATATAAAGGCCAGTGCAATCACTGAATTAAACCCAAAAAACTAACTTGTGCTTAATTAAGTGATTAAGTTTTTGGTTTATTCAAGAAGATAACTGTCCTACTCTTAGATTAGTAGATCAGATGAAATGTTTGTTAAGATATTTGATATTCTGTAAAGGATAATGCAGATGTCAGCTGTGGAAATGAAGATTTTTGCCAAGTTCTGTATCTATAGAACTCAGCATTTTGTAGTACAGAGTATTTTATCCCTCTTCAAGGAGATAGATTATCTAGTTATATCTGCCAAGTGAATGCAACAGTTCTTTTTATCTTAATATGTGTGCTATGAGGGAATGAGTAAGTGTATGTGCATAGACATCTTTAAAATGTGAATTAAAATGTTTTGAAATCCAGGGTTTTATACGAATCAGCTGTTGCCAGTATTGTAAAATAGAATTTCACATGAACTGCTGGAAGAAGTTAAAAACAACCACCTTTAATGATAAAATTGACAAGGTAAGCCGCAATAAAGATTGTCTGGATTTTTAAAATATGTATATTGAATGTTTAAAAAAACATTCAATATACATATTTAAAAAGTCTTCAAGTGAATATAAATCCCTTCTTGAGGATTCTAGACTTCATTAGAAAGTTTTAAGTTATGATTTTAACAATAAAGTGGAAAATGAGTTTTTAAATTTTATACAAGTATGAAGGGAGTAACTTTAGAGGCCTTTAAAAAATTATTTAACTTTTGTATTGTGATGTTATAATCAGAAATAAAAATTTAATTTTTTCTTGTTTTAAAATACAAATCTTAAATTATGCACTGACAATTTAGCTCATCATTGATTGAAAGCGTTGATGTAGAATTAAGGTTCCAACATTTTAGTTTTTTACCAAAATTGGTTAAGGTAATTTGTCCTAATAAATTAACTTAAATTTTATACTGCCATTTCTCAGGGGTTTATTCTTATTATCAATATAATGATTAGTTTTAATCCATTAGTTAGAATACTTTGGAAGAGGGCACAATTTTACAGTCTTACTTTCTTGTTACAATGTTTATTTCTGATCTATATAATCTGTGGACTTAAAAAAAAGCCTTTTTTGATACTATATAGCCCTATGCAAACCATTATCCCTAGTGGGAAAAAAATGTGATTATATTAGGTGTCTTTTAGCAGTTGGAATTATTTAAGTTTGGTAGAAACTAATTTTCACATAGATAGCTAGAGATATAACTGTAACCCTGGAGCCACTTCTACTGTCTGTTTACTTACATTGAGTGTTGTAAGCTATGTACTCTCCATTAGTTGTCTTAACCATTTTCAGAATTCTAAATACCTTCTATTAATTAGTCAGCTTTCACTATGATATGCTGAAGTAATATACAACCAAAATATTTTGTGGCTAACAATGAGAAGGTCTTTTCTTGGTTATATTACTTGTCCTGAAGTTTTGTAGTTGTTGGCCAGGGTTGAGCTGCAGCTGGGTCTATTCTCTGTGGCCATGTTCTTTATTTCCAAATCCAAGTTGTACTTTTTTGGAACATGTTTCTGTAACAGAGGGAAAAGAACAATAGCCAGTTCACACTGTGTTTCCTAGAGTGCTCATTTAGACCTGGTGTATGCTATGGCAGTTTGACTTCCTTTACCACAAAGCAAGTCACAGGGACAGGTCTGCCTCATACGTGTGGATACAGTCTTATAAGAAGGCTCTGAAATGGCAGCAATCAGGCACTTTCATTGCCTCCCTAAAGGAAATTTCATAGTATATTTTGAATGTACTTTGTGGTTAAAATAGTACATGTGTTGGGGCTGGGATTGTGCCTCAGTGGTAGAGTACCCACCTAGCATGTGTAAGACACTGGGTTCGATCCTCAGCACCACACAAAAATAAATAAATAAATAAAATAAAGGTATTGTGTCCATCTACAGCTAAAAACGAAGTTTAAAAAAATGGTATACATGCATAGATTTATCCCTCCTACACATAACATTCTTCTTCTTTTAAATCAAATAGGATTTTCTACAAGGAGTTTGTCTTACCCCTGACTGTGAAGGTATCATTTCTGAGATTATCATCTTCAGCAGTGGTGGTCAAGTTAAATGTGAAGTAAGTATCTAATAAAGGAGAAATTTTATTAAGTTTGTAACCAAAATGTTTACACCTGTTAAAATGTTTTAAGGTTGAGGAAGTTGTGTGATTTGAATCTTGTCTTTTGTAAGAAAAAAAGTTATATCATTTAAGAAAATAAATATTAGGACATGCATTGCAGTGAAGCATTTTCACATTCTTTTATTTCCTCCTAGGAAAAGCACACTTTTTATATTTTGGTTTTACTCTTTTTGATAACTTCCATTTTATTAATACCCCAAAAGGGGTAGTGGTGGAGGTGTGGGTTTTAGAGAAGGGGAAGAGTGCCTTGAGGGATTACCTTTAACTTCACCATCTGAATGTGGCAGGAGTGGGTAATTATAATATATATAATTTATTGGATCTTCTGCTTACCCTTAATTATTTAAAGTTTCTTCATAAAGCGGTGTCTACTCTCTTGTTCCTCTTTTCAGTAAATTATTTTGCTAAAGCTTTCTGGGCTTTTGTCTGGGTCAAAACATCATCACTGTTCTATCAAATTGAACATTGTGTGTGCTTCTGAAATATTTGTTATTTGTGGTTTTGTGCTTTATGTCATGGGAGTATGAGACAAATTTTGGATGTCTTTGTTTTATTTAAAGTTTGAACACAAGGTCATAAAAGAAAAGGTTCCTCCAAGACCTATTCTGAAACAGAAATGTTCTAGGTAAGATTTTTAACAATCAATCAGTAGTTTTTATATTGTCTCTTAGTCTATAACTCTGTTAAATCCAGATTTCTAAATTGTGCTATTTTTAAAAATTGGCTGTGCACACATATATAAATAAGTATTTTAAAAATTATTTTTATGGATATTTAAAACAGAACTAGCTTTAGAATGATTAAATACTGAAAATTAGAAAAAGTCACTATTTAGTGGTTGAACTTGTAAGTAAAATTATAACATTTCATGTTGTGAAATTACTTATCAACAGATTTGGCATTTAACAAAAATTATATAGTTAGCTTTTGGCTTTTAATTTCAAAAGCATTTTTGCTTTTTTATGTTTCTCCACCAAATGTTTTGAACCAATGACTATTTCTTACCTTGAAATACTTAGTGTATTGTCAAAATTATTCACCTCTGTTTCTTTCTGTTCAGATCAAATAATTCCAATCCTTTTTTCTTTTTGGTCCTGCTTCTTGTTTTTCATCCTAAAAAGTGATTTTTTTTCTTATAATTTGTGACCAAGAAAACCAAAAGAAAAGATGTATAGAATTATTTGTTGAAAAAGAATCAGTGTAACCAAATCAACCAAATTCTCATATTGTTATTAGGGTGAAAATAATATTTTATCATGGGATCTGGCTTGCAGAGTACGTGCACTATTCTTATTTACCCTACACAGCAATTTATATACATTATATATGTGGAAATAATTTATATATGTTATATACATGGAAGTAATTTATATACATTATGTACATGGAAATAACATCTATACAAATTATACATAGCTTTCTTAATTAAAAGTCACAGCCTATTGCTTGGAGAATGTTTTCTATAGTAGGCAACAGAAAGTAGTTCATTGAGCAATTAACAAAGGTAAATTATCACTAATTGTAAATGTTTATCAGCCTAGTGAAGCTAAGACTGAAAGAAGACAAAAAATTGAAAAGAAAGATCCAAAAACAAGAAGCAAAAAAATTAGCACAAGAAAGAATGGAAGAGGACTTAAGAGAAAGTAATCCACCCAAAAAACGAAGAACAGAAAGATATGCAGAAGTCCAAACATGATAAGAATAGTATGCATTTGCTTAACCGTACAAATACAGAATTATAAGGCTCATATTATTATTTAATTGAAGTATAGATTTCAGTTAGTATTTTCATACTATCACTAAAATATAGAATTAAGTTAGCATCTTTGTCTTCTATTATTCTTAGATAGTGAAGGGATTGGTGTGAAGAATATCATTTTAGAAGCAGTACACAGTGATTCACATGCTGTCCTGCTGCTAACTCTAGGCAAACTGTGTCTGTTTCCTCTTCTTCAAACTGAATTGGAACATAATATCTGACCTGCATATTGTATGTTTGACAGTGCATTGTATAGTCTGCTATGTGAATTTAAGTTCCAAAATTTTGAACTGTAAATTAACTACTAGTTGTCTGGAATAGTTCAAATAAAGAGGCAGTTCATAAAAGGTATCATAGAGATTGCCTTGCCCAGCTTGTATTTTCATTCTCTAATAACATGGGGATGTCTCATAGGTGATTTTACTATTCCTGTATACATCTTAACCAGTATATTTATTTTTAGTTTTAAGTTGAAGTAAGTTTTCTCAGTTTTCTACATTGTGCCTGGATTTCCAAAATGAAATAGTTACCACTTGCTGTCTTTTTTTTATCTAATATACCAGTACTGTTTTACAGATTGATCATAATTATCTTTGCTACTGAAAAATGTATTTTAACTTTGTGAATGTATTTTAACTTTGCATGTTTAAGAACTAAAAATATTTTGGAGTTGATGAGATTGGGTTGGGATTGTTGAGGGAAAAAAACTATTTTAGAGGAAATAAAATTTTAGATGCTATTACATGAATGGTGTGAAATGAAGAGAATATAGAAGTATTGTTAAATATTTATATTCCTAATTTAAAGTTTCTTGAGTTGTCTGTGTAAAATAAAGCAATCAATCTTAATTGTATCTTATGATTTAATATGTTACGTTATTTCTTTATAAGTTATGCCATTGCAAATTAGTATAATTTATCACTTTAACCTTTGTTATTTATTCCTAGAAACTGTAGACAGTAGTCAGAATTGTCAGTTCATTGATGACAGAATGCTGCAGTGCATAAAGCAGTATGCTGACAAGATTAAATCGGGTATACTGAACCCTTCCAAGCTTCTCAAAGAATTGCTCTCTTGGAAAGTTCTGAGCACAGAAGACTATACAACGTGTTTTTCTAGCAGAAATTTCCTCAATGAAGCAGTGGACTATGTCATTCGTCACTTGATTCAAGAAAAGAATAAAGACAAGGGTATTTCTTCATGTTTTGAGTGAGCTTAAAGAAGTGGAACCCAAATTAGCTACCTGGATCCAGAAACTTAATAGCTTTGGTATGTCCCTTTATATTCCAGTCTGGTAGGAAGGATAAATGTAGGTCTCTGATTTCTTTTTATCTTCCTATCTTATCGTTTATGATATTTTAAATGTGGAATACACGTGTATGGTGAAAAATACTACCATCCACACATCATTTTTAGGTTATTCTATAGAAGGGAACGGTATGTTTTTTAAAAAGATCTAAACAAAATAAAAATCAGTCAGTAGGGAAATCTAGACTTGTATTATACTAAACATTTGTGAGTACTAGACACTACCCTGTGTAACCAACACACCCTCGAACCTAGGAGCTATTGAGTACCTTCTGGGATTGTGCACCTCAATAGCCTTGTTGAGAAAGATTAACATTCTGTGAAGAAAAATTAGGACAAGCAGATGGGACTCATTGTTTAGGAGCACGTCAGGCAAATCTATGTTGAAGGATGAGAAGAAATGTACTGCCGCGTCCCCTCACCAGCAAAGGAAACACGACACAGGATTCTTCCTTCAGCAGTTTATTCAGGCCTTTGTTTAGACATGTCTTTTAGCTTGTTTCTCTCTCGAACACTCCTCCCGTGTGCCCCAGCCTTAATAAAGCAGATAAAGCCCCAATGCACAACTGCCACATGGACTTTTCTCATAGGGTGCCAAGTCACAGCGTGCTAACTCATTCTGATAAGGAGTTGTTTGTCACAGACTACAGGGGAAACCAGCGCCATCTTGTAATGGAGGCCACAGTTCACAGAAACGGCTCACCACAATGTACCCTGGGGTTCAAGTAGCAGACATGTAAACAAAGCTATTTTGTCAGTTCTACCTTTGGTTAAACAATCCCTGCTAAAGGAAACCACATAAGCAGTAATAAATACCTAGAGCAAAGGACCCATCAGGTTGTGTAAAGCCAAATCATAGAATAAGGAGAAATAACAAAGAATTTTAATTTTAAACCATTAAGTTTATTACACAGTGAACTAAAACACACAGTGCATCTGTTTCTACCTGATGGATCATCTCCTTTTATCCTGAAGAGGTTCTTTTAGCATTGTTAATAGTAAATATCTATTGGTATTGAATTTTCTTACTTTTTATTTATTTGAAAATGTCTATTCTGCTTTCGGTTTTGAAGAGTATTTATCCTGGATTAGCAGTTTTTGTCTTCTAGCACCTTAAACCTTTCCATTAACTTTAACCTCTCATTTCTGATAAGAAGTCAGCTATCATTTTAGTCATTTTTACCAATGCATAACACACCACTTTTTTCTAATTGCCTTCAAGACCTTTTTCCTCCTAATTGATTATTTACAGTTGACTCCGATGCATCTAGATGTGATGAACTGATTTGTGTTTATTTAATTACAATTATCATGCTGATGACTCTACATATTAATTCTCCACCTATAGTCCCCTAGGTGCTAATTTTAAAAACATGAGTTTTCATTAAAAATAAGAAAAGAAACCCCTCCATATGCATTTCAATAATTCAAATTGTATCATAATTTGACTATTAAGACAAGGGAAAATCAATGCAACTAATTCAGATTTAAATTCAAGATTACACAGTGCAAAATAGGAAATAGTCTTGGAAAGGGAAGTAGAAAAATGTAAGATCCCTCTTAGAGGTCAGAAAAAATAAATTCAAAAATGTGATTTTTTTTAAAGGTAGTGTTAACTTGAAGTGGAAAACAAAAAGCAAAAAACCTTTGAAGCAAAGTCAGTTGTGTTTACAAGGGCCTTTGAGTTTCTTTGATGTTTTAGTGATTGTGGTTTTTAAAATGTTGATTTGTGGAGGATGGGCACAGGGGATTGAATCTAGGTGCTTAACCACTGATCCACATCACCAGCCCTTTTTTACATTTTTTTTTTTATTTTGAGATAGGAAATCCATAAATTACTTGAGGCCTTGCTAAATTGCTGAGGGTGACTCTGAACTCAAGATCCTCCTGCCTCAGCCTCCAGAGCCACTGGGATCACAGTGTGCATCATGAAGCCTGGCCTTAAATGTTGATTTTATAATCCTTTCTTTTTAGCTGATAAGAGAAATTACAAAATACAGAATACTTGCAAACTACAAAATATAGGATACTTACAACTAAACTAGGTGCTTTGTTCAATGATCAGAGTTTAACTAACGTTTCAACCAGTGACTCTCAAACTGGGAGAGTGATACTAGTCTTATCAAGAGAAGTTTAGAAATTCCTGGGGGCATTTTGTTGTTGTTTCACCATGACTGAGGAAACTACTAACATTTTTTGGCCAGGCCCATAGATAGTATATAACCTTCAGCTAGTAGGAACAGTCCAAACCAAAGTACCAATAGAGTTCTATCAAGAAACCCTGGTGCAAAGAAGTAATCTACCAAGGAAAACACAGTTGCAGTTAAGTAAGAGAACAGAGCAGGTGCCGGGTGCAGTGCTGCATGCCTGTAATCCCAGTGGCTCTGGAGGCTGAGGCAGGAGGATCGTGAGTTCAAAGCCAGCCTCAGCAAAAGTAAGGCCCTAAACAATTCAGTGAGACCTTATCTCTAAATAAAATACAAAATAGGGCTGGAGATGTGACTCAGTGGTCTAGAGCCCTTGAGTTCAATCCCTGTTACCAAAGAAAAATAGACCACCCAGGTGACTTGTTTGTACCAGTAGGTCTACCTAAAACGAAAAGGGATTTTATGCAGTCAAATTGTTTTATTATCCATTTAAATATAATTCTTTATTTCTTTATGTTTGTCAAGAAGTAAATATATTTAAGATAACAATGAAAAATAATAAAATAATGACAAGTGTAGGAACCTAATGATGACTTACACTTTTTGATTACAGACTTGAGATTCATCTGAAATGACAATGCAATCCCTAGCTATTGCAACAGAAATCCTAACCTCTGAGTGAAAAAAAAAAAAAAGAGGGATGTTGAGATACCTTCAATCATCTTTTCTCACTTCTGCGTAAGTACCAACAGAGGTTGGCCAAAAATATTTTAAAACCTAAAACATACTATTAAAGTTGGCTTTTCTTTAAAATAAGTGCAAGTATATGATATGGCCTAGTGTTAATTTACAATCCCTACTTTCTTATGCTGCGACTGTCTTTAAATGTGCCCAGTTTGAACTGAGATGTGCCATAAGTCAGATATCAAAGACTTATTATGAAGAATGTAAAATAACAGTTATGTTTTTATTTTGATTACAAGTTAAAAGGATGACATTTTGAATATATTGAATTATGTAAAATGTATTATTAAATGAAGCTCATCTGTCCTATTTTTTAAAATATAACTTCTAGAAAATTTAATTTACATGTAGAGTTTATATTTCTATTGGTGGTTCTAAGGGCTTCTAGAAAATTTAATTTACATGTAGAGTTAATATTATATTTCTATTGGTGGTTCTAAGGGATCAGTGAGAAATAAGAGAAAGATCATGTTCAGATTCTCTATTTCATCATTTGCATTTGATGTCATTCACTGATCCTCTTATGTATTCCAAACCATTTCAAATTTCATGTGGATTTGGGTAAGACTGAGCTTTCATACTAATCACAGAGAACTTACTTTCCCATATATGTTTGTTCAGTGTCCCCCACTGAGTATAGTCTTCATAATAGTGTTTATGGTCCTGTTTCTAATTTTACACTGCATGCATCAGTTAAAATGCTGAAGATTCAGGAGGGTTTGCTTTGCTTCAGTGTATGCTCTGGAAGACTATATGTTATCCCGAAGAACATATTTTCTCCTCCACTCTCCCTGTCTCCTCCAAGAGGTGCATGTGATCTTCCAAGCACACTTTGGGAGGATGTTATCAGCCTTACTTTGTTTCAGTGAGAAGAGAACAGTTTCCAGAGTAGGCACTATCTAAAAATGTCTCCTTAGTGATGAAAGCATTTATTGCCAAGACTTTTGTTGCTTTGTCAATTGTCTATATTGGCTGTAACCGCCAGGGTTTTGCTGTTTAATTATTTAAACCACATAAATGGGCAATCTTTCATATATTATTTCATTTTCTTCTTAAAAAATGAATTATAAAATTTTAACTTTGACCCATATTTGTATAGATGAAATATCTGAGACTCAGAAAAGTTAATGATTTCCCTATAGTCACACAATTAGACTTCTGACTCTTACTACAATCTTTTTGGCTATATTCCTTACTTCTGCTGCTGTTCTGGTAAGGAAGTAATTTATATTTCTGAAAACTAAATGGATAAAGCTCAACAGAGCACTGTGGAAATTGAGATGTGCAGGCCACAAGTCCCCAATATCTGTTCTGCATTTATTTCAACACACCAAATATTTGACCTCCGTGAAAAGAATGCCAAGGTAAATTAGGCAGAACCAGAAACAGGAACTCATATACATGCCATATATTAGTGGCAATTTCAGATGTTTGAGTTTCTTTCTTTGTACAGTTGAAAGTGGAATAATATTTGTCAGGGCTAGACAAACAGTAGATGCTGGCAGAAGACCTTGCCTTGTATATGACTCACTTCCATTAGTACAGTACACTTCAACATGACTTTTTAATTGTGGGGAGTGCCTCAGCCCTACTGGTCATGCCCAGCCTAAACCTCCATCTTCCCTGGATTTAAGGACAAGATACTTGTTTAAATTCCACTTAAGTTATATGATCCCTTTACTTAAAGTCTAATATTATATGCATTTTTATTGTATTAAGTCTAAATCTTTATGCTTGATTTTCAAGGAATTTCATAATCTGACCTAAGCACACAAATATGTCATCCTTTATAGAATCCTTTCCTCTTAGCAAAATGAGGTGTCCTTACTTTCTTTAAACATACTTCTTTCTGCTGAGTCTTTCTTATGCTGTTTAATTCACTTGCCTTTTATTCTCTTTTTAGAATCTGAATCCTATGTACTTATCCAGGTCTAGCTCAAATCCCAAGACTCATCTTTTACTTTTAACTCTTTAGTGTTTACAATTTGTACCAAAATACATTTTAGCATTTATTTTGTGGCAGGGTAGGGCCCTTGCCACCCTCCCACTACACTAACTTTTACCAAGGAGGAAACTGGTATTACCAAGAAAGACCTGTTTATTTTTTAGGAGTTCCCATTCTTGAGATTATAATGAGGATCTAGAGTCACCTCCACCCTTGGAGATAGATCCAAGATTGGGGTCCTTCGGCACAGGTGTAAAGGTTGATCCATTGCCTAAACCTCTTACACTGGCACAGAAGATGATGTACACACACACACACACACACACACACACACACATACACATACACACACACACACACACACACACACACACACATACACGCCAAAACTCAGAAAGGAAGTAAGGAAGGAAGGGAGGGAGGGAAGGAGGGAGGGCAGGGAAAGAAGGAAGGAGACCCTTTGAAATCCATTGAGAAATGATACTGTTCTGGTCAACCTGACAGAAAATGGATATTTGTTGTCATTTTCTGACTTACCATATTGTGACCAAGCATAGTGCTTTTATTTTTATTATTTTTTTACTAAGACCTTTACTAGGATTCACCTGGTTTATAACTTTTTCATTTAAATATAACTGAATCTGCTGGAAGGTGGTGGCAGAGTCTGTAATCCCAGATATTCAGGAGGCTGAGGCTGGAGGATCGAAAGTTTGAGGTAAACTTGGGGAACTGAGCCAGACTCTGTTTCAAAATAAAAACTAATCTGGGCATGGTGGCACACACCTGTAATCCCAGCAGCTCAGAATGGTGAAACAGGAGAATTGGGATTTCAAAGCCAACCTTAGCAACTTAACGAGGCCCTGAGTAACTCATTGGTACCTATCTCTAAATAAAATACAAAAGAGGGCTGGGGATGTGGCTCAGTGGTTGAGTTCCCAAGAGTTCCATCTCTGATAGCAAAAAAAAAAAAAAAATTAATAATAAATGAATAAATAAAATAAAAAGGGCTGGGGATGTAGCTCAGCAGTGGAGCACCCCTGGATATTTGTACTAGGGAATACAAAAAAAAAAAAAAAGAATTTTCAATGCATATTACTTTTTGTCTAGTTTATTTCATTCAGAATCTCTCTGTTTTTGCTATTATCAATAGTTCTTTATTCTTGCTAAGTATGTTTCCAAAATTTATTATCTATTTTCCTATTGATATACATTGGGGATTTTTTTAAGTAAACCAGGTTATATTTATACAGTGGAAAATTATTAAGCAATGAAAATAAGAAGTACATTCACATTCAACAACTTGGATAAATCTTATAAAAATACATATGGAGCTAAAAAAGCCGCATACCAAAGAACACATGTGTATGATTACACTATATAAAGTAACAAAACAGGCAAAACTAATCCTTGTTATTAGAAGTTAAAATAGTGCCTAACTCTGGGGGAGCGGAGGGAATAATTAGGGGAGCAATGAGAAAGGGCTCATGAAGGTGCATTTGATGTCCAATTTCTTGACCTGGGTTAGGGTTCAGTGGATATGTTTACTTTGTGATAATTCATTGTGCTATACGTGATTTTCTTTTGTCTGTTATATTTAATAAAAGAGAAGCTCTATTAACAGTAAAAAAAATCTCTACATTCATGTAATAGTTAGTAATCCAATGCCTACTATATGGTTAATATGAGTATAAGGGTTCTGATGCATGTAAGACAGACATGTTCCCACAGTCCAACACTGGGTATTTTTTGACTATTACAAATAAAACCACCATGAATAGTTGTGCACAAGTCCCAGTGTGGATGTATGCTTTTATTTCTCTGGAGTAAATATCTCGGCAGATGTGATTTAATTTTTAAAACAACTGCCAAACAGTTTTCTAACAGTTTGTGCCATTGTTTATACTACATGTTATAGTCTGTAGTTCTAAGAGAGATACCATAGTCTTCATCTTTGTCAACATTTGTTATGATCAGTCTTAAATTTTGTCTATCTTACTGTATGTGTAATAACATTGCAGTTTTGATTTACATTTCAACTTATGTTGGATATCCTTTCATGTGCACATTCACCATATTTGTATCTACTTTGGTGAAGAAAAAAAATCTTCTGCCCATCTTTTCAAATTGGGTGATTTTTCTTATTAATAAGTTGTAAGAATCATTTGTATATCCTAGATATCATTCTCTTGAGAGATATATGTTTTGCCAATACTTTGTCCTAGTCGGTCAGCTTACCTTTCCATTTCCATAACAATGAATATAGAATAGACAAAGTTTGTTGTTGTTGTTGTTGTTGTTGGTACTGGGGATTGAACTCAGGGACATACCACCACTGAGCCACATCCCCAGTCCTATTTAGTATTTTATTTAGAGACAGGGTCTCACTGAGTTGCTTAGTGCCTCACTTTTGCTGAGGCTGGCTTTGAACTTGCAATCCCCCTGCCTCAGCCTCTTGAGCCACTGGTATTACAGGTATGCACCACCACGCCCAGCATGAGACAAAGTTTTTAAGTCTGATTTATTTCTGAGAGGAGAGAGAGAAAAAAAGAGAGCATGAGGCAGAAAGAGCTAGTTAGTTTTAAAAGTCTCTGCCAAGCAGCTTTTTATATTTTCTTCCAGAAGTTGTATAGGTTTAGCTGCTACATTTAGGTCTGTAGTCTATTCCTACCAGGAGTGTGTGAGGGCTCCCATTGATCCACATCCTTGCCAACTTATTATTATCTTTTTGATTATAACCATCTTAATAGATGTGAAGTAGTATCTCACTGAGGTTGTACATTTCCCTAATGGTGCTGGGTATCCTTTCATTTGCTTATTTGCTTTTGCATATTATCTTTGGAGAAATGCCTATTCTAATTTCTTGCCATTTGTCTTTTCATATTGAACAATAAGAATTGCTTGTATATTCTAGGTAGTTATATTCTAACTACATGAATTGTAAACATTTTCTTCTGTGATTGTGTTTTCACTTTCTTCGATGGTAGCCTTTAAAAGTTTTAAATTTGATGAAGTTCATTACTTTATTATTTTTTTCTTTTGGTACTTGGGCATTTGGTGTCTTAACTACAAAGTCATTGTCTACTCCAAGATTTACCTATGCTTTCTTACATTTAGTTTTGGTTCTTACATATATATGTGTTGTCCATTTTGAATTCTTACATTTATGTCTGTGGTCCATTTTGAGGTAATTTTTATGTGGGGTAGGGTTTAACTTAATTCTTTTGCATTAAAGACTACATCATTTTGAAATATATTTTCATTTGGAATGCAATTCTAGGATGTCAGTGTTTTTTTTTTTCTTTCAGAACTTGAAAATGTTGATGTACTATTTTCTGGTTTGCATGGTTCTTGAATGAATTTTGACATTTTACTTTCACTCCTTTGTACATAATGGTATCTGTTTTCTGTAGATGCTTTTCAATTTTTTTCTTAGCACTGGTTTTAAGCATTTAGTGTATATTTGTGTCATCCTTATCATTTTTCTTATTCATTGAGCTTTTTGAATCTGAGTGTTCATCAGATATAGAACATTTTTATTTATTATTTCTTCAAATGTGTTTTTCCCATCTCTTTTAGGAACTACCATAACATATATATTGGACTTGTTGAAGCTGTGCATACTGATGCTTTGTTAATTTCAGTCTCTTTCTCCGTGTTTGATTTTGGAGTCTTTATCACTGCATATTCAGTTTGCTGATATTGACTTCTTCAATGTCTTTATCACTGCATATTCAGTTTGCTGATATTGACTTCTTCAATGTCGAATCTGCTGTTAATCTCATTCAGTGTAATTTTCACCTTAGCCATTGTTTTATCTGATTTTATCTAATTTTGTCTGTTGTGTCTTCCATAAATGTTTAACACTATTCTCTGGCACATCATTTACAATAGATGAGGTTCTTCCTGGTAACAGCAGCGTTAGGCCTACTGAATGCTCCTAGGCAAGTGCCTTCACAAATTTCCAATGGTATATGTTATTATGCTGCCAATTATTTGTTTCAGATATGTTTTTCTTGTCTCATTTAGATTGTACTCTGACATTAGGAACCCTTCATATCTTAGAATTTTATGTCCCCTCCACCCAAACTGGTCACATTTACCTTTAACAATTACTCAACCCTTACCCCGTAAGAATTCCCTTTGAGGTATTAAAGAATAATGCACTTGAGATTATTTATCTCCATGCCAGTAATCACCACCACATTCTATCCTGTTCCTTTTCTGAAGGTTTTTAATATAACCTTATATTAAACATCATGTTAAATATCAATGCCACATATTTAAATGCTATGAGTAAAAGTGAATTCTGATTCATCCACTAATTGTATGTATCCTGGTAGAAAGAACTACCACTACCTTATTGTGGCCAGTTGAGAAATTTTCTTCTCATTATCCACCAGACTAGTTAATATGTCTTTAAGGCAATAAGTTTAAAAAATAATACTGATAAATCAAAATATTGAAAACTCTACAAACTAAGCAGCTAGTTCTTCAGTAACAGGAAGCACTGACTATGCATATAAAAGTATATCTGATTATGAGTCAAAGTAAATATCAAGAAGATAATATGCAATTAGATAATTTTGCTCTTCTGATTTTTCCACCAATGAATTATCATTAATTTCTATTCTACAATAAGAAAAATTCTACAACATACCATATTCTATAATAAGAAAAATAAGAAAAAAGTAAAACTAGTTTTAAAAGATCTACTTAAATATTCCAGTATCATGTAACCAAACAACTACTCTCCACACAAGTATGTTTTTATTCAACAACAGACACATTCAGGGTACATTCCTGGAGTTGAGGATGCATGCTGCTGAGAGGTGGACCTTAAATGCCTTGTTCTCATAGCTTATTTCCTCTCAGTACTATTTATATATGGGGGCTTAATAGTTAATATATGTGTTTAATAGTGTAGTATATTTATAATATTATTGGAACCATGAGTTTATCCAACAAATCATTTGTTAACTCTCTCATACATTCTAGGCATTTCCCTAGTCACCGATGTAACAGTAGTGAACAAAACAACTAATTTCCTGCTCCTGTTGGAAATTGTGTTTGAGGTTGGGTCAGAGCAGTCAAGTAGATAAACAAATGTAAGGCAAGTGGTAAGAGAAGTCTAAAGTGGTAAGGCAAGTCTGAAGAGAAAGAAAGGCAGGGTAATGGGCTTGATAGTCATGGCAAGAGGCTCTATTTTGTGTAGGGTGGCCAGGGAAGGCCTTTATCACATGAAATGCCACTGTTAGAGAGACATGATAAAGTGAGGGGGTAGTTAGCTAGTCAGATGATTTGGGGAGTTAAGGTTGAGGCAAAGTTGCAAGTGTAAATGCTCTGAAGCAGGGGTGGGATTGGTGTATTTAAATGGAACTAACAGACAAGAGAAGAATGTTAGGAAATGGGGAGAAAAGGATGAGGGGAGTCACATTGAATAAGAACAGTCCATACTAAGGCAGGGCAGTCCATAATAAAGTCATGGCTTTTTTCCTTTTTTTTTTTTCCTGATAACAGAGATTGAACCCCCAGGGGCACTTAAACAATGAGCAACACCCACAGTCCTTTTTAAAATATTTTATTTACAGATAGGGTCTAACTGAGTTGCTTAGGGACTCACTACATTTCTGAGGCTGGCTTTGAACTCAGGATCCTCCTGACAGCCTCCTGAGCTGCTGGGATTACAGATGAGTATGACCAGGCCTGGCTAAAGTCATTGCCTTTTATTTGGAAATGGGAAGCTATAGGAAGATTTTGAGCAGAGAGACACGATCAAATTTATATTTAAGAATATCACTCTAGTTGCCATCAGGACAATAGATATTGGGGAAAATGAGGGCAGAAGCAAGGACAGAAGAAGGCTATGGGAATCATTAAGGTGACTTATGATGTGGGTTTGGCCTGTATATTGGCTTAGCAGATGCAGAGGAGTGGTCAGATTCTGGGCATGTTTCAAATGCTTATTTGGAAAGAAGGAAGTCAGAAAAATAAATAAATAAAATGCTATATAATTTATATCAAATTCTAGAAAATGCAAAACAATCTATAACGACAGGAGATGTTTGGAGACAGCCCAGAAAAGGAGAGGGGAGGGATTACAAAGAAGGATGAAATACTCTTTTGATTTTGGTGTTAGTCTCATAGGTATATTCATGTCAAAACTTATCAAATTGTACACCTTAAATGTGCAATTTATTGTAGGTCAACTATATCTCAATAAAATTGTAAAAATAAAGACATAATATTGTCTAATGGAATGGAGTTGGAATGTGAGAGAAAAGAGATCAAAGATGGTTTGTAAGTTTTGGGCTTTGAGCACCTGGATAATGGGAATAAATTGTCATTCTTATTTCTGAGATAGGGAAGACTGAAAGGAGCAGATTTTGAGAGAAAAATGAGTTCAGTTTTCAACATGTTGTTAGAGATGCCTACTAGATACATTTTATAACATAATAAATACATGGTAGAAAAGAAATGAAGAATGACTCAGATAGACAGTTTCTCTGTATGATCCACTGGTTCTCCAGAAAGCGCAGAAGTACACTGGACCAACCGGGACCTCTCATGGCCCCTGTAGACAAATGTTTATGCACACCTTTTTTCCATCGTTTTCTTTATTTAACATTATGAACATGGTGGACTAGATTTTTTTCTCTAAATTTTAAAGATTCAGTTAATTTGGGGAAACAACTGATGGGTTCATTGTTGGAGGTTGATGAATAACCTTAGCAGAGACTATAGTAACAAGCCCTTGGTCACAGACAAACGAGAATGGCTCCACCCAGGATGGGAGCATTACAGACACTCTTCCTTGGGCTGGCTAGCTTGTGCCTTCCCCCTGTTAACTGTACATATCAGTAATTCAGCTATATTATGATTTAAATCAGATTTTGCTCCTCTTGTCAGAAAGTACAACAATTGCTTGTTAGTTGATAGGTTGTGATGAAAAGGAGTCTACTCCTTTGGCTTGAAACTTAGCTCCATTACTCACTGGATGTGTGACTGCCTCAATTTACTCTAAAATAAGGATTGGAATAGGACCTACTACTACTGTAAGGTACTATTGTTATGAAGATTAAATTAATTGATATGTATAAAACCTTCAGAATAACAACTGGACATAAAGAAAGCGTTCAAGAAATGTTAGCTACTAGCTTTCTTCTCTGACAATCAGTTTTGTCAGTTGGTTCCCACTACGTTGTGGACTTTTTTGGACCAGGACCAGATATCTTGTCTTTTGATTTTCATCCACTCCCACACCATGCTAGGACTTTGTCCAGCGTCTGGCATGAATGGTAGCACAAAATGAAAGTTAAAAATATGCTGTTGAATTAACTGATTTCTTCCCTTATGGATAAAGATAAGAATCTTAAGATCTTAGCCCAAAGACTAATGTCCATCTCTCTGCCCCCATCTGTCCCTGCCTTAAAAAATAAAGCAGGCCACTGTCTCCAGTTTACACCCTCACTCACAGTTCCATTCACCTTCCCCTTTCCTAATCAGAGGGATCTTGGGGTGGGGCTTCAAGGAACCTCTAGGAGTTTGAAGGGGAGGGAGCCTGGAACCATAGATTAGCTGTGACAAGTCAGGGGTGGGATTTGGTAGTTCAGAAAAGGAGGTACCAGACCAGGAATGAGGGATGGGAGTGATGGTGGAGTGGGCTAGTTCAGGGTGGACCAGAAATGAGACATTGAGGAAAGCCAGAAAGGGCCAGTTGGCGGAGGGGGGGGGGATGGGTGGGTGATGACTAGAATCATGCGGAGGGTCGCTTGTGAGGGCACAGAAGCAAAGGCAGGTGATTGGACGAGAAGGAGAGTCCTAGTTGCCAAGGCAGCGACTAGAGGAGAAGGTCTTCAGTTGAGGAGAAGGTCTCCACTAGAGAAGGACGGAGCTCCAGCTCCGTGCAGTTCTCCAGTAGAGTCTGTGGATCGACCCCCAGATATCCCTGCTGACGCATCACCCGGGAAAGGCTTAAGCCTTCCCGGGCACCACCCCTCCGTGCTTTGCTACCCACCCGCCCCCTGCCGCCTGCTGCAGCCTACTCCACCGGGTCACCGGCTCCCCGAGGTGACCACAACATGGTTGTGGCGCCACTGCTGCTCTTCTGTCTGTTCGTGCTGTGGCCGGCCTGGCGAGTGCCGGGCCAACGGGACCTGATCACCGGCCAGCGCTTGTCGAAGCACAAACTCTGTGCAGATGAGGAATGCAGCAGTGAGTGCGCAGGCGGGCGGGCCCGCCCCGCCCGGGTCTCCGCGGGGGCTCCGATCCCCCGGTCCCCAGCCCCGTGGGCTGGGCTAGGGGGTCCCAGGATGACGGGTGGGGCGCAGGAGTGATAGAGCCTCGGGAGATGAGAAACAATTTTTCAAAAAAATCCCCAATAATGGCATCAACAGCATTCTACTTTTGTGTTGCTCACTCTCATTTTATCAGTAAATTAGATGATGACTAATTGTTTTATTTTATCCATCCAGTATGGTGCTATAAAGCCGTAATTACTGTATTTTGTGTTTTTAAAGGTTCTGGTCTGTAAGCATAGCTATAAGCATTATCCTGCACCAGTGCAGGGCTTGGCAGCACTGATCTGAACCCCCCCCACCATTTGCACACACAGAGTGTAGGAGAACTCATAGTAGGGGGGGGATTCAGTTAATGTGAGAAGGAATAACATATCAGTTCTCCCATTTTCCAGAAGACATTGCATCCATATATGAACACTACTGACTTCTGAACTGTCTTTAACTCCATAAGGTTCTGAAAATGAATCACGCACCATTAAGATTTGTTATTTTCATGCTCCAAAACTTTCAAGATTAGGGATAACTTGGCTTACAAAATTAAGAATGAATTATTTCCCTGGCCTTTTAGGTTCCACCACAAAATGATGTCAATGACCTTTAATAGGTAAAATCTTCCCAAATGTCATTTAATGTGTCTCAGGTGCTGAGATGCTGAGCCAATGGGGCAGACTTCACCAGCAGTCAAATTCATAGACCAATAGTGAATGGAGGGTCTGGGGTTGTAGCTCAGTGGTAGAGCGCTTGTCTAACATATGAGGCACTGGGTTTGATTCTCAGCACTGCATACAAATAAATAAAATAAAGGTCCATCAAAAACTAAATAAAAATTAGGCAAAAGCTTAAAAATATAGTAGTGAATAGAATCTCAGGGTTGAGAAAGACCTTAGAGGCAACTGGTCCAACTTCTTAATAACTGCATGTTGGACTCCTGCTGTTTTATCAAACATACCCCAGGCTCATGTAACTCATACTGAAATTCCACCCCTACAAGCTCTCAGGTCTAACTGGAATTCTACCTCATTCACAGAGCCTCAATGCAGGTCTGTACCCAATTCCCTTTAGTCTCTCTTGGTATTACTGTGTTCTTTTTAAATAGCTGTCATCTGTCCATTCAATAAATAATTGTTGAGTATCTCTGCCAGGTGCCAGATACTGTGTTAAGCCTTGGCTCATTCCACCTGCAAATCTGCAAACCAAGATTCCCTCTCTTTCAGCTTTCTAAAATTTTAAACACAAGTTTCACCAGCACTAAATCCATGTTTTTTGAATGTGACCCTGTCTATATATCTCTGGTTTAAAAATTTTCCTTGAGTAAATATTGTTCTGGTAGCAGTTGTATGGCCATGGAAGTAGTGGAGAGTAGACTGGAGATTGTTCATTTTATAATTGAAGGGTCTGACAGCTCTAATTAGGATTTTGAAGTTTTCTTCTCTGTGTTAATTGTCTTTAGGAGAGCCACATATTCCAGGCACTGTGACTCATATATTTAGTGAAATACTCAATGAATATTGAAACTGAAGAGAGACAATTCTTATTCTATAGCATAAAATAAAATAGCCATTTCCCCTTTCAATTTTAGAGCTACTTATAACAGAAGGTACTCCTGTTGATGCTGCTGATACAGAAAACCAACTAGAGATAAATGTGGAAGAGCCAGAAGATGCCACCCTTTTGGACAGCATACTTTTCTTGTTACATTCATTCTTGCTTTATTTGTCTAAGATGGTAAGTTTGACATAGTTTCTTCAATTAGAATGTTGATTATTTATTAGTTTTTAAGTGGCTTCTGGTCATGAAGTGAAGAACTTAAAATGTCTTTATGAAAATGACTCCTGACCCTTTGAGTAGATAGCTCCTGGAACAAAAGCCATAGGGGTGTGGCTTTAATGGCTACTTGGTTTAGCACATGAGGAAGATTTGCTGTCTACCAAGGCTGGACATTTGCACACCTGTAAAAACTTGGTTCTTCCCCTCAGAACCTTTCATTCTGGCAGGGAGATAACAGCATTCACTTGAAACACAGTAAGATAATGGCAGAAAGAGAGGTATTTATTTGATGGTAGAACATTATTGTCCATAAATGCATTTATTATGGTTGGAAGGGTGATCAATAAGGTCAGAAAGTAGTTGAGATGTGTTTGAAGCACAGGCAAAGGGCAAACAGGAGTCTGACATGTGGTTTGTTGTTGATTAGACAGGCTGGGGTGGAGGACGGTGGGGGAAGCTGGCAGTCAGAAGAAATGTGTTCAGAGAAATGGAAACATGAAGAAAAGGATATTCTCGGGGGCAGGAGAATGTGAATAGTTGGTGTTGTAAAGTGTGAAGTTGGAGGGGGATGGGCCTGTTGGAGAGGCCAGCAAATCTTAAAGGAAGTCATGAGCCAAAGTAGCATTAGACCATTAACAGTGGGGATCCTTAGAAAGTTTTAAGAATGAAAGGAATTAGGTTAGATCTGTTTCTTAGAAAGAGTCACTTAAGGCTGATCTTTCTAAAGAAAATCATGATCCAAACAAGACATTTAATCTGTCTAGAAGCTTATCTAAGCATTTTAGGACTTACCTCCCCCCCATTGGTATTTGTTGATATTGGACTTTTAGAATTTAATTATAGGAATGAGAAAGCTTTTAGAGGTTGGAGAATTTAATTATAGGAATTATAGGAATGAGAAAGCTTTTAGAGGTTGGAGAATTTAATTATAGGAATTATAGGAATGAGAAAGCTTTTAGAGGTTGGAGGGCCATTGTGACAGTAATCCTCCTCAACTGAAGTTGTTTCCTGTAGGTTGTGTTATTTCAAGGCTTGTGTAATAAATATGATGTTGTTGTTTTCCTTGTAAAATGTATAGATTTTGAAGCCAGGTAGATCTGATTTCAAATCCCAAGGTTATCATTTAGAAGTTTGGGCAAATAACTAAACTTTTGAAAAAAGTTCTCCTCATCTGAAAAATGTAGATAATGCTTACTCCAATCATAAGAATTAAATGATTTGACAAGGTAAAATGTCTGGTGAGGTGTCTGGCACTTTGAAGGGTTTTACCCCCACACACCCCCTAATTCTCATGTAGGCAGTCAGAAGGTGGTATAAAGACAATGAATATCTAGGGAGGAAAGACCACCAGGGTGGAAAAGATGTGGTGAGGAGAAACAAATCATTTTTCAGTTGGCTCCATGTTTGTTCATGATGGTGGCAGCCACCTGGGTAAGGGGTATGTACAAGCCAGGCAGTTAGAATAATGATATTTCCAGTGATTAAAGCAGTCTTCCACAGTCATAATTTGATTATCAGAATGAATCAGCATCACTTGGAAAGTTAACAGCCTCACGATATGGGAAGGATTTCTTTATTCATATTTTTAGGTATGCACAGAGCCCTCCTCTAGGTCTAGGTCAGGGGACACGAATGTGGTACAGGTATGGTCAGTGATTGTACGGTGATAGGTAAGACATAGACGTGAGTGGCAAAGAAGAGGCACAATGTTAGGAGACTGATTTGAAAGGAGATTTCAAAAAGGCATTTTGATGGCCCAGTATGTACAGGACATTGTGCGAGGACTAAAAGAGTCTTAACAGGTGTAAGGCATGATTGTGATTTTTGAAAGCCTTAAGAAAAGGACTTAACAAATATATGCAAAAATTATGAACAAGTCAATGTAAAATCTTAAACAAGTAGTATGATATCTGATAGGACTGGAGAGTTATAAGCTCTGATGTGTTTGGGAGATGTGCACCAATCAGATTCATTGATCAACGGAATCTTAGTATTATAAGAAACCTTGGAAGGCTGCTAGTCTAGTTTCTCACTCATTGCTGTAATTTTCTTACTGTGGCCCTGACGAGTAGTTATGAGGCTGTACACCAGTATTTCCTAGCATGAGTCACTCTCTTACAAGGCTATATGTTCTTCTGTTGTCTAGTTCATCCTTGTATTGACTCCAAATTTTCCTCCACATGATTTCCTCTATAAAATTGAATTCTTTTCTACATAGAAATCCTTTAAATATTTGAAGTTATATCTTAATTTAAAAATTATTTTTAGTATTTTTATCATGGAAACTTTCAAATAAGAGCAGAGAGAATAGTAGGGGACTATAGGTAACCATAACATACTGTATATTTTAGAATACTAGAAGAAAAGATGGTAAAAGTTTTACCATAGAGAAATGATGTTTGAGGAGGTAGATATATTTAACTGATTTACACGTTACATAGTGTATACATGCATCAAAATGTCATGTTACCTACTTCAATAATTGCAGTGTTTGTTTCTATGTACTAGTTAAAGAATAAATTTAATTAGAAAAGCTTTAAAGAAAAGCATAGAGAATAGTATAATGAACCCACGGGCCATCACCCAACTTAACAGTAATTCCTTGATAGCCAACATCAGTGAGTTTTTTTAATTTGTTCTAATTGGTTATACATGATAGCAGAATGCATTTCGATTCATTGTATATAAATGGAACAAAACTTTTCCTAGTTGTACACAACACATGTGTAGTCCTACATGTACCTCGGGTAATGAGGTTCATCTCATTCCACCATCTTTCCTATCCCTATGCCCCCTCACCTGTCCTGCCTCCCCTCTGCCCAGTCAAAGTTCCTCCATTCTTTCCATGCCCCTTGCCACACACCTCACCCCCATTATGGGTCAGCATCCACTTTCAGAGAGAACATACAGCTTTTGGTTTTGGGGATTGGCTTACTTCCCTTAACCTGATATTCCCATTCACCCGCAGATGCCATATTTTTTTTTCTCTTTTAATGCTATAAGTAATATTCCATTTCATATATGTACCACAGTTTCTTTATCCATTCATCTGCTGAAGGGTTGGTTCCACAAAACTATGGAATGCTTCACAAATGTGGGTGTCATCCTTGCTCAGGGACCATGCTAATTTTTTTTGTATTGTTCCAATTTTAGTATATGTGCTGCCAAAGTAAGCACACTCTGAGTTTTAACAAATGTAGATACCCATGTAAAAACTACCATAATCAAGATATACAACAGTTTTTTCACTAGAAAAGGGGTTTCCTTGGGATCCTTCCCAGTGACTTCCTTCACCACCTGTTCCAGGCAACCACTGATAACTTTTTTTTTAAACTATAGATTCATTTTTCCTACAGTACTGTTTCATATATATGCCACTATAAGTGGACTCATACCTAGGAGTGCAATTGCCTCCTACATTTAATGTATGTTTAATGTATGTTTTTATCTTATGTGATACTGTCAAGCCATGCTGAAAAATGACCACAATCATTTTATACTTCCACCAGCAATTTAGGAGACTTCCACTTGACTTCATCTTCACTAGCACTTGGGCCATTCTAGTGGGTATGTCTTTGTGAGTTTATTTCCTGATAATTAATGATATTGAGTGAACTTTTTTTTTCTTTTGAGATAGGGTCTCACTAACTTGCTTAGGCCTTTGATAAGTTGCCAGCCTCAAACTTGGGATCCTCCTGCCTCAACCTTCTGAGTTGCTGGGATTACAGACATATGCCATGCTGCCTGGATCAAATACTTCTTCATGAGCTTGTTGACCATACTGTTTTTGTATGTCAACTCTCTCTGGCTAGCTGGAATCAAGACTTCTCCCAGCTCAGTGCCACCTGTGGGATTGGTTAGCTTATAGTTGTTCTTGGCCCTCACAGGTACTGCTTAGAATGTAGCCCCAAACTGAAGACCACCTCCATGCAGATTTCTGGAACTCTTTTTCTTTGTGGCTCCCATCTTTCTGGTAGTTTTCTCTACATATTTTTGGCTGCTTAATCTCCTGGAACTATGGTCTCTCTCTCCTCAGTGAGACTGTTGTGCCCCATTTGGGTTCCCCTTCCCAAACTGAGGTCTAGAGGGTGCCTCCAGGTAGAATGCTCACCTTTGTTCTCCTGCTCTTAGGGGTGACAGTTGCATGTCCCTTGTGGCTTTCTATCTGAAAATAGCTCTTTAAAAATATATTTTGACTGGGCATGATGGCATATGCCTTAATCCTAGTGGCTCGGGAGGCTGAGACAGGAGGATCACGAGTTCAAAGCCAAAAGTGAGGTGCTAAGTAATTCAGTGAGACCCTGTCTCTAAATAAAATACAAAATGGGGCTGAGACTGGGGATGTGGCTCAGTGATCAAGTGCTCCTGAGTTCAATCCCTGGTACCCAAAAAAAAAAAAATATATATATATATATATATATATATATATATATATATATATATATATATGTATGTATTCCGACTTTCTGGTTGCTTTCAGTGGGAGAACAAGTTTCATATAAGTTACTGTCTATTGATTTCTCCTTTTGTTGTAACTTTTTGCAGTAATTGAAAAAAATATGTTTGTGGGACTTCTAGGATATATTGTAGTTTGGGTGAATAAATGACATCCCCCTGGTACAACAATTTAACCTGTTTTCTCTATTGCTTTTTTTTTTTTTTTTTTTGTGGTGCTGGGGATTGAACCTCGGGCTCCATGCATTCTAGGCAAGTGCTGAGCTAACAACCTCAGCCTCTCTCTGTTGCTTTATATTTCTTGGAAATTCTGTTTCTTATGAAAACTTAATAGGAAATATTGCATTGACATCTGCATGTCCTCTCCTTTGATGTTGACTACTAGTCAACAGTGACCTTGGTGAGATTTGCTAATATATTACAGGTTGCAAAATAGCAATGGTCTGAGTTGCTGGGATTTTTCTTTCTTCATTTAAAGGCTGGGATGCCTATACAAATAAAAATTTATGATTGATTATTCTTTCTTTTTTTTTGGTACTGGGGATTAAACTCAGGGGCACTTGGCTAGTGAGCCATATCCCCAGCCCTATTTTGTATTTTATTTATATACAGGGTCTCACTGAGTTGCTTAGCAATTTGCTTTTGCTGAGGCTGACTTTGAACTTGCTATCTTCCCTCCTCAGCCTCCCCATCTACTGGGATTACAAGTGTGTGCCACGGCGCCTGTCTACGATTGATTATTCTTTACACAGATATTCGGTTTGTATAGTTAAGGCAGGAGATAAACATTTGACTCCTTTTCTTCATTTAAACACTTTTCAGAATAGTAAGATATTATTCTAGCATTATCAAATGATACCCAAAGGGGCTTTTGAAATCTTTTTAATTTTTATTTAAGAGTCAATATGATGTCATACATTTAAAAATATTTGGTGTGTTTAATCCAGTTAGGAATAGTAATTGTTCTTACCTGATGCTCAATTTCTTCCCCTTTTGCCTTGTAGAAGCCTCCTTATCTTGGCTCCTGGGACCCTTTGCCACCACCTAGTGGTCATTGTTACCTATTTCCCTTGCTTTTGAACTATGAGATGTTCCAAGTTCATCTTAAACATTCCCTGTCCAGACCTTGAAGGAACTATTTCTCTAAAAGAACTTTGGTTCCTTTCAATAGGAAATGATATTTAGAGGCTACATTCCAAGTACTAGGATTGCTTATTGCTCAAATTGACTGTCATTTGTAGGCCTTTTTAGTGAACAAAGCTCAGAAATATGTGGGGATTTTTCATCATGTCATTTAGATAATTCCCATGAAAATTCAGGATGCTAGAGAGATTTTACTTCACTTCATCTATCTTAGATTTGTGTTTTCTTTCTCTGATGTTGGAGTTCCAGTTTTCAATGACATCAATATAATTGTTTACAGTCTTGTGCCACTTAATGACATTTTGGTCATTAGTGCATAATAATGGAGCTAAAAAATTCTTGTCACCTAGTATTTTTAATATCTTTTTTGTGTTTTGATATGTTTAGATATATAAACATTTCGAATGTTACAATTGTCTACATAATTCAGTATAATATCTTATAGGTTTTTATCCCCAAAGCGATGATATACCATATATGAATACCTACGTGTGGAAATGGCTATATTTTCTACGTGTGGAAATGGCTATATTTTCTAGGTTTGTATAAGTATACCTAATGATGTTTACACACTGAAATTGCCTAAGATGTGTTTCTCAGAATTTATTCCCATCATTAAGCAACACACGACTATATTTATGTTATTTAAAATACTTTCAGGAATGTATTACTGAAATGAAATGAAATTCTCTTGTCTTTAAGGTATATCCCACTAAGGTATATTTGAAATAATTCATTTCTGTGGTTTGTCACCAACATGATATCACAGGTTGTTTCATTTTTGCTTTCAATATTTAGGTGTTACTTTTTAAAGATTTTTTTTGTTTATTTTACACTTATTTAAATATTTAGAAGAGCTAAAGTTAATTTGTAAAAATAAGTTGTTTCTGTTTTCTGGTACTGGTGATTGAACCCAGGGCTCCTATCCACTGAGCCACATACCTTGCCTCTTTATTTTTTTATTTAGAGATAGTTCTCACTAAGTTGCGTAGGGACTTGCTAAGTTGCTGAGGCTAGCTTTGAACTTGTGATTCTCCTGCCTGATTTTGAAAGAACTCTAGCTTTTGTCCCAGTTCTGTCTACCCTGATGTTACTCTCTTTTATAGTTAACTTTTAAAATTTATTTCATTATGTATTCTGCTATTAAAAAATAAGCAAATGAGAAAAAGGGATATGTAGCTCAGTGGTAGAGCACTTGCCTACCATACATGAGGCCATGTGTTCAATCCCCAGCACCATAAAAAGAAAAGCAAATGATTTTTACATCTAGCTATGATAGCTTTATATAGGTACTGGCTTCACCTTCCCAACTGAAACAACTAAATAAATATGAAAAAAAAAACCCACAAACAGATAAAATTTGAAGATCCAGTAACATTGAAGATCAAGCAACAAGAATGATTCTGGAAACATAAGGAACAAATGCTGTGAGCTCTTTAGTTGCCCCAGCTTTTACTATGCTAAGAGATTCCCAAGCCATGACAAAGAAGGGGAAGTCAGGCAGAACCAGAGGATACCATGAATTGAGAGATGGTGCTGAGATTCCAGGAAAACCAAAGTGACTAGAATTCACAGGGTGGAGTAACAAAAGAAGGTTGCTACATTGAGAGACAATTCTGGAAATTTGTGAAAGGCTCCCTGAGTGTTCAGCAGGGTATTGATCAGCACATAAGTGTGATGAAACTGCTTAGCAAGTCAGAGAAACAATCTTAAGTGATTAGAAGGAACAGGTCCTAACACAGGGACCAGAATAGCACCTGAAAAAAACTATCTAAGGAAGTTGGGTAGAATAATCAGAAGGGTGTTACCTCGGACTGACTGTTATAATTTATGTCATACCTAACAAATATTCAGACCCAAGAGACTCAAATTGTTTCCAGTAATTTAACTGTATACAAAATATTAAGAAAAGTAATTCGTAATGTATGGCATCGAATCAAAGCTTACCAGGCATGCAAAGAAGCAAGAAAAATACAATCCACAATGATGAGGAGAAGAATCATCCAATCAAAGCCAACTGAGAACTGGCGGAGATGTTAGAATGAGGTAATGGCATTTTTTTAAAGTTATGACTATTATATTTCGTGTGTTAAAAAGGTAAAAAGAGATATAGAAGATATATTTTAAGAAAATCAGACTTCTAGAGTTGAAAATATATGATAAATACAGTTGATGAGATTAATGCCAGAATAAGCATTGCAATGAAATTGTTAGTGAACTTGAAGACAAAGCAAGAGAAGTACCCCGAATGAAACACAGAATATAGTGGAGTGATACCTTTAATATATTTGAAGAGCAATAATGTTGGCCGATAATATCGTGCTGCCCAGTGAAATATCTTTCTAAAATGAAGACTTGTACTGACATACAAGCTGAAAGACAGCAGATGGAAATAATGGAATAAAGGAGTAAAGAAAATGGTTACTGTGTGCATAAATGTTTAAAATAATTTTTCTTATTTGAACATTTTAAAAAGTCATTGACTGTTTAAAGACAAATATCAGTGTAGTATGGGACTTAGAAAACATGTAAAGTAAAATACATGACAACAGTATAAATCTCAGAAGGGTAGTAATTATTTTAACGTTCTTATTGAATATGTGAAGTAATATAGTATCATCTGAAGGTAGATTGTGACAAATTAAAGATGTATATTCTAAACTCTGAAGCACTAAGATTAGAAAACAGAGTTATAGCCAATAGAGGAATAATAAGCCAATAGAGAAATCACTAAAACATACCGATAGTGGTATTTCTGCAAAAGAAGACAGAAAGAAAGAAAAGAAAAAGAACAAAGAACAGAAGGAACAAATAGAAGATTATATTAAGATTACACCTATGTACAGCAGTAATCCGGGGACAGGTGAGCGTCTTTCCTTCTGGAGTCCTTTCATTTGGCTCTCCTTGTGCTGTCCCCCACTGGGCTCCGCAGTTGGTTCTTTCCGCTCCCAGCCCCACCCCTCAGCATCCTCCATCTGCTCACTGCAGTCCGCCCAGTGGCTTCCTCTGATGACGCGTTTTACATGCTTTGGGCAAAAAGCGCCTGCGGTGGAGGAAGGCAAAGTTCACTCCCAGTACGCGCCCCCTGTGCTGGGTCCTCCCAAAGTAGGAAACAGTGAAAGACAGGGTCCTGTGCTGTTCTGCAGGGAAGCATCACTTCCGCTCAGCTGTCCCTACACCATGGACTCACAGTACCTGCCACTGTGCTTCCCCGGGGGACCCGGAGCTCCTGGGACCCCTGTTGATGCTCTACGCAGCCCTCATAGCCAAGCTACTGGAGGTGATGGTCCCATTCCCAGGGAGGGACCCCAGCTCTGGCAGGCGGCGGGTGGCTGAGTTCTGGCGGAGTGGGTGCACTGACTGTCGCTGTGATGGAGAAATGGAGTGTGTCAGGCCCAAGGCAGGCAGGATGTGACTGTATTGTTAAGCGAGGCCAGTAAGAGTGGACTTGAGCTTTCCCCACTTGCACTTTTTTTTTTTTTTTGACGGAATAGAGGTGACAACCTCATGGTATGTTCCGAAATGCAGCCAACAATCCAAACAGCTAACGTTACTACAGGTTTTTTCCCTAGGGAGACTGCTGGGGAATTGGGCCCAAATGACAGTTATCTGGTATTACCTGTAGAGGGTGGTGAAAACGGAAGAGTAGGCAGGTGTTTACTACACTGCCTTTGAGCAACCATTTAAAATTAGGCTTTGAATTTTATAGAAGGATGTTAAATTCAGAGAAGTTTATCTAAGCCAGTTTTCAAGAGTTGTCTGAAATTACATGTCACTTGTCTGTTTATATAAGAGTGGAATGGAAGTAAGATTTAAAATCTTATACATATATCATCATTGTTTTTATTTGTTGCCATAAAATTAATTAGTTCTTTCATATAGTTAAGTTTTTGTCTTAAATGAATTTTTTAAATTCTAAAAACCAGGTTATCAGAGAAAAGAATGATCCAGAGGGATTCTAGCCAGGTGTTAGACAATGTGATGATATAGGGCCTGTTACAAACTGGAAATGTATGCTCAATTTAAAGTATTTAGATTCGGGCTGGGGTTGTGGTTCAGTGGTAGAGCGCTTGCCTAGCATACATGAGGCACTGGGTTCGATCCTCAGCACCATATAAAAACAAAACAATGTGTCCACCCTAAAACTAAAGATACATAAATAAATATTTTTTTAAAAGTATTTAGATTCATTATACTTGAAAACACTGCAAGAGAACAAAAAATATGAGACTGCCAGTATCCTCTCTCTTGAAGAAGCTATTGGAAAATATTGAGGAGGTGGTTTTCTGATGAGGAGGTTGGTTTAGAATTGCCATGATTCTTTGTGACTGTTTTGTTATAAATTTAAGGTTTCCCATTTTTTTCTAATTTGTCTGTTTCAGCTGTTTACTACATTGCCTGATGATACTCAACCTGGGCCTGATTTTTATGGACTACCATGGAAGCCTGTAGTTTTCACTGTTTTCTTTGGGATTGTATCCTTTCTCATTTTCTTTTGGAGAACTGTTGTTGTTGTGAGTAAATTGACTTACTTATACCTTAGCACATAAGCACAAGGATTATTTTATATAGTCACTGCCCCCCCCCTTTTTTTTTCTTTTTCAGTTGCTAAAACACAAATTAGTGGTTTAAGTCAAACTAACCTTATAAAATAATTTAGTGTGGGTGCAGTTGGTAGAACTGGTAATTCTTACAGCCATCCTAACCAGTAGTTTCATATGTATCAGAAGTCTTAAAAGTGGGATAAAAGATGGGATAGGTTAGATAAATATCCTTTTATGTAGCATATATGTCTAGTAGTCTATCTTAAAGAAATAACTATGCTTTGAAGATTTTGGTAATGTTTTTCAATGGAACAGTGTATTAGATTGAAGACTTAGCACAACATAATTTATTTAGGGGTTATTGTATGTTTGATTAATGGAATAGTAGGCAGATTTATTTATTTCAAAGCTTTGAGGTACAGAAAATGCTCACAATTAAATGTGAAGTGGGGAAAAAAGCAGAAACTAAGATTTAAATGTTGATGAACTGTATGTTAATATAAACACATATAAACAGGGGGAAATGCTGCAAAGAAATACAGTAAAATGAGAAAAAGGAGATGAGATAATTTTTCCAGTCTTTTATATAAATTTTCCCAGATTTTATGATTTGATCATATGTTCAGAAAATACCTTTTTATTTGGAAGTATAGATTATGTGTTGTCCAAAAATCCATTAAATGTTTTGTTCATTAAGTTTTTTTTTCCTGAGCAGAATTAGTCTATGTCTGTGTATGTGTGTACATATATGTATAAGTGTGTGTGTGTGTGTGTGTATAGGCTTATACATACTTATGTTTGTACTGTAGGTTATTCTGTTTCATAGTTATTTAACATAATTGGAAGAAAATTATTTTAGGTAAATGGACTTTGCATATGAAAATCCTAACATTTAAAGAGGCCAAAAGCATTGGATACAAATCTTTTCAAATCTGAGTGTTCTTTTTCTGATTTCTTAATTATTTCAGACATATGGTTGTTAAGATAAGTTTCCTCTCCTTGTACAATTGAGAGTAAAATCTCTTAAAAAGTATTCCCTTCTTAAATAGAAGAATCGTTTGCCTGGATTCCTGTGAGGAATTTTCTAATCTCATTGAACTTTGTCTCAGCTAAAAGGAAAAAGGAAATAGAAGGATAAAGAGAAGGGAAAAACATGAAACCATTTTATATTTCTCTCTCGTTTCTTTCATTTCAAGAACTGCGGTACCTGTTTCTCTTTTCACTAGGTTATGTGGGATCTGGTTCCTAACTTGTTGCTCCTCAGTTTCAGCATTTGACTTTGGAACTTTAGTCCCTACCTTAGATGACTGCTTTTATGCTACTTCCCATTTTCCTCTGTTGTCATTTTGAGTAAAAGGTTAGCAAGGCTATGACATTAAAGAAATGTTCATTTATTTCTGTGTTGGAGTTTTCTGAATACAATTTCCTATTACGAAGATCCCATGGATGATCCATGGACACATCTGAGTATCCCATCACCATTAATAACATAAGTTTGAAAGGACAAGTAATATGCTAAGTTACAAAGAAATTTAGTGATGTTTTAAAAAAAATTCTGCTTAGGTTTTATTATCAGGCAGTTTATTGCTGTCTTTTGGAAATGATTGTTTTTGTCCTTTCCAGAATATGTTAATTGTCATTTCTCTTGTTGCTTGTGCATTTTCTTCTAGCAGTCTTCCCTTTCAGATTTCTTGCTATATATTTAGTGGTTTGCAGAAATAAGATGATGTAGCCTCTTAGTTTCTAAATTCAGCCAATAGCCAAATTTAAATTGGAGTTCTAAGATGTTTTCTGGTGAGTGAAAGTGGCATATCTTAGTACAAAGATTATGCCTTTAATATTGTTTCCTCAGATTCCTTTTGAATAGTCATTGTTTCTAGACTTTATCCTGGTTATTTAGAATTGTCAAGTAAATGATTTTGAAGACACACACACACACACACACACACACATATACACACACACATCTTTATTGTGAAATAAGGTACATATCTTAGTGTTTTTATGTCAGAGGCTATTTATGAAATCTCACTACCAATTAAATTTAAAAGGCTTGTTAACTTGTTAACTTTACTTATTTTTAATCCTATAAATTATTATCCTGAACCAGAATGTTATTAAATTCTCACTTGGTTATGATTCTGACTGTTGTTTTAGGAATGCTGTTTCTATTGAGCATATGTTTGACATCAAATTTAATCTTTTTTCTCTCTTCTAGGTAAAAGATAGAGAATATCAAGGTAAATTTTTAGGTTTCTTAAACTTGTAATAACCCTTTGTATTGGTGTTTGTTGTGTGTTTTATGTATGTTAGAAATAGATACAGTGACTTTTAATGTCTATTATCTTTTTTACCTCCTGAAAATTTTACTATTCCTAGGTTGCTAGCATGGATAATAGAGTAGATGATGATGGTTCCAACTCTGAGATAGGAGATAAAGAGGAGGAACAAATTGTGGATAGGGAGATGATGATAAGTTTTAATTTGGGGCAGATTAACTTTGAATATTGATGTAATGCAGATGTATTACATTTGAAGAGTATTTCTATGCTAATTATTTAATCATGCATTAAGTAATTGAGTAGATAATTTAAAGAATGGTAATGTGAATCAGTATGTTTTCATTTCTGTTTTTCTTTGCAAAGAATGGAATGATTCCATTTTCTGAAAAGAAAGTGTTTTGAGAAGGGAGGAATATCAAGCTACAACACTTTACTGTATTTCCCATCTGTGAAATAAGCTTAAATTGAAATATCATTTTGGATGGGAGGGGTACCTGTGATTGAACTCTGGGGCACTCTACTGAGCCACATCCCCAACCCCCTATATTTAGAGACCAAGTCTCACTTAGTTGCTTAGTGTCTCGCTCTTGCTGAGGCTGGCTTTGAACTTGGGATCCTTCTAGCTCAGCCTCCTGAGCCACTGGGATTACAGGTGTGTACCACTGCACCCAGCAAAATATCATTGTTCTTATATTTTTCTTAAATTTTAATAATTTTTATACTCTTATTGCTAATAAGCATAGATTGCTTTTTAAAAGCATAATAGTTATGCTAAGAAGTATTTCCTCATAGTACCATATAACATGTCTTTGCTTTTAGTAGATTGAGTAATTGAATTTCATTTAGTGATTGTAATAATCTTGTGTATTTCCCCCTTTTAGTCATTGAACAGCAAATTTCCAAAAAGATGAACAATTTCATGAAAGAAAATGAAGAACTAATGCAGAAATTGTCAAATTATGAACAGAAGGTATAATATTTTTTTTTGTTTCTTTCTCCCTTGGTTCTAGCATGAATCATTTCTACCTGTTTTAATTTTAAAATCGTATTTTAAAATTTTTGTTTCATTATTTCCTACAAATCATCCAAATTCTAAACAGTCATATGTATTAAGTACTGCTTTCTTCTGGAAAGGGTCACTTGTCTGGAAGTAACTTGTATAGTAGCACTATAATTTGTGTATTTAATTCTGAATGCTTTATTTACATAGATGAAGGAATCAAAGAAACAGGTCCAAGAGACCATGAAAAAAAATATGATTCTTTCAGATGAAGCAACTAAATATAAGGTAAAAATCCCTTCTTTGGGGGGAATTACATTCTAAACTCAAAAGTAAATGTAATGATTGAGTAATATTGACACCTTTTTTTCCAGGATAAAGTGAAGCTTCTTGAAAAAGATAAAGAACTTCTGGATGAGAAAGCTAAAAGTCTTCTTGTTACGTTAGCATCTGAGAGAGAACAGAATGCTAAGAATCAGGACTTGGTACGAGTTTCGCTGCTAAGTGTTACTGCAATTTGGCTTTTGAAATATTTTGTTAAATTGGTTAAGTTGAACTTAGTCCAGCTGTTAACTAAAGTAAGATTAGGAGTCAAGGAAGTCGAACCCACTTCTGCCCATTTTGTGGAACTTTTAAGTACTGATACAACAAATTATTTTTATGGGCTTAGGAAATATTTTTATTCTCAACCTTGGATAATTTTCATATTGCTTTGCTCTGCCCTTGGAAACATGCAGAACAAGTAAAAAACTATTGTCCAGTTGAACAGTATTTGTTTACTTTTTACTTGAAAGAGTAATGAATTAATCAATTTTCTGTACTTAAAAAAAGTTTACTTACATACTTCATTTTCAATTTCTATAAGTTTCTGTAATTACATAAAAGTTGCAAAAGATAGTAGAGAGTGTGTTCTGAAATATCCTACCCCCAAGTAAGCTTGATCACCCAGCTGAGGTAGTATTTATCAGATTTCTCCACTGTAAAAATTCTTTCCAATCCTTGTCATGTTGTATTCTTTGGAAGTTACCATGCACAGCCCACAGTTAAAGTATGAAGAGTTACAAGCCCAGGATGCAGCTCATGGTAGAGCACTTGCCTAGCATGCATGAGGCCCAGGATTCAATCCCAGGCATTGCAAACAAAGATTGCAGAGTTATGTCCACTTCCTTAAGGAGCAAGTATCTTTATAAATTTTTTGGAATTCTTCTGTATGTGAGATTAGTCTATTCTTCCTTAAATTTTATCATTTTTTACTTCAGATAAGAAAATTTTAAAAATGATCTTGGGAAATTTTTTTCTCTATCACTAGAAAAAAAATTACTAATTTGAACTGGTTTACTTGAAACAGTAATTAATTATAGTTAATTTTCTATGCTTTAAAACATTTTATTTACTTATTGCATTATGATTTTCTATACTTTGACCTTTTTTTCTGGTTATCTCACAAACAGTAAGGTTGTGGATGCCATGAAATATTTATGACTTCATTTTCCCTCATCTCTTTCAGTTCTTGATTTTTTGCTTAGTCCAAATCTGGATCCCCCTGCATTTACCTGAAATGTAATGGGATGGCTTGACAAAAATTTTGTTGTGTTTATCTTTTTTAGTATATATATGTGTGTACACACACACACACACACATATATATATATATATATATATATATATATATATATATATATATATATCAGTATTTCTACTGAAATCCTAATGCATATTTTGTGTTCTGTTTTCCCCTGGCAGATAATGGAAAATAAGAAATCTATAGAGAAGCTTAAAGATGTCATTTCAATGAATAATTCTGAACTTTCAGAGGTAAAGCTGCCAACTCTTGCTATCAGATATTAATACTACATCTTAATTTGTTGCGGACCAAAAATTTGAGGTGTGCTAAAATGTGCAAAAAATGAGAACTATATGATGTCTGGTTTGGGAAAGTATAACTTTGTTTTTTCTTTGGAATTAATTCACTAACTGTAGTGTTTTGCATTAGCTTCAAATTATCCTTACTGAAACTAAGCTTCATGAAGCGAAGGTGAAGTTGGAATGCAGGAAGCTTCAGAAAGAAAATACCATGCTTAAGAAGGAGAAAGAGCAGGTAAAGAAAATTTGATGTCATACATAATGTAAACTAGAGAAGTGAATATCATTATCTTGTATCTTTCTTGGATCTGTTTCTGAGGTAAGGAATATTCATGTAGGACCTTTTCTAGATATGCAAAGTTTAAACAATGCTCCCCAAATTGAGTGCATATATATGTTCTCCATCTGTTTTGGATTTTTGGATTATTGCTTTTCTTATCAAATATCAATCAGTTATTAACTTGCATAGCCTCAAAGAAACTTTTTAAACCAGAAAATTAAGTATTTTATGATCCTGTTTTGAGTAGTTACTGATTCACCGGCCAAGGGAAGATTACATGATAAGGAATCTAAATTTAGGAGACAGTCATATGTGCCCAGCCATTCCTGCTGGAGGTAAATTATTTGAATTGACAGCAATTTTCTGGGGAATGCAATAAAACAGGGTCAACTTCCTGATAGCTCTGATGTTCTTACTGCAGCTGTGAGAGTTGGGGCCACTCTGCCCTCTTCCTTAACCAAGGTCTCAAACCCCTCGATTGACGGAGTCCACCGAGGAGTATGGCTCTCTATTTCTTTGTCTAAGTCTTGTAGTCCTAATGTATCCAGTGCAGAAACCCCTACCTAACCCATATGAATTCATGTGTTTTGACTTTTCAGTTGCAGCAGGAAGTCAAAGACTGGAGTACATCACATGCTGAGCTCAGTGAACAAATCAAATCATTTGAGAAGTCCCAGAAAGATTTACAAGTAGTTCTTAGTTACAAAGATGATACTAATAAAGTAAGTTTATACTCCAAATACATGTTTCATCTCATGAATTCTCCTGAAATCTTCTGAATTAAAATCGAGAGTCTTCCAACCTTTTGCTTCTTTTCTAGGCTTTGACTAATTACATCACACAGTTGAATCGGTTACAATGTGAATCTGAATCTGAGGATCAAAGTACAGATGAGTCAGATGAATTAACCAATGGTGAGATCAGTCTCTGGGAAGTTGAATCCTTTTTTGCTTTCCTGTCTTTAATTAAGTATACAGATGCCACTTTTCAGCTGGCTGAATTTCTTCTTAAGCTTCAGGGTTGTAGACACATCACTGGATCTATAGATATGTCTGTTGCATTGGCAGAGGTGGGTTGCTGGGGTATAATGTACCAATAGGCATGTGAAGAACACTGACTTTTTCTATCCCATTGAAAACTAGTAAGTACACTGCAGCTACAATAGTCACATCCTATACCTCTAAGTATTGAACATTGTACAGTAAGAGAAATTTATTTCTTAACTTATGCAGATGATACTTGATTTTGATACTCATCATCTCTATGGCTCTGTGGTTTTAAGGTCCACAGTCAGTCTTAAGAGTCCGGAGGCAGTTGGAACCATAAACTAAGGCTGTGAGAACAGAGGCTAGAGACTATCAGAAAGCTAGAGAGGGAGTGTAACAGTGTTTACTGATGAGGAAAATATTTCCAAATGTTTTCTCCCAAGTTGGATATTGCTTACATAGCAAGTATTTCAAACCACACCTGGTAGTAGATTCAGGGAGAAAATGTAGGATTGAATCTTTCTAAACAAGACACTTACTTACTTGCCCAGGTGAAGATAGATCTGAGAGAGAAGAAAAGCTTTTATCTTACAAGAATAGCAGAGATAACATTTTAGTTGTGCAAACTAGAAATTCACCTTTTTTTTTGTTTTTAAGACAGACATAGTACTTCTATTTATTTTTATGCTGAAGATCAAACTCAGTGCCTCACACATGCTAGGTGAGCACTCTACCACTGAGCCACAACCCCAACCTGAAATTCACCTCTCTTTTTTTTTAAATCTAAGCTTGCAATTCTCTTAAAAGTCATTAGTCTAATCAGTTTAATTATTTAATTGATTTTTTTTTCTTCCGGTGTTTGAACACGATCATTCTTTAGTTTGGGGAAGTTAGGAGAATATAGAGTTAAAAGTAAGGAAAGAAAAAGCTAAAGTCTTTTGTTTTTTAGGTGATCGGAACGAGAAGATCAAAGATCAAATTAAGCAGATGATGGATGTCTCTCGGGTATAGTTCTTTGTAAGAGTCCCATAGTGCCTGTGAATTCTTCCTGTGCCTCACTTTTAAGAATACCTCTCTTTTCTGCAATTTTAGACACAAACTACAATATCAGTAGTTGAAGAGGATCTAAAACTTTTACAACTTGAGCTAAGAGCCTTGAAGTCCACAAAATGTAATCTAGAAGGTGGGTTCTTCTTGAGAAGAAATTACCATGTTGGAAAGACTTAAAATTTTATTAGAAAGATAAAGAATGGCTTCTTGCTTTCATGCTTCTTACTTTTCTTGGCACTACTCCCTCAAACAAGTTCTTAAGTCCTTGTACACATATAGAGATAAGCTGTTTTATCCTTTACAGACCAAATAAAGAAATTAGAAAGTGACTGCAATTCACTACGGTCTTCTAAAGTTGGACTGGAAGAGGAATGCAAAACTCTTAGGCAGAAAGTGGAGATTTTAAATGAACTCTACCAGCAAAATGAGGTGGCATTACAAAAGTAAGATTTTCATTGTTTGTTATTGTTATCACTGTGTGAACTAACAGATAATTTTATCTTTTCTTAAGATTAGTTACAATTTCTTCTAGTTGTAATAAGTAGAGATTTGTCTTTTTTCCTTTGTGTTTTGTTTCCTATAAGTTGCATTTTTCTTTCCATCGTCAGTCTTAAGAGTCCTGAGGTAGTTGGAATCATAAACTAAGGCTGTGAGGACATCGTAATCAATTGTCAAATTCATATGAAGGCAGGAAGTGGTAAACTGGTATTAACAGTCACTGATGTGGAAATACCTCTCAAAGATCTAGACCCTTTCTATGATCCCACTATTTATTTTAATTACCTTTCATTGTGATCAGTTATGTAATTCTAATGTTTTGAACTTGTATCTCTAACTCTGGACCTTTAAAAATACTGAGTGATTTGGAATGACATGTTTTAGTAGAATAAAAACTTCAAAAAGGAATAATATTTACTTATTGATGGTACAAGTTTTGGACTTGAATATCTCAGATGTTCACACTAAAAATTGAACTGTGGCAAGGACCTTAGGAGTTATGATTACAGAAGTACTTGTTTGTAGTATATATTTATATATTAATCTTCTCAGTGTGGAGCTAGTTATTTTTTGAAAGTTCATTTGAAGTTTTTAATCCACAAAAATACTTGAATTCTCTAAAAATAGGTTTTTTGTGTCAAATTTTATTTATTTGCACCTGATTTTACTCTTTAGCATTTATATATATATTCTTTTATATAATATATATAATATATAATATATATAATGTATTTTATATATATATATATATATATATATATATTCTTTTATATAATATATTCTTATTAATTTTCTCTATAGCCACTTGAGTGGACTTTCTAAAATATAAGTCTGTCCATGTCAATATGTGCCTGTGGTTTATGAAGAATTTGCTTTCTATTTGATGACCTGTTCTTTTTTTTCTTCCTTGTATCTTTTTAATAGTTTAAATATTTTTAATTATTTTCCTCATCCCCTGTATAAGCTTGATGTAATCCTAAATTATAATGGAATTATAATTATATAATTATAATTTTATTCATCTTCTCATAATTTAAAGGCCATGGTATATATTCTGGATTTAATAAAAACCAGACATAGATTAATAGGTTTATTATTTTTTTTTATGGGCTTTAAGTAGCTCCTGAATCTGATAACTGTTGTGGCATTGTATGTTAGTACTTCATATACTGTGAACTCCACAAGACATTCATTCAATTTATACACATATTTAAAGTTTCTGTAGTTCTGCATTCTACACTGTTGGTTTCTTATTTGAAATTATTTTCATTCTATTTGAACATTGTCCTTTAATGATAGATTTGATTATTGTATCAAAGTAGTACAAGGATAAATAGAGAATAGTATTTTATCCACTAAATATTGCTACCTTTATAATCTGTATTAGGTTGACATGAACTTCATGATTAGAGTTAAAACCAGTTTCCATTTTTAAAGGATCTTTCTTTTGGCTACTGAATTTTGACTGTTACTTAGTTTTAGCAATTTAAAAATATCCAATTAATTACCATCTGTTTTAAATTTTTTCTTTAAGGAATCCATTATCATTGTTGTTTGGTCTTATCCCTCCCCTAGTTCCTGTAGTCATTTCTCTGTTTTTTTAACAGTTGTATTGGGAAGTGCCTAGGTGTAGTTTTCCCCACCCCACCCACTTTTCCTCTTGCAGTTATGTTGCTTGGGACCATTAAACATTTCTTGAATTTTCGAGTCTTTTTCTAAATGTTGATTTTACCTCATTCTCTCTTCTGATTATAATAATGCATATTAGAATTTGATTTCCCCTGCCTCCTACATTCTGGATTTACTTCTTCTGGATATTTTCTTCTGACCTATCTTAAAAGCGCTAGGATTTATTTTACTTCCCAAATCTGCTGCTAAAATCATTCATTGAGTTTAGGATTTTAAAAAGTTCAGGGTTTAAAATATTATTTTAGTTGTAGAGGGACATAATATTTTATTTTATTTTTATAGGATTTTTTTAAGAAAGAGAGAATTTTAATATTTATTTTTTAGTTTTTGGCGGACACAACATCTTTGTTTGTATGTGGTACTGAGGATTGAACCCGGGTCCGCACGCATGCCAGGCGAGCGCGCTACCGCTTGAGCCACATCCCCAGCCCAACACAATATTTTATGTATTTTATGTGGTGTTGAGGACTGATCCCAGTGCCCCACACATGTGGGGCACATGCTTCACCACTGAGCCACAACCCCAGTCCTATTTCAGTACTACAGCTCAAACCCAGGACATTGAGCCATGTGCTCTACTATTGAGCTACCTCCACAGACTCCTTGCTCTTTCTCATAAGGGACTAGTGTCTTACTGCTTTCCAAGCTATCTTTAATCTCATCATTCTGCCTCTGCCTCTTGAGTATCTTCTACTGTAGGTAGGTCACCACACCCAACCTTTTCTTGGTTTTATAGTTTCTAATCCTTTGACAAAATTCATAATCTTTTTTTTTCCTCTTTTGTGGTGGTGGGGTTTGAACTCAGAGCCTTGTGCATGCAAGGCAGCACTCTACCTACTAAGCTATATTCCCAGCCCTGAAATTCATAATCTTGACTTTACTTTTTTGACTGTATAAAGCACAGTGATTTTAAAACATGTGCAGATAACCCCATTAGGTGGTTTCCTTTTCTGTGGTATTTTTTCTCACAGAATTTTGTCTTATGGAGTGCCTGGTCAGTTTTGATTGGCTAACATTGTTGTGATAATTATAGATGAAATTTGAGGACTAAGATGAAGTTATCTTCTTATAGAAAAGTGTTGAGGTTACTTGAGTAAGATTGTCACTTTAAACTTAGTCAGCAATTAAGATAATTCAAAAATGACTTGTCTTTTCAATGTTTCAGTATTATTCCTTTTGGATTTTTTGCCTGTTCATCACTTAAGTGTGCAGTATTTTCTAATCTAAACTCAAAGGCTAGGGCTTTTATTAAGGGTCCCTTTATTTGTAGCCCCAAACACTTGTTTTTTTCCTCTAAGCCCAAGAATTGGATGAAGGCTTAGTTCAGACTCATTATATCTTTGTGTTATCTTCAATATGTGGGTAAACCTAGGAGAAAAGTACCTTAAAGTGCCAGCCTTACTTGTAATTCTGAGATTCCTTTTTCTAATGGATCTTGGCCACATCCATATATCTCCACTGCCTTTTTAGCTTGGATCCCTTCAAACACAATTTTATATTCTTATAAAGATGTTTTGATTGTTCTTAGTGCTCCTCAGACTAACTCTTTGATAATTGGAAACAAAATTCTCTCTGTCCTTCAAGATTTAGTTTTCTCCATATTCCTTCTTAAGCCAGTGGGGAAAATTATTATATTCCTTTAGGCATCATTTATACCTGAAACAGTGAACTCTTTTATTCTTTAGCATCTTACAAGGTAACTAGTATATTATAGCCACTCATAAAATACTTGCTGAAGAATTAAATGAGAAGCTATATAAGAATATATAATCCCCTTTTTCTATTTGGTATCAATAATCCTTTTTTACTATAGTTCTTCTGATTTATGGAAAATTACGTTTCAAGTTAATTATCTTTTGAATTGGAACTATGGCTAAAGAGGGTAGTACAAGGATAGCAGAAAATAGTATTTTTTAAATCATTAAATGTGTCTACCTTTGTCTCAGTAGATGAACATCTTGAGTTTCATGATCAGAGTTAAAACTTGTCAGTAGATAATACTCTGATTGTGGGTCAGTTTGGCTTCTTTTTCTGGTTGACAGACATTATCAAAACTCAGATTGGTCTTTTTGCTTAATTACAATTCTTTTGAAATAGATATCTAAAGTGTTAAAAATGTTCTGTGGTTAATTGCATAGCTAAAAGACATATTCTAGAAGATTTTATGTTAGGTTGATCAGTCCTGATCTTCCAAATTGAAGTAAAGTGAGTTTTTATTATCTTACACACAGGAGACTTGCCCTTGGGGCACATGTTGTTTTTACATTTATTTTATTTACTGGTAAGTAGAGAATTAAGAGGAGAAGTTAGAAAATGTAAGTGATTTGCCAGAGTTTGATTTACGAAATTGCAGGTTTGAATTTCTATTTTATGTGCCTAAGCATTTTATAGAATTGTGGGAGTGATATTCACAAAGAGAAACTTTTGATTTGATAACTGGCTTTATTTTAGGAAACTAAGCCAAGAAGAATATGAGAGACTAGAAAAAGAGCAGCGGCTGTCAGCTGCAGATGAAAAGGTGGTTTCCTCTGTACAGGAAGTTAAAAATTACAAGTGAGTTCAGTTTCTAAAGGAGGGTGTCAATGTCTAATGAACTAGTGTTAGCTTTCTTTTTAATCTTTTTTTACATTATGTAGATAGAAGAAAATAGCATGTAAGTATAAATAACGAGAGGATATGAATAAATTCAATTCACACAGGAGAAAAAAATAAATTTCAACTTAACAAATGAAAAATGTTAACAAAAATTTACTTATACCTAATGGGCAAGACCATAGGGAACTTGGTCAATGCAAACAGTTCTGGGGGGTTTGTATGTTGTAGTAATTCTTTAAGAAATCAGTTTGCTGTGTGATTTATCAAGACCCACAAAAGTGTGGCATTTGATAGACCTTGGAAATCTTCTATGGATATAATTTGAAAAAAAGTTTTAAGGAGGAAGATATTTCTAACAGAATTACTTGAGAACACACTGATGAACAGTTAAGGAAATTGTAAGTTATCATTCAGAATCTCTAGCAATTAAATGATAAAGAAGTTATTAGTATTAGGTTCTTATTTTATCTATTTATTTATTTATTTATTTATTTATTTATTTATTTATTTTTGATGCTTTACTACTAAGCTACATCCTTAGACCTTTTTTTTAACTTTGAGACAGGGTCTCAGTTGCATAGGTTCCCACTTAATTGCTGAGACTGACCTCGAACTTATGATCCTCCTGCCTCAGCTTCCCAATCATTGGGATTACTGGCATGTGGCATTGCACCTTGCCTGTAGTATTAGTTTTGATCACACTGGATTCATATAACTATAGAAATGTTTTTCTTATGTATGATAAAGTCTTTAAAAGTATAGCTGATGGAATAAAGGGAAAATGGTCAGAATGTTTCAAATGTTATTCAATTGTTGTAATTCTTAGGCGGAGAATTGAAGAGATGGAAGAAGAATTACAGAAAGCGGAGCGCTCATTTAAAAACCAGGTAGTAATTAATACAGTCCTGTAGTTGCAGAATTCTTTGATATCTAATACAGACAATTATAGGCTATTATAATGAGTCCCTAAAAACATATTTTTTAATATGTTGTCTTTTTCAGATTGCTATGCATGAGAAGAAAGCTCATGATAATTGGGTAAGATTTTTTCCCCCTTTTCTTTATTTTGTGCATAGCCTACCGCAACTGAATTTGAATATTTTCTCTTTAATAGCTCAAAGCTCGTTCTGCAGAAAGAGCTGTAGCTGAAGAGAAAAGGGAAGCTGCTAATTTGAGACAGAAGTATGTGATTTTGATATCTTACTATATGTTTTATAGTGTTTTAAGGTTATGCTAGATATTATCTATGAAGGAATAGATTGCAGTTTCATAATTCAGCCCATTCTTTCTCAATATTCAAGTCTATTGGAAATGACCCAAAAGATGGCAGTGTGGCAAGATGAACCCGTGATTGTAAAACCTATGCCGGGAAGACCAAATTTACAAAATCCTCCTCGGAGAGGTAGGGGGCACTTTGTAAAAGGAGCTATTTTATTTCTTGGTGCAGAATGTATGTAAATTACTTTTTACTTCTGTGTGTAATGGTTATGAAATAATCTGAATGATTTGCTAAAGCGGGAGGTGAGGGTTGGTGTCAGCGAGAAGGCTGCCTTAAAGTAGTAACATGGCATTGTTGTCTTTAGGTCCACTGAGCCATAATGGCTCTTTTGGTCCATCCCCCGTGAGTGGTGGAGAATGTTCCCCTCCACTGACAGCAGAGCCAGCTGAGAGACCTCCTTCTGCTACTCTTAATCAAAAAGCTATGCCTAGAAACGGATTTGGTGAGCATTCACATGTTGCTTTATAGTAAACTACTTCAAGGTTTTGGTTTTTTTTTCCCTTTTGAATATTCTAATGAAAACATAGAATTTGGGCCTGTACAATATATAGAAGATAATTTCTTACTTTATCTTAGTGAATGTTTTCTGTAAAATCTGTTCTAGAATAGAAAACATTTTTTTTTTTCCTGGAGGTCCCTGTATTGTTTTTTTCTTTTAAATTTTACACTGTGAAGTGTAAACCTTTATCTTTAAATTAAATCTCTATGGTGTTACTTTCCCAAATATTATAAAAGTAGCCTTAAACTTTATGTAGCATACATATTTCCAACATGAAATACTGAGTCTTATTTCCAATTCTAAATAGGACTGTAGTCTTGGTAAGATTGGAAGTCAGGTTATACAGACTAAAGAAAAGCCAGCCTACACATACTTCAAGTCTATAGCTTAAAGTTTAGGACCAGTACTTATTAATCTGCTGTTCTATCAACCCAAGGCAGTTCTTTATTTTACTTAAGTCTCTTCATAAATTGTGATTTACATATTGGGCAACCCATTTTTTAAAAAAAATATTTTTAATTGTAGATGGACATGATATCTTTATTTATTTTTTAAATGTGTGCTGAGAATCAAACCCAGTGCCTCACACATGCTAGGCAAACACTGTACAACTGAGCTATGACCCCAACCCCTGGGAAACCCATTTTTCATGTTGCTTTCTAGTTATTGTTGAATCCTGACCTGACCTGTCCACCAGTGATTTATTTCTTCTGAAAAATACATACAAGGGCTCTGGTCTTTCTTTCCCAAGGGTCAATGGATGGACCTTTACCTCGTACTGGTCTTCTGAGGCATCTGGGAAACCCGTTGCCTCTGGTAAAGGGACCAAGTAACTTCAAAGAATCTGTAATTGTGGATGGATGATTTTTATTCTTTTCATGTTAGAATTAAGTCTGAATCCATTCTTTGATCTCTAACAGACCCAGGATGTGGTCCAGCTCACATGAATAGCAGTTCCAGAAGTTCTTCTCCAGCTAAGGTGACGAATGAGGGTGAGGTAAGTTCTGTAGTTACTGTGAATCATGTGGTCATGCAGGAACATGTAGCTTTCCTACAGTACTTGCTCTTTGCTTTATCCTTCTTTGTGTTCTATTTGTACTATCCCATTTGTTTCTTAAAAAGCAAACTGTTCCCCAAGAACCTGAGACCCCCTCAGTCTCCACAATTACTTCTTTGACTGAGCATCCAGTTGGAGTAAGTACTTAGAGGTTGAGAACTGAATTGGGTTTTATTCTGTGCATTTCTGGGAAGGATATTCAGAGCATGACACTGATCTTGTTTGCTTTAAACTGCATGCAATATTGAGCTTACTTTTCTCATTAACTTGGGAATGTTGCTTAAGTGTGTACAACTATAATGAACTATAGAATGTGAAAAGTTATCACTCTAACTTTATATGGTGTTTTGTGTTGAATGTTCAACACAAAACACCATATAAAGTAAAAGTAAAGGCAAAGTAAATTCATTATAAATTATATAATTCATCATTTTTATTTTTGTTTGGAAGAATGTTATTTAAGAATTCCTTCATTTGTGCAAACCCTATTTTGAGTGATTTGAATTAGATTGGTATCAGATTTTCTGAAAGTGAAATACTGTTTCAGTGAAACAATGATCATCTGAAATGACCTCTTGAGCCAGTCCCAAGAAATGGTCTCATTTGTTCACATAAGTGTATTCTCTTGTAACTGTGTTGCTATTATATCCGGTAGGTCTTCTGCAGCTCTATAATAAAATAAATTTTTAATTGTTTAGTTTCAAACCCACTACTCATAGGAAATGATAAATCAATATCTCAAATGGTGTACAGTATATAGCACTGTGATGGAAAATACTTCTCAAGTTCCAGTGTATATATATTCCAGGAATATACATCTCTAGAGAAATCTAAGGGCACCTTAGATAAGACCCCAAACCCCTTTGTAGTAGAAGATTTAAAAGAGAGCAAAGACCCATTGTTAGAGAGGAGTAGAGGTGGGAAAAGCATGGCTTGGAGGCAAACCTGGGATTGAGTTCCTTTAATATGCAGTGTGGCCTTCAACAAATTATGATATTCCATTTGCTTTTGTTCCCTCTTATTTAAAATAAGACAGTCTACTTAAAGATCTCAGAGGTTGAATAATATATGAAAGACTGACTGAAGATACTCTGAATAGTAGCTATTATTACATGGGTAGAGAATGGATTTTTCATTTTATTCTGTTCATTCTTAATATGGAAGTAATGAGCTATTGTGATGAAAGGGAAGTGATGGGGAGGGGGGACTCCCTTTGAAATAGATTGTAGTGAATACAGCATGACATACTTGTCAGAAATCACCTCTGTTAATAACCTCTGCCAGTCCTCTTGCCTTTCCCTTTCCTGTGCAGATATAATCAGTAACAAACTGCTCCCTCTTGTGGCATCCTTCCAACTTCTGTAAGCTGTCGGTGGGAATACACAGGAGGGGTGGGTAGTTTTGTTGCACTGATGGTGTTCTCTGGACAGGTGCCTGTTTTGGGTTTTAGCTTTTATCGGTGTTGATACTTTGTCTTAATACATAGGAATTTTAAAACTTTTAACTGCTTTCAAATCTTAAATTGCAGGTTCATATGGCTATGAAAGGGCCCCCTCCTTTCTCAGGGGTACCCTTCATGGGACCCCTGATGGGACGGCCTCCACCACCTCCCATTCGGTATGGACCACCACTTCAGCTCGGTGGGCCTTTTGGGCCTCGGCCAATTCCTCCACCATTTGGTATGATGATCTGAACAGTAGTGATTGACTTATAAATCACATTCATCTTTCATTTCTATTGCTTGCTAAAACAGTTGGTTGCTATCTCAGGTCTTTACAATGAAAGGATAAAGCTGAGTACATTTTAACTTTTCCTCCAGTTTTCTGGAACATATGGGACACTACATAATCTTATACTGAGATAGGCAATAGCTATCTCTCATAGACAAGGATAAGGGGCTATATACAGAAAAGCCAGAAATATTACTTCTGCAGATGTTTGTTGAAACTCTGTTGATATGCACTGCAATAGATGGAAAGGTGGATGAGACACATGCCATAACTTAAAATTTTGTCACAGATATGAAAATCCTATAACATAAAGTTTGTAATCGCCCATAATGGAAGCATAAGCAGTAGGTTATAGAATATAGAAAAGTCAAACCCTCCTTATCTTGAGAAAAGTCAGAGGGAAGTGTTAAAGAGGAGGATTTAACAGTGACCTAATAAATATTGCTGATTTAATTAGGTGGCTGTGGAAGGCCTTTTCCAGGAGGGCATGCACCTTGATTCTGATGGCATGTGTAAAGTCCATGCTGAAATACTTCATGAATTTTTAATGGATACAGTAATAAATAGTGGAATTTCCTTTTATCAAAATTTCTTTGATGTAGTAAAGTTCTTATTTCATAATCTATCATCTTGTCATGGTAATATAGTACTTCCAAATATAAATGGAGCTCTTGTGAGATAGAAATAATTCTGCAATTATATAGTAGGGAAAGAAAAAAGACAAGCCTGGAGCTAGGTAGAGCCATGTTTAAATCCTTAATATGTTGCTTCATGGCTGGTTGGTCAAAGGCTATAACTAAACTTGTTCCATCTCAGTTTGCCTCATCTGGCAAGTCAGGATGTTCACCAGACTTCCTTTTTATTTTCCAGGTCCTGGTATGCGTCCACCAATAGGCTTCAGAGAATATGCACCATGTGTTCCACCTGGAAAATGGGATTTGCCTTTTGACCCTCGTGATTTTTTTCCAGGACCCGCACCAGCACCATTTAGACCTTTAGGCTCATTTGGCCCAAGAGAGTACTTCATTCCTGGTGCCCCATTACCACTTCCAACTCATGGTCCCCAAGACTATGGGCCACCACCTGCTGCAAAAGACTTAATGCCTTCAGGCTTTAAAGATGAACCTCCATATACACCTAATTCTCAGATTAGTGAGGGCTGTTCACAGGCCTTAAAACAGGGCCCATAAAGTTAACCTCTGACACTTAGTCAGAAAATGGACTATAAACTATTCATCAAGTTAAAGGATTATTGGCTTCAAAATATAAAAGTTTATTTTAAATGGTTTATGTTTTTAGAATGAAGCTGCCTTGGTGCAGTATACATTTTGAGCCAAAATATTTTCCCCCTAAATATCCCCCACTTAAGCTAGAGTATCCTTCCAATTTTAAAATGTGCAATAAGGAATACCTTTGTTTTAGTTAATGTAGCATATACAATTGTTAAATGATTTAGAATGTCATAATTATGGACATTTCCTGTGGAAATGCTTTAAGAACATGTATTTCCATTATCCTATTTTTAGTGTATTCCAGTTGATAACAGAGAAATGGTGTTTTATAAGCTTGATTTTTTTCTCTTTCAATATCTGGTCGCAGAGACTGTTACGCTAAAAATGTTTACTCAAAGATCATAAACTTCATTTTCCTTCTTGCTGAAGTTCTTTGTTGTAATAGTTCATAAAAAATGTTTATTAATATTTCCCAAGTGTCTGTTGATTCATTGGATCGTCATGAGACTTTGTGCCATTGGGGAAGCATGTCAACTCACTCTCAGAATCCACCCCTAGGCCTCAGAAGCAGCAGGGTCAGGCCTGCTTGGGGTTCTCCACTCAGCCCAGCTTTCCAAGACCCCTGTGTCCCTGCCTGCTGGAGCTTGGGGACCAGCGGCTAGGGCCTGTGGGCTGCCCACTGCTGCCCTGCAGCTTGGGAAGTGGTAGCACGCCTCTGCTCTCCTGCTGCCTCCTGCCACAGTCTAGAGAGCTCTCTGAGCCATCCTTACACCTGGGAGCCACTGCCCATCTTGGGGGGAGACTGACCCCATGCAAGATGTAAATAGCAACATTCTCAAATACCTGGGGAGGGCCGAGGGGCCTGGCGGGAGGGGCTGCAGGGTAAGGCCAGGAAGGGACACTGCTGTGAGGCAGGTGCAGGGAAGGGAGAGAGGAGGGAGGGTGCTGGGGGACTGGGTAGGGCAGAACTGGTAGGGCCAACACCTGGAGGGCCAGAGCCTGTGTCCCCACTCCCAGCTGAGGGGCAGAGGGTGCTGGGCTTGGGGCGAGGAGGGACCACCACGAACCCAGCTTAGGTGTATTCTGAGGGCGAGGTCGGCACAGAAGCTGCCTGACACAGCCAATGCCCGGGGAATTGGGGGAGGTGAAGACAGGCGCTGACTTCTCTCCCAATCACCAGGCCTGATGGGAGCAAGGCTGCCTTTTGCTGGGTGAGTACTGAGGGGGACCCTGCCTGGGGCTGGGGGCTTCCTGGGATCCTCTGGCCCTCTGTGGAGCCAACTCCCAAGTTCAATGCCTGCCTGCCCAGATGGGTGTTTTTGAGGGGACAAAGATGGCTTAACTAAAGGTCTGGAGACAATGGATGTCCCATGAGATCCACTCTGAAGTGCAAGATTCAGCTGGCTCCAGTGGACTCCTGCTGTTGACCTGCACCCCTGGGAGCAGTCTACCAGCTGCCTACAGTGGTGCCTCTGGGGACAGGTTGCCCGTTCTGGCAGGGACCTCCCACCAGGGAACATGAGAGCCTGTGGTGCCCTGGCTTCCCCCTGTCCCCAGGAGCTGGTGTCTCCTGGGTGCCTGAGTCAACACCCATCTCAATCCTGTCCCACTGTCCTGGCCATGAGGATATTTCATCTCTGGTGGCCACTGCTGTGACTCCTGGACTGTCCTGTTGGCACCAAGCCTACTTCTCAGAAAGCAGTGGGTGTACAAGAGACACCAGGAACAGGACCACGGGGACACCCGGCCCACAACCCATGTGCGATGGAGGCTGAGATGGTGGGGCCTTTCCAGGACCCCCCCACTGCCGTTCTCTCCAGGAACAACCTCCAGCATGCCCAAGGCCGTCCACCCACTTCCACGGCCACGGGGACTGGCCTGCGTGGAACATGCCTGGCTGGAAACCTG